>NW_012134969.1:7844177-7845586 GCF_000956105.1 Propithecus coquereli | reverse complement strand
GTAATTGGTATAAAGAACAGACATCTGGAATTCATATTCTGAACATATTACTTTAGGAATTGTTAAACTCTGTCAGTCTCCTTATCTGTGAAAATGAAGATCCTGGCTATGTCGTTGTGTTGCTGTGAAGAAAATATATGTAAAACGAGTAACATGACTGACTATTGCATGATGACTGCTTAATAAATGGTATATACTGGTGTTAAAGTGGCTTTTAGCTCTTTCTCTCAGATGAAAATTGACTTTAGACACTTAATGGGAGATGAACATCAGCTTTGGAGATTTAGGTTGTTACAGGTGTCTAAATGTAAGTGTATTATTTATCATAAAAGTTTTTATGTTCATCAAATCAAGTTAGTATACAACAAAGTTGGCATTTGTTCGGAAATTTAAGCCTGATTCTTGCTTTCCCTAAATGAGAAAGCCCTCAAAGGCATTGAACTTGATGTATATCAAAGGAATAGAGTCACAAGTTTCAAGAGTGATCAGGTTTTAGGGAATTCACTATCCAAACTTAGAAAAAACTGTTAATAAGCTAGGATACAAGGGTATTAGTTATTTTGAGTCCAGTGTACGACAGGTTAACAGGTACTGATGATTTCCATGATGCATTTCTGCTATAACACGTGACTATTTATCTTCATGTAGTGGATTCCTGTAGGAAGGTCAGGTTTATTTTTTAGGTAAGGGCAACTCTAGCGTGGATAACATAGGCTAAGATAGAATGGATGTGATTTTCAGCAAATTAATTCTACCCCTTCTTTGTCACTGATGTCAGCTCCAGTGTATGTGAATTATGAGGTTGATAACCCTTGATCTTGCTGGGAGACAAATTCTTAAGTGCATAAATTGGAATTCTATAGCATTTGATAGTCTGTCAGAGAGATCTGAGCAAAGTGCACAATGGATAGAATAAGTAATTGCCTGGGGAACCAGGGAGCAGATCACAGGAGAAAATGACACTTACACTGGGTATTAAAGGATAGGAGGAGTGAAAGAGGGGAAGGAAGAGGAAAAACCCAGCACAACAACTATAAGGAGTTTTAAAGAACTAATGTGTTGAGAAACTGAAACTGTGTGCCTAGGACATAAGAATTATAGCATGTGGATGTGAGATGAAGACTGAAGAGGTAGATTAGGACCAGACTGTCAATGGTCTTGTGTGCCAGACTCATGGGTTAGCAATAGAGAAAAAAGACTTCCATGCTAAGAGATCTATTTTGTTTACCAGTTTGCCTCCAGACTCTGCAACTAGTAAGTTCATTTACTGAATAAATGGAAAATGGAAAGTGGTTCTGATATACAACTAGGGTTGAGAACCCCTGGTGGTTTAGGGTTTATGTTGTATAATGTGGCTAGTCTGAATTGAGATGTTCCATAATTATATATACTGAATTTCAAAGATTTAG
>NW_012134969.1:7839209-7841559 GCF_000956105.1 Propithecus coquereli | reverse complement strand
TATTACAGAATGGTATTAGAAACCAAAATCTGGGTGCTAGCTGTGCTCATTACTATTGGAGTATCATTTCTTTTAGGACCTCAGCTGACAGAACAGAGAAATATATATGTGTATACTAACAGGTATATGTAAATGTTTGAACTGACCATTTTTATATTAAGCTGACCATGAGTTCTTACTGACTCTTACCACTATTATTAGTATATCTTTGCCATGCTGTGGGAGGTCTTTATATTGGGTCCTGAGCTCTTTTTAAAAATTTAGTTTCTTGAGAGAGAGTTTTCAAACATTAAAATGTACCCATTTTAAGTATACAGTTTGAGTCTTGACAGGGGTATACACCTGTATAACCACTACCACAGTCAAGATACAGAACATTTCTGTCAACACAAAACATTTTCATGGCTTTTTATAGTCAGTCCCCTCCCAAACCCACTCCTGAAAACCTCTGATCTGTCACTATAATGAAATCATATAGTATATATTCTTGTGTCATGATTCTCTCAGCGTAATGCTTTACTAGACACACCGCATGTGTCTAGTTTCTTTTACTGCTAATTAGTGTTTTGTTTTATGGATATATCAAAATTTGTTTAGTCATTCACCAGTGGATGGACATTTGGGTTGTTTCTAGTTTTCAGCTATTATGAATAAAACTGCTATGGACATGTGCGTACAAGTCTTCTTGTGGACATATGTTTTCTTTCAGTAAATACCTAGGAGTGGAATTTCTGGGTCATATGATATGTATATTTTTTAGCTTTATAAGAAACTGCTAAGCAGTTTTCTAAAGTGATTATTCTATTTTATGTCTCCATCTACAGTGAATGAGGGTTTCTTTCTATATTTTTGCCAGCATTTGGTATTGTTGGTCTTTGCCATGTTAGCCATTCTGGTGGGTATGTAGTGACTTTAATATGCATTTTTTGATTAGTGATGCTGAGCATCTTTTCATGTGTTTATTGGCCATCTGTACATCGTAAATATATCTTTTATTGGTCATTTATCTGTTTACATCTTTTGCTTATAAATTAGACTCTGTCTTATTACAGATTTATAATTCTTAGGCTCTAGGTTCCAGTCCCTTGTGAGATATATGTATTGCAAATGTTTTCCCAGGGTGTCATTTTCTTTGTGGTATATTTTTGAATGTCTTTCAATTTTAATGAAGTCCAGTTATCCTATGTTGTTTGGATACTGCCTCAGTAGTCCTTGATAGTGTCTTTATTTCTGTTAATAAAACATGTTTCCAGTACATTGTTACATTTCATACTGTATACTTGGAAGCAACCATTTTCCCCCAAAGCCCTGGTAGGTACCTTTTATTGAGAGATGGTATTTCAAGACTACTACTTGGAAGCTTATTGTCTTTAGGGCTTTTCATTAGACATACCTAGGAAATACA
The DNA here is from genome assembly GCF_000956105.1 of Propithecus coquereli. NCBI lineage: Eukaryota > Metazoa > Chordata > Mammalia > Primates > Indriidae > Propithecus > Propithecus coquereli. The sequence continues at coordinate 7,840,154 of NW_012134969.1, read as the reverse complement.
TAGGTATTTTCTCTTCAAGAATAAACATACATGTGTTCAAATAAATCAGATTTAGGATCGCAGGGCTTTTAATTAACTTCTTTGATTTTATAGTTGTATCACTTTTATGCTAAAAATTTTGATCCCTGTTGACATTCATTTGCTTTATCTTACATTACATTTAATAGTTTCAGAATAACAACTGACCATTGATGTTTAAAGTGATTATTGATAGAGTTGAATTAATATCTATTATGTTTTTACCATTTTCTGTTTATTGCCATTGTTCTTTGTTTCTATTTTTGTTTTCCACTCTTTTTCTACCTTTTGTGTTTTTAATTGAGCATTTTATGAGATCTTTTTTTCTCATTTTTTAGCATAACAATTATACTTCTTTTTTTACTACTTTAGTGGTAATCCTAGAGTTAGCAATTTACGTTTATAACTAATTTAAGTCCACTTTGAAATAACACTGTACTGCTTCACCTGTAGTGCAAATATTTTACAATAAGAAAATATTCATAATTCTTTGCTCTGAAATATTTTAAGTGGTATTGGATTTCCTGCTTTTTAAAGGATTGGTGGAATTCCCCTGTGAAACCCACTGGGCCTGGCACTATTTTATGGAATTATTTAACTGCTTTATTTATTCTATGGAAATTGATATAGACATTTGACTCTGTTAAAGTAAGTTTGGGCAAATTATATATTTTTCTAGAAATTATATGTTTTTTTTACTAGGTTTTCAAACTTGTTTACTTAGAGTTATGCAAAAAAACTCATGTTTTTCTTCATTTTTGTCTATTCTAATGGATATTTTTACTTTGTCATTTCTGATTTTGAATTTATGCCTTCTCCCATTTTTCTTCATTAGGTTAGCCAGTGGTATATTTTCAGAGAATCACCTTTTGTGTTTATGTATTAGTTCCTTCTTTGTGTTTTCTAACTTTTTTTAAAATTAATTCC
>NW_012134969.1:7837659-7839075 GCF_000956105.1 Propithecus coquereli | reverse complement strand
TCATTTTAGAGATTTTTCTTCTGAGACTTCATAATGATGCTCCCTTTCCTTTGTCTGCTATTTTTTCAAAGAGTCATTTTTGTCAGTTGCTTCTATTTCCGACCTCACCCCAACCTGATTACTTATCTTCAAACAGAGAATCTGTTTAGACTTGATATTTATCCTGAATCTAGTTAAGATGACCGCTATAGAAATTATCTTTTCCCTCCTTTAATCCCTGGTTCTTTCATATTCTGAATTGAAAATTAATTTCCAGTATGAAGCTTACTGTCTCTGGGAACTGTACCTCCCAGAATGCACAAATAATTAGTTTTGTTTCACAGTCCCCTACCCAGTTTTCCTGTACCACCCTACCTCTCAGTCATCCACCTTGCTCTTTTTATACATCTTGATATTTCTGGCTAGATGAGGAAGAAAGTGGAATTGACTAGGGAAATGGAGCTGCTATATTTAGCGGGATTTCTGCAAGAACTTTTAAGTCAGAATGTCTTAACACTGTTACTAACTATATTCTGAGTAAGCCTCTTGACTTTGCTTTTTAATCTGTAATATAATTGTACCTCTCACAAGTCATGATGAGAACCAAGTATGGAAGTACATATTTTTTAGAAAGAATTAAACATAGTGTAAATGCAAAATAGGAATGGTAGAAAGTCACCAAATTAAAAATTTACAAAGCTGATTGCTGTAGGGGTAAATCAAAGGAGTGTTTATTTCAAAGCAAAAGGCTCAGAAAGATAAGAGTATAATAGATATACACTACCTCATAGAAATTTGATAATGAATGTATAGTGCAGGAATAATTATGGTGATTTTTCCAACATAGATTTAAATTGTCATTTTATTAAGTATATGGAAAAAAATTTGTTTTAGCCTGATGTGATTTGCAAATATATTCTTTGATAGCATTAACAATTGTTCCAGGCCAGGCAGAGTGGTTCACACTTGTAATTCTGCACTTTGGGAGGCCAAGGCAAAAGGATCACTTCAGGCCAGGAGTTTGAGTTTGCAGGGTGCTATTATGACACCACTGCACTCCAGCCTGGGCAACAGCAAGACCCTGTCTCAAAAAAATCAAAAGAATTGTTCCAGTTGCTATCCCTTGGCATAAAAAAACATTTATAATGTTCACAGATTCTGTCAGAAATTCAGGAAGGATACAGAAGGGACAGTTTGACTTTTCCTTGATATGTAAGCCTCAGATAAATTACTGGAAGCATGTGGGCTGGAATCACTTAAAGGTTTGTTCATTCACATGTCTGGCAGTTCATGCTGACTGTCAGCTAGAGGCCTCAGTTCCTCTCTGTGTGGTCTCTTCACATTGATAGCTTGGACTTCCTCATAGCCTGATGGCTAGATTCCAAGGGTGAGTGTCCTGAGACACACACACACACACACACACACACACACACACTC
>NW_012134969.1:7830060-7833754 GCF_000956105.1 Propithecus coquereli | reverse complement strand
AATGATAACTTTAGACTAGTAATGGATAAATTTATATTGATGTTTTACAGTGAATATTAGTGAAAGGTGAGAACTTTATTGATATACAAATGATTGAGTCATTCTTTGACTAAATGTTCTGAAATAATTTTTATCTATTAACCTCTAAGGAAATTCCCTTAAGTAGTTTCGGAAAGATGTAAGCGTACTCAGTGTAGGAGGTGAGATTATATGGAAGCAGAAACTTGGGTTAGGAAGATTTTAGTCACAAAATGTTAATTACACTAGTATGGAATAGGGTTACTTGACCTGGTAATAGTTGTGAGCTGAAGAATTTATCCAGAAATTAGCACAATAGAGAGAGGTAATGAAAAATATTGAAAAGTTTTAAAAATGTGGGGGAAATGCTTAGAAAATCTAACATACATCTAATTGGAATCCTAGAAGGATTTCCTTCTAGGAATCCTAGAAGGAAAAAATAGAATGTTGGAGAGGCAACATTTGAAGAAATAGTGGATGAGAATTTCCCAAATTGATTAGACGTAAATCTACCAATACAGTAAGCAAAATACACATCGAGTAGAACATTGTAATTAAAACTGCAAAACACCAGGAACATAGAGAAAATATTAGAAACATCAGAGAAAAAAATACAAATCCTCCTACAAAGTTGCAACAGGATAACATCAGTAGCAAACAATGGAAGCCAAAGACAGTGGAGTAATAATTTCCAAAGTGCTGAGATAAATCTTTCAACGCAAGTGTACCCAGCCAAAACTGTTTTTCAAGAATAAGGATAAAATAAAGACCTTTTCAGACAAAATTGAGAGTGTTACCTACCAGCAGACCTTCACTAAATAAAGAATTTCTAAAAGGATATACATCAGGAAAATGGAAAATGACCCCTGGAAAAGGATGTGAAATCTTAATAGTAAAGGAGAAAATGTGTACTTGGTTAGAAAACCTGTCTTGTTACAGCTTATGAAGTTATCAGAAGCGTGGCATTGTACCATGAAGAAGTAAGTGAAGTGTAATACCAACTGTAGTGTAAATTGCTTTGGATTCCCCAGAACCCATTCCACCACTTTTTCATTTCGTATCAGCTTTGTGGTTTGAGGAATTGATCCCACTTTCACAGCTAGACCCTGATTAGTCTAATTCGATTATAATAATCCCATTCCCTTGCTAATTCAGTTATTTCAGAACCAGGCCTAAGCTGGTTAGCCCATGGTCATTACCTTAATGGCAATTACTGATTCAGAGGTAGTCAGGTGACTAAAGTTGGGCCTAGTCACACTGAAGGAAAGAATTCTTATTTTGTGTTTGGAGGGGAGGAAACCCAGATTGCTCCTTATTATGGTAAAAGAAATAGGCCCTAATGTGAAGTCAACATTAGGAATAGCAGAGCTGTGGGAACAAAAAAAAAAAAAGACAGAGAAAATTTGGTCTTTGGTGATTTCCCTGTTACTAAATCACTTAGTCCTGAAGTTTATACTATTTATAGACTTCATTTTATGTGAGATTGTAGTTTGAATTTGTATAGTTTATAAGATTATAGTTTCTTAGTGGAAGATCCACCAAAACTCCTTTATGCTGCCAACAAGTTAGACTTCATTCATGTAAGTATAATTAACATTCTACATCAGGAGAGGTGAAAGCTTTATGTTTTATGCTGCTGTGGCAAGACTGGATTTGTTCAGAGTATCATGTTTTATTGAAGCACACTAGCAGATTAGTCAGCCCAGAGATGAAAGAGTGATGAGTAGTGTGAAAATCATGGAAGTGAATGTATGTTAAACAATACAGTTTATCCTTTGGCCTTTGTTCTGGTATAAGAAGATATTAAAGAGATTTAGGAACAGTGTTCAGATATTTAAAGGGCTAGCATGTAGAAGAAGTTTTAGATTTGTTTTGCATGATTCTAGAGGTCAGAGCTAGTCCCAATCAGTAGAAATTCTGAAGAGACATAAGAAAGAATTTTCTAATAATTAGCACTGTCTGGAAATGGGAAAGAAGGGTATGACAGGGGAGAGCTATCAGTGGATACTTTGGAAGCTAAATTATTTTCCCCAAAAGTTTTCTAATGATGGGCTTCCGTAACTATACAAATATTAAAGACAATTTTTCTGCATGGATTAGGAAGTTCGTTTATATTACTTATAAAGGCTCCTAACATTTTTTTATTCTAGTTACTAATCCAGTTATTATAATGTTGGTTCTCAACTCTATTAGCCTCACATTTCCTTTTTATTTTATATTCTTTGTAATGCCTCCTTACTATCTAAAACTCACAATGAATATAATATTCCCACACATATAATGTTCAAGGGGTAAATGAGAATATACTATAGAGTAGATATGAAAGTAATTTAAAGTAAAAGTCTGCGATCATGTATTGCATTTCTGACATCCAAGAAACTTCAAACATTTTTCCTAAGTTAGGCACAGACTTATTGGGAGTAAAACCTGATCCTAATTGAAATGAATTTAATTATAGTCTTTACCTAATTGGTGAATTTCTGTTTTGCTGCAAAAATATTAGTAATATGTTTGATCACAGGCTGCCGTTCCCTACCCTAAGTAGCAGTGTTACTTAAAATACTTGGAAATGGAAAAAATTTCTCAATTCTTAAAATATCTGGTCCCAAGGATTTTGGCTAAAATATTGTGGTTCTTTAACAAGTATTTCAACATGTAAATGTTCCAGAATGACTAATTTAGAATACATGATGAAGTAATCAAAAGGTTATACTTCTAATTAATATGTTTAGATTTAAGAGAAGACAATAAACCATTCTGTTCAAGAAATAGAGGAAGGTGAAATAGCAGACCATGCTACACTACACAGGACAAATAATTTCAGATGCTCCTTATTTAACTGTGATAAGAGAAAGAAAGAAAGAACTTTGTTTAATGAAAGGCATTACATGCCCAAACAAGTTACACATTGTTCAAGTGGAGAAAATGAGGAAATGGGATATTCTTTTAAATCAGCTCAGCCTTCTTAATAAGTGTTATCGAGACAATTTCCTATGTTATGATTAGAGGTTGAAAAGTGACAAGTATTAGAAAAAACATATCTCCTAACTTGAAATTCCACCACATATTGAAGCCTGCATTCATTCTCTAGTGTTTAATGATAGAAATTATACATGATCTCTAGGGGCGGTATCAGTCATATTGAAAAACATGGAGAACTCAAAAATTACATCATTTCAGTATTTAGGGTAAATATTATGAAATATTTGTATAAAGCATTATTAATAAAATTTATTATTTCTGGTTTTAAAATCTGGTAAAAATCTCTGTTACAAATTCACAGATATAGTTTATTTTGCAGTACCAGCACTACTGCCTGAAACCTTTTTAAACTAGATTTGCTGATACTTTTAAGTACGTAGAAAGCACAGAGTATGTTATTCAATGATTTGGAGATAACTTCTGTAGTTATAGTTATGTACTAATGTATATTTATAGTGGGTTTAATCCATAGAACATTCAAAAGTTGTGTGGGATGTAGGATAGTTCTTCATCGATGTTCCACAGAATATATTTTAAGAATACAAATAGATTGGTTTTTTTTTTTCCCTTTGTGCTCTGTACCAAAAGAACTGTACACCCAGTTCTATATTCTTGACCCTTTACCATTTTTCCATGGCAGGTTTTACTCTCATATAATTTTTAATAATTTTTGTCAGCCTCTGTCATCTTACCA
>NW_012134969.1:7818612-7819810 GCF_000956105.1 Propithecus coquereli | reverse complement strand
TTTCCTCTGAGCAAAATATTTTAGCTGTAATACACTGACTTTAACATTTATTTTAACTGCTCATTTCTCTCACCCTTGTTTGAATAGTTGGGGATTGAGGACTAAAAGCCAGCTACTTGTTTCTTATATACGTTCTATATTGATGATATTTCCAGATGGCAATTTTTAGATAAGCAAGGCATTATTGATAATACTGTATTGTCTGAAACAGTGTTGATAATTGTTTAGGATTAATTATTGTTTCTTTTTTTTAACCTGGGTATTTTGTTATATAATTTAATTTAACACATTAACTGCCATGTGAGTTGTATTAAACTCACACTAGTTTTGAACCCCGGGGCGTTGTGAAGCTTATGTAACTCACATGTCTCTTTACCTTGGGAGCTGCATGGTGCGCAGGAAACTCATGCTGCCATGCTGTAGCATATGTGTTACGTGATGGGTGGCACCCTGGGCAAAACTCTGCAGTTGCTTCGTGAAATCTTATTCGTTGATGTTCTTATTGTTACAATTAATATTGACTATTTAATTGCATATAACTCACACACAGAAAACAATAATAAAAAATAACAAATTTTTCATTAAATTAGAAAGGATTGTTTTGTTTTCAAGGTTTTTATTCCATTTTCATAATAACACACCGTGGCCCCAAGGAAAAAAATTTTTTTCTAGTGTGGCAGTCGGTGTGTTAAGAACATAAACCAGATCACTGAGTCCTGTTATTCACTGATGTGAAGTGTCTCAATGGAGTGTAAAGTAGTAACTAGAGATAGTTACTGTTCATTTAATTAAATTCAGTATCTTCAACTTTACTTAATAAAAACCCTCTATACCCTTAAATATTTCACAATTGCTTTCTGACTGAAAAACATGATTTAGTCTATTTTATATATTTACTGAGAAATTGTCATCATACTCCAACGTAAGATGAGCAATCAAATTTAGTTAACACAGATAATGAATATATCATTACTCTCTCAGTCCCCAAAGATGAATGGTCACTTTTCATTCTAATGCATTTGAGCTGTAAGTGACAATGATATTCATTTCCTTGTGCTTTAAGCAGTCAAGTAGGACTACTTTATTATTTCTTAGATCTGTCTTCATTTTATTTCTTTATCCCAGGTTAAGAAATGATCTAAAGTGCTAAAAGTGTAGCTCGAGGAGGCACCTCAGTTTGTGATTGATCAAGCCCAGT
>NW_012134969.1:7816609-7818562 GCF_000956105.1 Propithecus coquereli | reverse complement strand
GTTACTTTATTTTCTCATTACCTAGTAAAATGTGGTTTGGAGTCTTATGCAATAGGCTATTTTGAATTATTGTTGTTCTGTTTTGTGTATAGGCTACTGTTTTTACCTGGAATAAGGTGCAAAACTTGTTATTTAGCTACAATTTTAAGGACTAATTACTGACTATTTTAGGTACCATTTGGCTTCATCAACATAGGTAAAATCTCTTTTTTTAAAAGCCTTTATAAAATTATTAAATGAGTATGGATTTATCCTTAGGTGTGTAGGAAAACAGCTATTATTTTAGTGTATGGCAAGTCTTAGATTAATTATTTTTGGAAGTCTACAGTGAATGGTTTAGCCCTTTTTAGACAATTTAAAATATGGACACTTTCAAATTCTTCCATTGTCTTTTATCCATTTTAAACTGTCTTTTCCCCAGTGATTTTCATATAGAAACTTAGTATGTAGTAGAATATTAAATACTTATTAAAGTATTAGATTTGCATTGTATATTTTTAAATCTTAGCTACTCCTTACATTTACCAAGTTTCTGTTCTTTAGTAAAATAGATACAGTCTTTTCATTGTGGTGCTAAACCAGAACTTGTCACTACCTCTACATAGAAGATAAGTGAATATTTACAAAACTGATTCTTTGATGAAACAAATATGAATGAAATTAAAATGTTCTGTATAATAATCACTCCTTAATATAGTATTTTAAAATGTAGTAATCTGAATACATGTATGTGCTTTTTAGAAAGAATCTTCAAGAGGGAGACATAGGGAAAAGGAAGACATAAAAATCACTAAGGAGAGAACTCCAGAAAGTGAAGAAGAAAATGTAGAATGGGAAACTAATAGAGACGGTGAGTTTCAAAACCTTTGTTTATATAGTCAATTCTTAATTATTCGATTTGTAGAGTTTTTGTGGGCTTTAAAACACCTTTCAGCTGTGCTCTCCCTATTGTTTCAGAATCATCTTATTGACCTGTTTCTATCTTACTGTAAGGCAGACACTGGCATACAGTAGCAGTACAAAGGCAGGGAAAGTAGTTTGTGTATTTCAACTTTCCCCTCCTTCTCTTTCCCTCTAGAACTTTATTGTGCAGCATCGCTGTTCTTTGGGATTTTATTACATTTACAAATTTTTAAATTCCTCAAACTTAAGTTTTAAAAAATTAAATCTAAATGTGTTTGTTGTTTTATGTAAAGTGTTAAAAGTGAGATTTTTAATTCTTAAGGACCTGGGAAAATTATTTTCAAGAAATTGTTGACTTTTCTATAGCTTTGTTACTACTCAGAGATGACAAATCTAAAGAGTTTAAGAATTTAAACAACTTTCTCATTGATAAGCTGAAAACTTAGACCACAGATTAGAAAACTACAGCTTGTGGGCCAGTAACTGGTTTTTGCAAATATTTATTGGAACACGCCCATGTCCATTTGGTTACATATTGTCTGTGGCTGCTTTTGAGCTACAGTGGCCAAGTTGAGACCTTGTGAAACAGAACTAAGAACCTGCAAACCTGAAATATTTACTACTATATTTCCGAATGATCTCTGAAGACTTACAGGCTGAGACTTGAAAAGTAACCTAAATGTCTCTTCAGTGATTACAATATCAGTACTTATTAAGGAAATTTATTCCATCTTTAGACAGTGCTTTCTGTTAAAAAGTTGCTTCCAAGAACAAATAGGAAACTTTTTAATAATCAGTTCATTGAGATTTCGTAATCTAATCTAATACCTCTTCTACAAAATAGCAGTAAAGGCTGCTATAATGTCCCATTGTAGAGGACTAATTAGTTAATATATTGAAATAAGATATTACAAACCATAACTATTCAAGTTTGGATAGCTAAATTTTCCCAAATAATAAGGGAGTAACTCTTAATACACCCAACATTCTTTCTTTTCATTTTAATTATTTTAGTTAAAAAACACTTTTAAATGTATTGGATACTTATCT
>NW_012134969.1:7813303-7815324 GCF_000956105.1 Propithecus coquereli | reverse complement strand
CAAAGCAAAAGAAAAAATTGTGAGGAGGTGGCAGTGTTTTACATGTTTTTACAAATTGTTTTAATGTCTGGCTTAATAGAATACAACTAGATTTTCATATCTGCTTCTGTATTCAATCTGTTAATGATATCATATCTTCTGGAAAACTCATATACTCATGAGAGAATTAGTAAACCAGACAAATAACATGCATTATAGAAATAGTTTGATCTTGTAGAACTCCTGAAATTGTCTCGGGGAACCCCCACCCCCTAATCCTCAAACCACTCCTTGAAAACCACTTGTCTATAGAGACAGTTTCTAAAACTCTCTTGGTTGCTTTCTTTTTGCCTAGCCACCTTCTTTTCTCACTTTTAATTTTTCCTTCTAGGTGAAATCATGCTCCTGGGGCTTCTTTATGATCAATGTATTAATTATCCAAATCAATTAATATTAATAGAAAATTACTAGTATACCATAACACCCCACCCCATGGTTCCTTTTGGTCACTGCCTCCCTTACCCCCATCACCCACAGGTAACTACTGTCCTCATTTCTAGCACTATTGATTAGTTTTTGCCTGTTTATAAGTTCTGTATAAATGGAATCTACAGCATGTACTCCTTTTGCAACTAGATTCTTTTGCTAGCAATATTGTTTATGAGATTCAACCATATACTTCATTTCACATAGTTATAGTTCATTAGTTCTTATTGCTATATAATATCTTATTGTACAAATATACCATAATTTATTCTACTGTTGATGAATATTTGAGTAATGTCCAGTTTGGGGCTATTATGAACAAGGTGCTAGTACTGTTCTTAAACATATTTTTTGGTAAACATATACTTATTTCTCTTGAGTTTATGCCTCAGTGTGGATATCGGGCCGTGGAATGTGTATTTCTTCCTTTTTAGTAGGTAATGCCAAATCAAAAATGGTTGTATCAATTACCTGTATGATATTTTTTGCCTTTTTCATCTTAGCCATTCTAGAAGTGTGTAGTGGTATCTCATTATGGTCTTAGTTTGCATTTCCCTAACAAAGTTGAGAACTTTTTTACATGTTTATTGACCATCGTACAACCTATTTTGTAAACTGTCTATTCCAAATGTTTGCTTGTTCTTCTATTGTTACCTGTTTTTTCTTATTGATTATAGGAATTCTTTATATAGTCTGGATATGACGTTTTTATCAGATACGTAATACATATTGCAAGTATTTCCTCCCACTCTGTTAGTTGCAGAGTAATCTTTTAAAAGAATAAATTGGTTCTTTTCATTCCCCCGTTTAAAAATCTCTAATTTCCCATAGCATCTACAAGCAGATATTACACACATTCTTTTTGTGCTTACAAAACTTTTCATTATCTGGCTGCTTCCTAAGTTTCCAGTCCCTACCCCCAAATCTGTGGTTTTTTTATTTGGTTCCTTAAACAACTTCTGTTTGTTCACCATGTGTTCTTAGGGACCAGTACAATAACAGAAAAACAAAAGTATCACTGCAATAGAAGAAAATGTATGAAAATATTTTGGTAATTTTGGAGGTACATACATCCTCCTAAAATAAGGCATAAAACAGAAACCACAAAAGATTTGGTTACATAAAGATTAGAAATTTCTGTGTAACTATAATAAATGTAGGAATTAAAGACAATAAACTAGAAGAAAATATTTGACTGTGTAACATGTGTAAGCATTGATAAAGACACTATATTAAACATATAATGAGCTTCCATAAATATGTTAGACACAGTCTAGTTAAAAAATAAGCAAAAGTAAAAATATTGGATTTGTAACTCATGGAAGAAATACAAATGGCCATTGAATGCTCAACCTTACTGCAGGGAAATACTCATGAAAATGAAGAGACAGCATTTTTCACCCATCGCTTTGGTGAAAATTAAAAAATGTTATCAAGTGGGAGTTTACATTGATAAACTGTTTTGGAGTGCAGTTTGGCAGTATTAAAAATAGAAATTATACTTTTGTTTGATCCAGCAAATGTAGTTTGAGAAATATCATAAAGAAATACTTGTA
>NW_012134969.1:7812331-7812851 GCF_000956105.1 Propithecus coquereli | reverse complement strand
GCTTTTATTTCTCCTTTTTATGGTCTACTACACAGCAATGAAGGAACTCTTCATCCAGGAACTCCCTCAACTTCCTCCTGCCACGCCCACAAACTAATCTTTTATTCATGCCTAAACTTTTTTGCTTCCCTTTTATTCTTGTAAGAGGCCCCCCTCCTGCTTATAAGGTTAATATATTCCCTTGTATTCTACATCTGATTTCCTCCTACCTCAGCAATTTTTCCCTTTTATTCTTGTAAGAGGCCCCCCTCCTGCTTATAAGGTTAATATATTCCCTTGTATTCTACATCTGATTTCCTCCAACCTCAGCAATTTTGTTCATTTATTATATATTCTTTATTAAGTCTTTAAAAATCCATTTTCTCTTTTCCCTATATTACTGTTAGCTAGTATTCTGCTTATCCCCACTTAACAACTAAATTCTTAAAAGAGTTCTGTACCTTACTAGCTCTACTTTTTCACCTGATACTTATTAGTTAATCTTCTGACCACCCAACTCTCCATTAAGACTGCTCTTCAG
>NW_012134969.1:7809274-7810426 GCF_000956105.1 Propithecus coquereli | reverse complement strand
TTTGGAAGAAAAAAAAATTTCAAACAAAATAGCAGAATAATGGGATTGCCAAATTTAGAATTAGTAAAATGCGTGCTACTTAAAGCAAAAATTAGGAATTAAAAGACAAATTTAAGATATTTGAAAGCAAAAAGAGAGATGGAAATGACAGAGAGCTATGACATGAGGGAGCAGCCCAAGAGATGCAATAACTATCATAAAGAGAACTATAGAGAATTGAGTCATACAGAAAAGTGATGAAATAAAAATAGAAGACATTCAGTAAAAACTGTGAAGTTTCAGATTGAACCAGTTCATTGAGTGCTGGAAAAAGATTAAGAAAAAAAAAGACTTGGTGAAAATTATTTCCAATGAATAATTTCCAAGGAATAATGTTTTATAAGTCTCCCAACAGAAAAACCAGGTCACCTGAATAGTTAAAAAAAAAAAAAATTGACTGTCTTTGGACATCTCATCTATAGCACTAAATGTTACAAGATATTGTAATATTTATGGAGCTCTGAGGAAAAGGATTTTGACACAAAAATGCTACATTGATTCAAACTATTGTTCAAGTATGAGGCAAAAACAGCCAGTTTTAGATGCATAAGTAATCAAAGTTATACTAACATAAAATTAAATGCCAAAAAGAGGCACTTAAAAAGGATAGTTTATACACAAAAATCAATTACAGGTAGATTAAAGACTTAAATGTGAAACGCAAAATTCTAAAATGTTAGGGGACCATCTTCGTGATCTAAGAGTTGGGAGAATGTTTTAAACAAGATTCAAAGATTTAAGTGAATGTTTACTAACAATGCTTGGGGATTTCATTTATAGATGATGTGATTGGGTTTTCTTTATAATGATGAAAACTTAGAAGCCACCAGAAAAACTTATCACTATGAAATTATTTAAAGAAGTTAAAGACGCTGGGCGTGGTGGCTCATGTCTGTAATCCTGGCATTTTGGGAGGCTGAGGCGGGAGGGTTGCTTGAGGCCAGGAGTTTGAGACCAGCCTGAGCAAGAGCAAGACCCTGTCTCCATAAAAAAATAGAAAAATTAGTCAGGCGTGGTGGCACGTGCCTGTTGTCCCAGCTACTCAGGAGGCTGAGGCAGGAGAATTGCTTGAGCCCAGGAGTTTGAGGTTGTAATCAGCTGTGATGAAGCTAC
>NW_012134969.1:7805899-7808963 GCF_000956105.1 Propithecus coquereli | reverse complement strand
AGAAATGATTAAATATAATTACATTGAGGGACTAAGAATAAGAGACGAAGCATATTTTCATTTAATGTCACTCTGTACTATTTAAATTTTGTTTTAATTAAAGTACATGTACTAATTTCACCTAAAAAAAACTAAACTAAAAATCTTCTTGTCCCTCATATTTGATATTTGGCAAACCCTGTCTATCCGACCCCATAAGGAAACTCATATTTATCTTCTTCCTTCCACTTTCTAGAGACTAACCCTATTTCAGACTCAGTTACTTTCTGCCTAGATTATTATATCATCCTACTAACTGTATCTCCTTTATGTGCTGTCCTCTCCCCCCCACACATACATATTTTCATTCAGCTACCTCAACCCATTCATTTTACAGATGCTGTCAAAGAAATCTTAAAGGGACAATCCCAATTAATTTATTATGCCATTGAAAAACTCAGTGGTTTCCCATTCAATAGAATGAAATTCAAATTCCTTAGAATGACATTTAAAGTTTGATCTTTTCTTTCTTGTCAATATTTTTGTCTAGTTTCCTCCTACATACCCACTTCTCCCCTCAGTCCTTCAATCTCTAGCTCAAATGCTAAATTTTCCATTAAGTTTTCCCATTTCTCCTTACTGAACATAATTTCTGCTCCCTTTGTGTACCTATCAGATTTTGTTTATACTTCCTTATTAATATTAATTGGCTTTTGCATTATATTTCAGCTGTGACATACATCTTTTACAACCTCTATTAAATTTAAGCTCCTTGAAGATTGAGATCTTGATGGTTAATAGTTCTGTCTTCCCATAGCACCTACTTTGCATAGAGCTTTGCATTCTAAGAAGGTACTCAGTAAAGTTGACTTGATCTTCTTCGTTTCTGGGATCAAGTAAATATTGGAAAGGGGTATTGCAGAAGTTGAGCCATGGAATTACACGATCTACCCCACTTGCTCTTTATCCTCTTGGCTAACTAATGATATAAGTTTCCCTCAATTCCATTTATTTCTCCAATAAACTACATACCAGAAATATCCTTTCTTTATTTTCTTATCCTTTCTATTCAAAATCTTTGAAACTTAATCTCTTCCTGTAAAGTTTTGATAACTATTTAGATGAAGGGTTAGTTTCATCCTCCTCTTTTTCATTTAATCTCTTACTGCTTTATTAATAACTCATCTTTTGATAAATATTTGTCATAAATAATTACACTGGTTTAACTGCTATATTGCCTGTATTCTAATATGTTGTTGACTTTAAGATCCAGCATTAATTTAATAACAGAAGCAGAAGGACCTGGAAATCAGCACATTAAAGATACAAAGAAAACATCAAATTGAATATAGCATTTCTTTAGCTATGCAGTTTTCATTGCCTAGATTGTGTCAGATAATTAACTTCTAATTTTATGGCTGGATCATACTATAAACTCTTTGAAGACATATTAAGCACGAGTAAGGATTAGAATTTCAGTTAAAATTCAGTGGAGTATTTCAACCAATGCCAGTAAGTCAACTGAGGTAACAATCAAGTAAACAAACTTCTTGGTCTTACTAGGTTTTTCATTGGATGAGCAGATATAATTACTGACAAAACTCAACATTTCTCCCTGAAAGCTGGCATTTTTCTTTGACAATCATTGTGAGATATAGTCTGATGGTAAGATTTATCCTGATGTGTGATTTAAAGTCATAAATATATTGTCTATTCTGTCCATTTTTATTCTTAGTTTTCATTAGGTAAATTTTTATTTACAGCTCTCTGTGCAAATAAGTGTGAAATATGTCAGAAGCTGTTCTAAAGAAATAGTTTTGGGGAGAGACAGAGAAAGGATCTAAAAATGATAAAAGTAGACAGGTGGGCTTTATGCCATGAATAGGAAGTAGACTCTGTGCCATTAACAGAATCATCAGTTGACTTAATAAATGTAAGATCTGTTGACTTCAGACTGGCCAAAACCAATTTTGGCCTCTTCACTTGGAAAGCACTATAACTTGATTGTGTTTTCTAACCACTATAATTTTAAGGGTAACGTGAAGAAATTCTGTACTTAATAAGTATATTAGGGTAATCCTGGTTGTGATAATAGCTAAATTCCAAAATGTCAGTGGTTAAATACAACAGAAGTTTATTTCTTGCTCATGGGGAGTCAAAATGGGTATTTCTGATTAATAGGTGACTGTTCGATACATGAAGATTCAATAACCCAGGTTCCTTTTGACTCTACTTTCTTGGGCTTTCAAGGAAACCAGAGAATGGAATGTACAAAGAAAAATTTGAGTATTGCACTTATTTAGCTCTATAGTTTACAATTGCCTGGCACATGAGTATCCTTTGCAGTTGGGTGTGGAAGTGATATACATCACTTGTGCTCACATTCCTTTGACCATATCATGGCCACACCTAATTTCAAAAAAGTATAGATAGTATGGTTTAGCACTGTGCCCAGGAAAAAAAGTCTGGTAAACACCCAGCTAGTTTCTGCCATAGGCAGTAATGTAAAAGTACAGTTTGTGTCAAGAATTCCTCCATCATTTTATCTTGAAATTTTTAAAAGTAACTTTTGATAGATGCCAACTATTAGTTTTTATCTTTAAAGTGGAAAAATATTTAGAAATATAGACATTTATCACTTATCTGTTAGGTGTAAGTTTGAGTCATGTCATAAATATGCAGTGAGATATGTGGCTAATGTGATTGTTGGCAGAAGACAGGATGAAAAATATGTTTGGTCATCATATTTTAGTAATTTCTGACTTGCTTGTGTGGTTAACCCTATCTGTGAAAATAAGAAATAGGGATAATGGACAGTACTTATATGATGGGCACACTAATAGCCCTGACTTAAGCATTATAAAAGCTATATAACAAATACATTCGTGCCCCCTTAATATTTTGAAATTAAAAAAAAGAAATAGGGATAAGGGATAAGAGAGTTAAATTTTCTGAATGTTCACCATGGGTCATTTATATAATTTTATCTTTTTTTAATCTTAGCAGCAATTTTGAGGAATTTACTCTTTTATAGGTAAGGAATCTTGGGACTAGAGAATTCTAGATAATAGGAAATAAGTTCTAG
>NW_012134969.1:7799638-7802779 GCF_000956105.1 Propithecus coquereli | reverse complement strand
AAGTGTTCTGATTTTTCCACATCCTCACCAACACTTGTTATTTTCTCTTATTTTTTTTCATAGTAGCCATCCTAATGGGTCTTTATCTCATTGAGGTGAGGTGATAACTCACTGAGGTTTTATCTCACTGAGGTTTTGATTTGTATTTCTTTGATGATTAGTGTTGTTGATCGTCTTTTTGTATGCTTGTTGGCCATTGTATATCCTCTTTGGAGGAATGTCTATCCAAGTCCTTTGCCAATTTTTTAATTGGGTTACTTGATTTTTCCTGTGGTTATCTTTTAGTTCTTTATGTATTCTGGATATGAATCCCTTGCCAGAGATACAAGATTTACAGATATTTTCTCCCATTCCCTGAGTTGCCTCTTCACTGTTGAATGTGTTTCCTTGACATGAAAAAGAGTAGTTAACCAGAGCATTCAAAATTCTTGAGCATGTTTTCTTAAAATATACTCTGTATTTTACTCAATCCAGAAGGTTTGTTTGTGAAAATTATGTGCAAATCATATTAAATGTTCTTGCTGATTTCCATTATGTCAGTGGAGCCTTTATTTTTCTCTGATGGTTCTTGGTACTCTTATTTTGTTATTTGGACCCAGAAATCTCTGAGACATGCTTCTTAACACATGTCTCCGGATGGTTAACCATTTAAATGGTAAAAACATTTGTATTGTGAAGTATTAAATATTACACAAGTTAATTCTTCATTTTCCAGTTTTTCACTCTGATCTGTCTCCACAAGGTATGCCTAGGAATCACCTGTTACTTAGGATTTAGACAGATCTGAACTTGGTGTATTTCTTTTTGTCAGAGGACAGGAAGCAGCAGATCTAGGAATACTGAAAGATTATATTGATACCTGACTTTTACTGGAGCTCTAAAGCAATATGTGACAAAGTTGGAAAAGGCCATTTTGATTTAGGAGGAGTTAATTTCCACAGTTTTTAGGGGGAGTCTGTTATTTTGATTTATCTCCATTGTGAATAAAGAAATTACAGGCACACCTTGTTTTATTGCACTTCTCTTTATTGTACTTTGCAGATACTGAGGGTTTTTTTTGTTTGTTTGTTTGTTTGTTTTTATAAATTGAAGATTTGTGGCGACCCTGCATCGAGTAAGTCTGTTGGTGCCATTTTTCTAACAGCATATGCCCACTTTGTGTCTCTGTCACATTTTGATAAGTCTTACAGTTTTTCAAACTTTATCTCTTATGGTGATCTGTGACCAGTAATCTTTTATGTTACTACTGTAATTGCTTTGGGGCGCCATGAACTATGCCCATATAATTCAATGAACTTATTCAATAAATGTTATATGCATTCTGACTGTTTTACTGACAGGGCCATTCCCCTGTCTCTCTGCCTCTCGTTGGGCCTCCCTATTCCCTGATACACAACAATATTGAAATTAGGCCAATTAATAACCCTATAGTGGCCTCTCAGTGTTCAAGTGAAAGGAAGAGTATCTCACTTTAAATCAAAAACTAGAAATGATTAAGCATAGTGAGGAAGGCATGTTGAAAGCCTGGATGGGCCACAAGCTAGACCTCTTGTACCAAACAGTTGGCCAAGTTGTGAATGCGAAAGAAAAGTTCTTGTAAGAAATTAATTAAAAGGGCTACTCCAGTGAACCACACAAATGATAAGAAAGTGAAACGGCCTTATTGCTGATGTGGAAAAGTTTTATTGGTCTGTATAGAATATCAAATGACCACAACATTCCCTTAAGCCAAAGCCTAAGAGAGAGAAAGGCCTTCACTCTCTTCAATTCTTTGAAGGCTAAGAGAGGTGAGGAAGCTGCAAAAGAAAAGTTTGAAGCTAGTGAAGGTTGGTTCATGAGGTTTAAGAAAAGAATCTGTCTCTGTAAGGTAAAAGTGCAAGTGCAGATGGAAAAGCTGTAGCAAGTTATCCAGAAGATCTAGCTAAGATCATTGATGAAAGTGGCTACACTAAACAATGGATTTTCAGTATAGAAGAAACAGCCTTCTTTTGGAAGTAGATGACATCTAGGACCTTTCATAGATATAGAGGAGAAGTCAATGCCTAGCTTCAGGACAGTTTGACTCTTTGTTTAGGGGCTAATGCAGCTAGAGATTTTAAGTTGAAGCCAATGCCATTTACCAGTCTGAAAACTCTAGGGCCCTTAAGAATTAGGCTAAATCTACTCTGCTTGTGCTTTATAATGGAACAAGAAAGCCTAGATGACAGCACATCTGTTTACAGCATGGTTTACTGAATATTTTAAGCCCACTATTGAGACATACTGCTCAGAAAAAAAGATTCCTTTCAAAATATTGCTACTCATTAACAATGTACTTGGTCACTCAAGAGCTCTGTTGGAAACCTAAAAGGAAATTGATGTCATTTTCATGGCTGCTAACACAGCCTTCATTCTGCAGCCCATGGATCAAGGAATAATTTTGACT
The DNA here is from genome assembly GCF_000956105.1 of Propithecus coquereli. NCBI lineage: Eukaryota > Metazoa > Chordata > Mammalia > Primates > Indriidae > Propithecus > Propithecus coquereli. The sequence goes on along the minus strand of NW_012134969.1, from coordinate 7,800,354 downwards.
TTCAAGTGCTATTACTTAAGAAATACATTTCATAAAGCTTTAGCTACCAGAGATGATTCCTCTGATGGATCTGGGCAAAGTAAATTAAAAACTCCTCTGGAAAGGACTCACCATTCTAGCTGCCATTAAAAACCTTTGTGATTCATGGGACGAGGTGAAAATATCAACATTAACAGGAGTTGGAAGAAGTTGATTCCAACCCTCATGGATGACTTTGAGGGGTTCAAGACTTAGTGGAAGAAGTAACTGCAGATGTGGTAGAAATAGCAAAAGAACTAGAATTAAAAGTGGAACTTGAAGATGTGACTGAATTGTTGGGAATCTCATAATGAAACTTGAATGGATGAAGAGTTGCTTCTTATGGATGAGCAAAGAAAGTGGTTTCTTGAGATAGAATGTACTCCTGTTAGATGTTATGAGTATTGTTGAAATGACGACAAAGGATTTAGAATATTACTTAGTTGATAAAGCAGCGGTAGGCAGGGTTTGAGAGGTTTGACTCCAATTTTGAAAGAAGTTCTGTGAATAAATTGCTATTCAGCAGCATCACATGCTATAGAGAAATTTTTTGTGAAAGGAAGAGTCAATAAATTTGGCAAACTTCATTGTTGCCTTATTTTAAGAAATTGCCACACGAGCCGGCCCGCGTCCGCTCGCTCGCTCAGGCTCCGATTCTACGAATCAGGTGATCGGCTCTGGAAACACTGCTTCCCCCT
>NW_012134969.1:7796687-7798725 GCF_000956105.1 Propithecus coquereli | reverse complement strand
TCCAAATATGTGGTTTTTAGTGTTTTTTTTCCCCCTTCCTTTCAAGTAAGATTCAGTAGGCCTACTAGATATAGACGGTTGCTTACATTTCTTAAAGGATGATTCTCTGTTGAGATAACCATACACATAGCATAGGTGTGCATACACATGGCATAGGTCTGTGGTCCCCAACCCCCAGGCTGTGTCTTCTTAGGAACCGGGCCAGGCATCACTGTCTGAGCTCCGCACCCTCCCCCAGTCTGTGGAAAAATTGTCTTCCCTGAAACTTAGAAACTGGGCCACACGGCAGGAGGTAAGCAGCAGGCAAGCAAGCAAAGCTTCATCTGTATTTATAGCCGCTGCAGCTGCTCCCCCCCGCCCCGCCCCACCCCTATGGAAAAATTGCCTTCCATGAAACTGGTCCATGGTGCCAAAAAGATTAGGGACTGCTGGCATAGGTGACTGAACAAAGCCACATGATCCTCTGACTTTAAGTCCTTCTACCTGTTCTCTGTATCTCAGTTCAACCTTGTATATCAGGAGCTTCTTATCTGAAGTCCATTGGTGGATTTTAGGGGTCTCCAAACTTATTGGTTTGTATGTAAAACTTTGAATGTGTGGATGTGTTTTGGTGAGAGGGAGAGTGCCGTAGCCTGTCATGATTTTCCCCCCTCCAAAAAAAATGTAAGAATCATAAGTCAGTTTCGAAGCCTATGCCTAATCTGGCATCAAGGATTGGAGTACTTTCCTCTCAAACTGTCATTGACCATGTCAGCTTTGTTAAGAATATACTCTATTCCCAGAGTATTTTTTAGTTTAACACTAAACTCTGTCATGTGGTTATTTTTGAATTGAATAATTTGGAGACTACTGTTCTTAAAGGAATGTTATCACAATGTCTTCTAATTTAACTTTACTGAGCTTTGATTTACTTATGCAACTTTGATCAAAATCTGAATATTGTTATCCAAAAAGACAGCCTTATGGATTTATTTTATTACTTTGCTTTTAGAAAATATAGCGATTTCCCATAACTTTTTTATAAAATAAACTTTCCATGCCCTACTCTCTACAGAGAATAGTGAAACACAGTAGTTTCCCTCTTAACCTTGAGGAATATGTTCTGAGCCTCCCAGTGGATGCCAGAAATTGTGGGTAGTACAGACCCTTATATACACTACGCACAAATTTCTTTTTCCTTCTTCACTATTTTACAGATAGAAATTCCTTCTTGCTGTAGATTTTAGCAACCTCTGCATACAGGTTTTTTTTCTTTCCTTGTTAAGTCAAGAATTTTCACCTATGTCTTAAAGGAAGTGCTTAAAGGAAGTGCTTTATGACTTCTCTTTAGCACATCCAAATTGCCAACATCCTTACTGTTTGTGCTGTGGGGCCATTATTAAGTAAAATAAGGGTTACTCGAATACAAGCACTGCAATATTATGAGTCAGTAATCAGAGACTTAACGGATGGGTAGCACATACAACGGGAATACACTGGACAGAGGGATGATTCATGTCCAGGTCAGGATGGAGCCGGACCAAGAGAGATTTCATTGCGCTACTCAAAAAGGCACGTAATTTAAAACTCATGAATTGTTTATTTGTGGAATTTTCTATTTAATATTTTCAAACTGCTGTTGACTGTGGAAAGCAAAATAGTATATATGGGGAGACTACTGTAGTTAGAACTCAACCAGTTTTTTTTGTTTTCCCCTGTAAATTGTTTTAGAAAAGATATAACTCAGAAGAAAATTAAGTTTATTTTAGGTATTTAGGCAGAAAAGTCACTTGTAAAGGTAATACTCTGTGAGTGTCAATATTCCTAACCTATTATATCTAGATAATCCTAAATTGGATATTTATAATGATGTTTTGGTAGATGTGTAATACCTTTTATCAGTGAAAATCTGTATCCTCATACTTTCTCATGCTAAATCAGGAAAGTGAACCAATACATTAGCAGTATTTTAAGAACAAAGGTTTGAACAAACAAAAATTCCTTTTGGATAGTACTTAACTAGAAAAATCATCTAAAAATTACATGTAGTTCATTCTGG
>NW_012134969.1:7792171-7794327 GCF_000956105.1 Propithecus coquereli | reverse complement strand
TGATTGAACAAGTCTATGTAAGGCTCTTATGTTGAACCAAATTTCGCAAAAGTTGTATTAGTTGTTAAAATTATTCTGGATTTGAATGGCATTAAAGGATATGTTAACTTAAGGATTGTCCTAACATTCTTTATTGTTAAATTGAGACTTTTGAAATTATGATTGACCCTTGAACTGAAGATATCAGGGGCATGGACTCCCTGTGCAGTTGAAAGTCCATGTATAACTTGACTCCCACCAAAATTAACTGCTAATAGCCTGCTGTTAACCAGAAGGCTTTCTAATAATTTAGTTGGTCGAGTAGATGGAGTGGAGGAGGAGGAGGAGAGGTTGGTCTTGCCATCTCAGGGGTGGCAGAGGCAGGAATTTTCCATATAAGTGGACCCACATAGTTCAAGCCCATGTTGTTGAAGGGTGAACTGTACTTCATTTCTACATATATACAAAAATGAAATCTGATCCAAATTATTAGCACTTTGGTGTAGACTTAACTTGTATTATCTAGAACTTACATGAATTTTTCTAACTAAATCTGTTTTACAAGTAGCATTATGTATTTATGGAGGAGAGATTTTTCAAAGGATTCATGGACCAGAGTGTCCTCCTAGTTCTATAGACTGTACAGTTAGAAATGATTCCCTTTTCATGGAGTATTTACCCATGTTGCAAAGGGACAGCAAGCTACTAGGTCTAAAACAAATCATCACACAGAAGCATTTTCTTTCTCCATATTACAATTTATTTAGGTAAGTAAGATCTTGTTATATTTCGAATGACATTTACCTGCTGAACTCTCCAGTGATTTCCCTCATGCTTAGAATGAAATTCAGACTTTTACCATAACCTGTTACCATAATCCATATTATCTGGCTCTGGCAGCTCTCTGACTGTCTCTCATTAAGACTCTCTGTTCTCTCAAATTGTGGCTCCACATGTCTTCTTTCTATTCTTCTTATATATCACTATCCCTCCTTATTGATACCTACAGCTCTTTCTTCAGATCTTCAGCAGTTGGCTCAAATATCATCTCCTCAGTAAAGATCTTTTCCTTACCAAGCAAACTAAAGTAGTTGCCTTGACATACTTTTTTTGGACCTAACAGTTTCTATTTTGTTACCCCTTTTTATAAACTTTATTGCATTAATTAGCTGAAATTGCCTTGCTTTATTATTGGTTTACTCCTTAGACCATAGACTCTGTCACTAGACAGACTGGTCTTCAGTCCTCTCTGTCTTAGTGTATCAGGCAGGGTTCTCTAGAGAAACAGAACCAATAGGAGATATATCTAGAATGAGATTTGTTTAAGCAATTGGCTAATGCAATTCTGGAGTCTGTAAAGTCCTATAGTCTGCTGTCTGCAAGCTGGAAACCCAGGACAGCTGGTGGTGTAATTCCAAGTTCTGAGAGGTGGAGAGCTTATAGTATAGATTCCAGTCTGGATCTGAAGGCTTGAGAGCCAGCTCAAGCAGTCAGGTAAAGAGAGAATTCAACTTTCCTCCAGCCTGTTGTTCTTTTCAGGCCCTCAATGGATTGAATAATGTTCACACACGTTGGGGAGGGTCTTCTGCTTTCCTCAATTCAAAAATTCAAAAACTAAAGTCTTCCAGAAAACCCTCACAGACACACCCAGAAATAATGTTTAACCAGATATCTGGATATCTGTGGCCTAGTCAAGTTGACATATAAAATTGACTGTTACACTCAGTTACCTCATAAGATTATTGTCATAAAGATTAAATGGTTTAATATATGAAAAGCACTTAAATCAGTTTCATGTACATAGTAGCAATATGCTACCTGCTGTTATTAATATCGTTATTATTATGATGTTAGTGGTTTTGTCTGCCATTTTCACTTCTGTATCCTAACCTCCAAAAATAATGCTTAGAACATAGTATGTGTTCATTGAATGTGTTGAGTGAATTAAAATGACTTAATATTTTAATAAGGATAAATTTCTTATGTAAAATAATAGAACCTAAATATTTCTACATATGAAATGTTTATCATGTTGTATTATACTTCACCAGTGAAAATAGTTGATTTTGGTAGTGTACATATTACATTTGTTTTTTTTAAATATATATATTTTCCATGATGGTTTTAAAGGTAAAAATATGAATATTAGTTGCATTATGAAGCATATTTTCATATTT
>NW_012134969.1:7788184-7790661 GCF_000956105.1 Propithecus coquereli | reverse complement strand
TCTCTTTCTGTACTTCTTATCTAAGTTTCTAGTCCTTGTCGATTTAACTTAGCAGGTCTTTGTTCCAACTTCCCCTAAGATAGTTTTTGAACTTGGTACTCAGGAAAGGCTTGCTTACTTGCAACATCATTTCGGTTTAATATGCATTTGAAATGCCTCTCTGAGTATAGGGTAGCAGTCACCTATGAAGCATGTTGAACTTAATTTCTTCCTGTCAACAGCGCAAACAATAATTGTTTCATTCAAGAAAGTGGTGGACACATAGGTAGGGACTGGAGAAAGCATCTGTTTTATAGAATTATTTTTTGTGTACATGATTTTGGAACCATATCAGCACAACAGCATTTATGGGACATTGGGAAGATGGGAAAGTCCTGTTATACTGTACCTATATCTATTAATTTTAATAAGACACTTAACAACTAGAATTGATCAGGAATATAATACACATTTAATGATTACTTACTGAACGAAAACTGTATTATTATTAAACATACTAATGGAGGGAAAATAATAAGCAGTTGAGTCTCATAGGAATGGTTTTTTTGTGTTATTAATAAGAAGGGCTTATGTTACAGAAAGAATCCTTTCAATAACAAACCATATGTTCTTTGTAAGGAAGGTGTTTCTTTAACCTTCCATAGAAGAGATTTAGCAGATTTTGTCCCTCTCTATTTAGAAGTCATTTTCTGAAATAAGGGTAATTTCAATAAATAGATGAGGTAGGTAAAGAACAAAATATAGTAACTAGATGTATTTGTAAAGACAGGTGGGGCATCATGAAAAAAGAATCTGTTACTAATTGAATACCTTTTCAGGCACAGTTAGTATTAGAGGAGGAGTAGAAGTGATATGCACAGAAAGGGTTGGAGATATGTCAGATCCTTGCCTCTTGCTTCAGTCCTTAAATAGCATTTGTGGATATAGATACATGGACAAAGGAATTGGCAGGGGAGATAGCTTATTGATGTGAAGGTCTAGAGCCCTTGTGGATACAAAGTGTTTGGGTCCTTGAAAAAGTCCATAGGCTAACCACGGGGGGCAAAGAGAAAAGGAGGTACAATGTTTTTTTAGGCATAAGGCTACTACAGTTGTTAAAGTAGTCTCACATTGGGGCAATTCCAGATTGTAAGAGCATCTTGTAGGAGAATTCAATCAAAGGGTCAGGGTTTATTCTTTGGGCCTCTCTTGTTAATTTTTTGGCTTCATGTCAGATTTATGTTATAATCAATGTATGTCTTCTCTAGGCATATCTAAAGAGTGGTTTCTGATCTCTGCAAATTCCCATGAGATATGAGGTTGACTCAGCCATCTAAGCTTTGGGCCTCTATTTTTTTAGTATATAAAATGACAATTTTGGTTTAATCAGTGAGGGTCATTTCAGCTTTTTAAAAAATGAAATTATTTGTTTTTCTGTGCTATGTTAGAAAAGCTTTTTAAAAAAACAAAAGGAGAAAGTAGTGAGGTCTCACTATTTCCCAGACTGAACTCCAACTGCTGGGCTCAAGTGATCCTCCCACTTCAGCCTTCTGCGTAGCTGGGAATACAGGTGTACGCCCAACTAGAAAATGCTTTAAGTAGAGAAAGCTTTAGAGACTGTTGCACACATGAGTGTGTTTACCATTAAACAACTCAGGATAAAAGAAAATGAATATCAGTATCTCTTAGCCAGCCAGCTTACTAACTATAGGTTACTCTCAAGTACTGAAGTACATTTGAGGTGGTCACATATGGTCTGGTCTAGCGTAGTGTAATGCTTGGTAGAGCGATTAGTCACTGTGTGCCTCTAGATCTAAAAGTGGTTTCTAAAAAGTAAGCTATCAATGATGTGAGATCAGCTTATTTGTTTCGCTTGTTTAGGATCTATAAATATCGGTGAGTTAAAACACAGGAATTTCATATTCAAAGTTTATCCAATCAAGAAGAACATAGTTATCAAGTGTTAATAAAATTTTCTTTGAGTAAATTATTTTAGCTTATGGATAATTTTAATTTTCTTATTTGCCCATGTTTTCTCCTTTTTTTTCCCCTGCAAAGAACATAAATTACCATTGTAATAAAAATCTAAAAGCTCTATATTAAATATATTGTCTAGTTTCCTGAAACTTTATAAAAGGAATTACAGTTAATTTCCAAAATTGCATTACAGAGACTAGAGGCAAACGAGATAGAGAAAAGGATACAAGAGAAGAACGAGAATATGAACAGGATCAGAGCTCTTCTAGAGACCACAGAGATGACAGAGAACCTCGAGATGGTCGAGATCGGAGAGACACCAGAGATACTAGAGACCGAAGGGAGTTAAGAGACTCCAGAGACATTCGGGACTCCAGGGAGATGAGGGATTATAGCAGAGATACCAAAGAGAGCCGTGATCCCAGAGATTCTCGGTCCACTCGTGATGTCCACGACTACAGGGATCGTGACAGTCGAGATACTCATCGAAAGGAGGATATGTATCTGGAAGAATCCCGTAG
>NW_012134969.1:7785688-7785979 GCF_000956105.1 Propithecus coquereli | reverse complement strand
GCTGAGAATCTTCATCAATACAATGTTGAATATAAGTGGAATGGGCTTCTTTGCTTTTGTTTCAGATTTTAAATGATTGTTGCTGGCTTTTCACTATGAAGTGTGGTGTTTGTAGATGTTTTGCAGATGGTTTTTATTGTGTTGAGGATTCTCCTAATTTTCTCAATTTAGCTAACAGTTTTTATTACTATTATTTTTTTCTCTGTCTTGAGAAAATCATACATTTTGTTTCTATTACCTTGTTACTTATGTTAATATATTTTTAAAATTTAGAACTATCCTTACATTCCT
>NW_012134969.1:7784973-7785463 GCF_000956105.1 Propithecus coquereli | reverse complement strand
ATTTTTTATTGATACTGTTTTGCTTTACAGGTCTACTTCCCCAGTAGGACAGCATCATTCTCCAATATCTTCTAGGCATCACTCATCTTCCTCACAATCGGGATCATCTATTCAAAGACATTCTCCTTCACCTCGTCGAAAAAGAACTCCTTCACCATCTTATCAGCGAACACTAACGCCACCTTTACGACGCTCTGCTTCTCCTTATCCTTCACATTCTTTGTCTTCTCCTCAGAGAAAGCAAAGTCCTCCAAGACATCGCTCCCCAATGCGAGAGAAAGGGAGACATGATCATGAACGAAGTTCACAGTCTCATGATAGGCGTCATGAAAGGAGGGAAGGTATGCACTGCACTCTAACTTGATTTTTTTTTTTTAGAGTTCTTTTACTTAAATAGATATTTTCTTTATTTAAAAATTGGACATCCAGATTTATTGTTATAATAAGGGATGGAGGGAGGACTATGCTATAGTACTATAGTAAGTCTTCT
>NW_012134969.1:7759528-7774461 GCF_000956105.1 Propithecus coquereli | reverse complement strand
ATATATCTTTTTCCATCATTTAAACTTTTCTATATCATCTTGTTTTAAATGTGACTCTAAGCATCATGTAGTTATTAGATATATGTTAAATTTAATTGTACCTTCCTTGATTCTTAAATTTTCTTTCGAATTTTTTATCTCTTTATCTCTGTTTTTCCATCTGAGGTCACATCCTCAGACTTGTCTTCTAGTTTACTACTTCTTTCTTAGCTGCATCTAATCTGATGTTTAACCCTACATTCTTAGATGTTATATGTAGCCTTCTTGTCGTCTTTAAAAATGTTTTAAATTTTTTCTTCTTGGTCTAATTATTATAATATTCTTCACAGATATTTTGACTATTAAAATACCCTGTTATAGTATTCAGAATTATGCTATAATTCTTTTAAGGCTCAAAGCCTGTTACATTTATGTTCTTTTTGTTTTGTTTGATTTTTAAATCTTGGAGAAGTGCCTTCTGATTCTCACTTTGGGTGAGTTTTTCACATGTTCTTGTAAGTTTGAGTGAACTCATCTTCATGAGGGTTTATCTGTGGTAATTCTATGAGGTCGAAGGCAGGGTCCTTGAGAGTTTCTGTCTTTATCTCTGCCACGTATTCCTAGATTATCACAGCCACAGTACAACTTCTCATTCCTTACCCTTAACCTCCTCCCCACAAAGTTCAAAATTTTGCTTTTATTTTAAAGTAATTAGGGATTCACAAGAGATTGCAAAGCAATGTACAGGGAAGCCTTGTGCACCCTTTCTCCAGCTTGCCCAGTATTAACATCTTATACACCTATAGTGCAGTATCAAAACCAAGAAATTGACATTGGTACATAGAGTTTATTCACATTTCACTAATTATACGTGCACTCTGGTGTGTGTGTGGCTCTGAGCAGTTTTGTCACACATGTAGCCCATCTGCACAGTCAAGATATTCAACTGTAACGTCCTAAGATTCCCTTGTATTACCCCTTTATAGCCACACCCTCCCCTCTCCCTGTCCCTGATCCCTGGCAACCTCTTATATATTCTCCATCCTATAATTATGTTATTTTATGAATGTTTCATAAATGAAATCATGCTATGTGTATCCTGTTGAAATTGGCTTTTTCACTCAACATAATTTTCTTGGGGTTCATCCAAGTTGTTGCTTGCATCAAGTTTGTTTTTTATAGTAGCTCATGGCATTCACCCAGTGAAGACATTTGGGTACTTTCCAGTTTGGGGCTATTACAAATAAAACTACTATGAACATTTGTTTCCCACATCTGTTAAAGAAAAATTTCAGATACCACTTAATGTTGCCAAAGTACCTTGGTTCTATGTTGCAATGTTTTCACTGTAAACTGTAATTAAAGCATATTTTCATTTTTATATTTCTGTGAATTAGTTATGAAGAAATAGTTTTTTGGGGATGGTAATTTTAACGAATCTTCTTGTTTTATGATTTCATTATATGACTTTTCTATAGATAGGGAAAACTGAAACTTAGCTCACTCAAGTCAGTCATTGGACAACTTGAGTGTTCTAATGCCATGCTTATATTTTTTTCAACAGTGATTATTACTTTGGAATAAAAAAAATCTATTAGTGTTTTTTAGGAGAAAGACTGTGACTGACAATCTGTTGAATAGTGTATGTGTTAAACATTTGTGTGAATATCCTTTGTTTAGGAAGTCGAGGCACGAGAGGTTCTCAAATTGAGAGTCACGGTAGTAGTAGCAACTATCATGACAGCTGGGAAACTCGAAGTAGCTATCCTGAAAGAGACAGATATCCTGAAAGAGACAACAGAGATCAAGCAAGGGATTCTTCCTTTGAGAGAAGACCTGGAGAGAGAGAGCGTCGTGACAACAGAGAGAGAGGTTTGTCAAATGGAATTTTATTAAATAGTGACCAACATTAGTTGGGGGAATTGTTTTTTAAAACAGTTATCAATTCACTTATTAATATGAAATATATTCTTAAGACCTGTGCTTGGTGACACATTTGAAACTATTTACTCATATAATCTTCCTTTGTTCATTTGGTTTAGGAGGGATTATGTAAATAGCTAGTGACCAGTACCTACTGGTAACAGAGTGCAAGAACTGAGATGCCCTGCTGTGAGTCTCTCATCTTGACCAAATAGCTCACAACCCTTTACAGAATGTAGATGGCTGGATGCCCTCCAGGCAATTCAGATTCAGATAATACCTAAACCTCATCTAAGTATCCTCTGGCTGCTCACTCATTAGCTGTAATCCATAGAATTTTATAAGGACTGCCAAAGAGGATCAAGAAGAAAATGATGATAGGGCTGGGAATTGTTTCTAGAAATATTTTGTTTATATTCATTCCATCCTGAGAATATATAATATTTGCTTTAGCTAATTTTATATTTTTATGTGTCTTAAGTTAAAACTTTTCTGTTAATTTATTAGATGATCTCTTACAGAAATCAAATTTGAAGCAAGATTACTAGGAAGCACTTAAGAAAGGTTTTTTAAGTACTTTCTTTGGCAAGTGCTTATTGTCTATACATATTAGGGCCTTTAAACACTTAAAGTTTTATGAAGATCTTAGCTTGGCTGATTACTAAAGTAAGGTTCACTATAATGCTGAGATTAATATAGTTTAAAAATTGGTGGACCAGAGAATTGAATATTAATGCTTTACTGTGAGCTGAATCAAAGAGGTAATATTGTATCTTGATATGGGCAGTAATGGGAGGAGAACAAAGTCTCTAAGACACCATCCACTTAGGGAAGCATAGATAAGATCAGAAGCAGGAGAGTTGGTTGGGTTGAGTTGATTAAGGTAAGCCCTGATGCATTTGGGTTAAAAGATGTGTAGGATTTCCTCAGTTACAGATAGGGCTGCAGTTTATATGTTCTGTGTTGATACCTAAAATTGTTTCTTCCTTGGCACTTTGATTTACCTCTCTTTAGTAATAATGTCCTGGTGATGTTTTTTTTTATTTATGTCTTACTTTTTTTCTTTTTTCTTATTTTCATATCCTACCTTGCTCAGGTTTTTTCACCACATGCCTGAATTCAGTAGTAACATTTGGTTTCAATCTTATAGTTAGTTCAACCACACATACTGAGCTTCTGCTAGGTGCCGAGAATTTGGATAGTTGCTTTACATATATTCTGACCTTAATCTTTGCAATATCCCTATAAGTGTAGGGATATTGTGATCGTTGTTTGCTTTCAAGGAAACAAAGAAGCAACCCAGATGGAAATTAAGAAAAAAGAGAGGGAGCTACTTCAGACTGCTTATAAAAAATTTGAGATGATTTTTATGCAGAGGCATAAATGCAAGAGAAAAGGCTAGCTTTGCAAAGATCGAGGGTAAAAGAGGAAAGAGTATGTGCAAATTCCCTGAGATGGCAGATAGCCTAATATTTCCTAGAATTTGAAAGAAGACTGATGTGGCTGGAGAATACTGAGCAGTAGGGAGATTGTTAGAAGTAGAAGGTAGAGATGTGCCCAGGCACCTTGTTCTGTGCTTGGGGATTTAAATCTTCCTTTTATTTCTTATTTCTAAGCACAAAACTGTCTGCCCTCTGTACCCCTGAGTTCTATATCCTCAGATTCACCCAACCACAGATCAAAAATATTTGGAAAAAATAGCAATACAACAAAAAGATATATAAATTTAAAAAAATAAAGTATAACAATGAAATAGCATTTACATTGTATTAGGTATTATAAGTAATATAGAAATAAAGTATACAGGATGCTGTATATAGGTTATATGCAAATACCACACCATTTTATATAAGGGAGTTGAGCATCCCTGGGTTTTGGTATCCTCAGGGTCCTATAAACCAGTGGTCCCCAACCTTTTGGGACCAGTTTCATGGAAGACAATTTTTCCATGTGGGGAAGTGGTGGTTTCAGGATGATTCAAGTGCATTACATTTATTGTGCACTTTATTTCTATTATTATTACATTGTAATATATAATGAAATAATTATACAACTCACCATAATGCAGAATCAGTGGGAGCCCTGAGCTTGTTTTCCTACAACTAGACAGTTCCATCTGGGGGTGATGGGAGACAGTGACTGATCTGACAGGAGGTGGAGCTCAGGCTGTGATGTGAGCTCTGGGGAGCGGCTGTAAATACAGATGAAGTTTTCCTCATTTGCCCTTTGCCCGCTGCTCACCTCCTGCTATACGGACCTATCTGTGGCCCAAGGGTTGGCGACTACACCTGTAAACAGTCCCCCATGGGTATAGATAGACAATTGAAGTATGATAAATGCTACTACCATATAAAGTTCTGTGAGAAGACAAAGGAGCAAACACAATTCTAAGGAATTCCAAGAAAGCTGCCTAAAGAGGTGAAATCTGAATTAGGGCCTGACAGATATACAGGAGTTGATAAGGAATAATGGAAGAAGCACTTTGCAGGGAGAGGGTGCAGCATGTGCAGACAGGATTGAAAGAAACAGATGCTTTGGAGTAGTAAAGAATTATGTTGTGAGGTTAGAGTCAGAGGCATGCTATGATTGGCAGGGACAGAAAGAAGCTGGGGGAAAGGACTGGTGAGAGACTATCGGCCAGCTTATAAATGACCTAATAAGTTAGGCTAAAAATTATGAATTTAATTGCCTTTCACTGCCTATAAGGTAAATTCTTTTAAGCAGCTGGAAGAAGTAGAGTTTTCAACAAAAACATGCTAAGAGTGTAGGGAAAGACTGAAGATAAGGATACCAATCATATTATTATTTTTTTTCAGTTACACTATTGATGACAGTCATCTAAGAAGAGTTTATCATGGTCTGAGTTATTATTACTGTAGAGATGGGGACAGGAAAAGTAATAGAGAAATATTTTGGAAGTGAAGTTGATGGGACTTAAATAACTCAGAGATTGCCAGCTTCCATGAATTGCTGTGTCACTCGTTAAGATAAGGAAATATGTGAAGAGAAGCACATCTTTGAATAACACATTTTGGAGGAACAATAGGGAAAATAGTTTAGACATTAAAGTGATAGTCTTACATCCTTTCCATTTTCCTTTGAAGTAAGAAGCATTGTCATTTTGGTTGGGAAAATAAAGGTTTTATCTGCCAAAAAAGAATGAGTAATAATCAATTCCCTGATATATCTATCCATAATCAGAAATTTCAAGTATGAATTGCTATAAGTTGCAGTATTGAATTTGTTTCAGGTTATTTTCTAATCATTGTGATGTTGGTATGACCCCCGCCAAACTAGGAATTTAGACAATCTAAAACATGGATAGATAGCATTCTAGGCACCCAAAATGTGATATAATAGAACCATTTTAAATTTAAATTGGTTTTAACAAAAGTAAAAAGATTTAAGAAAACTGACTTCTAGTCCTAATATCCTAATGGATCTACCATCTCTGTGACTTTGGCAAGTGAACTCTGGACCATAACTTTTATGTTTTTAAGAAGAAAGGGGAAGAAAGGACTATATGGGGTTTTGTTTGGTTCAGCTTTAAAATTCTGTAATCTTGTATCTGGATCTGTAACTTCTAACTAGTAAATATGGATTATTCTTGTCTTTTTCATCAATGATAAGGAAGGAAAATTTAAATTACTATATTGAACCCTTTCCTAGAAATATCCTAAAATTATTCTTATTAAGTTGATATTAGATATTCCACTTACCAACCTTTTGGCCATATTGTAATATGATCTTTATCAACTAGCCAATATACATTATATGGTATGAAAATAGAAACATCACAGACGCCTAGATCATACCACAGTAGTCGCTTTTAAAAATGACTATCTCTTTGGGAAAGTTCATCCTCTTATAAATTTTTTGATCCCAGACTAATTTTCTGCTCAACTGGGTATTTGGGCAGCATATATGTACTCATTTTCTCTGTTTATGTGATTCTTGCATAGATTGAAAAAATATATATTATATGTGATGAGATTATCAGTTAATATTTTAAGAAAACAGCTCTTCATCTAACTAATCACTTATATGATTAAGTGAAACTTTTAATTTATTAGTTATTAATTATATATATAACTAATATGAAATACTTTTTTACATTTGATTATTTCAAGATTGCTAGACAGTACCCTTAATATTCTAGTTTATGATAAGAGATTGATATTGCAGCAACAAATTTTGACATATGTTTTGTTCTACTATATTTTCCTCACATAATAGCTGCACTTTGATGTGTATATATTTTGGCCTGAAGTTAGAGGTGTGACTTACAAGGGGAATTTTTTTTTCCTTCAGCTTCTATGTTCTACACCTCCTGCTGCCCCTATCCTTTGCCACCAGTGTTCTCAGGTCCTGCTGGGGGGACAGAGAAGATCAGAGGTGAAGGGTAGAGATGGCAGAAAGTGGGGTTGGAGCAGTGGGCTGGAGGTAGGGTAGGGAGCATGCAGAGAAAGATCAAAGGTGGATCAGTGGGAGGGGAGAGGGCGTTTGATGGGGAGCAGAAAACATGGTAGTTAGAGGGCAAATAAAAAAAAATATATTTTTAAAATGTCTAGCGGTGATGGTTATTTATATGATTAAATTAAAAGTAATATAGCGCCTGGTTAATAATTTGTTGCCAGTGTGACCCTATACGCAGATAAAATTTAAGATTTGCCATGCTATCTTACCAATAGGTTATCTGTCAAATTAATCACTGACAAAACTTGATTTTCATTGTAGATCAAAGACCAAGCTCACCAATTCGACATCAGGGAAGGAATGACGAGCTTGAGCGTGATGAAAGAAGAGAGGAACGAAGAGTAGACAGAGTGGATGATAGAAGAGATGAAAGGGCTAGAGACAGAGATCGGGAACGAGAAAGAGACAGGGAGCGGGAGAGAGAGAGGGAACGTGAACGGGATCGGGAAAGAGAAAAAGAAAGAGAACTAGAAAGAGAGCGTGCTAGGGAACGGGAGAGAGAAAGAGAAAGAGAAAAAGAGAGAGACCGTGAAAGAGATAGAGATCGTGACCATGATCGAGAGCGGGAAAGAGAGAGGGAACGAGACAGGGAGAAAGAGCGTGAGCGAGAGAGAGAAGAAAGGGAGAGGGAGAGGGAGAGAGAACGAGAACGGGAGAGAGAAAGAGAGCGAGAACGGGAGCGAGAAAGAGCAAGAGAAAGGGATAAAGAACGAGAACGTCAAAGGGATTGGGAAGACAAAGACAAAGGACGAGATGACCGCAGAGAAAAGCGAGAAGATATCCGAGAAGATAGAAATCCAAGAGATGGACATGATGAGAGAAAATCAAAGTAAGAATAGTTTTGAATCAGCTTTAAAAAGTTACATTTCAGTAAAGAATTTGAAAGTTTATTTAGTGTTTTTCAGTGTGCCTCTTAATTTCATGTTAATTCTTTTCACTCTCTACATTTTCCTGTATTTCAAATTTATATATTTGGCGTTTAAAGTCTTTTTAATTGTCTAGAAAAAAAATTTTTAATTCTACTATTTGTATCCAGGAGCTATAATTAATCCTTCTTGTTTACTATGCATTTTTGATGACACATGGGGTTGACTTGGCTGCTGCAGACTTTTTTTAAAACAGGAATCAGTGGACTTCTGTCTCATCACATCCCCTTTATAACTAGATAATGGTGTTGACTAGTCTCCAAGAGATATTGCCTGTGCCATTCCTGATAATCTTTCATGACTTGTTTGTGTTTGGAAGTACGGAGTGACCACCGCCAGGCTACAGGAAGCATTCACAATGACTTAGAGCTGAGTGAATCTCCCTCCCTAATCACTGCATGGCCGGAAGAAGCTGGGAGAAAAGGAAATGCCCCTCTTGTGCTGCGGAGTTATAGTAATTTATTGGAGTCAAAAGATGTGTTCTTGGCATCTCATATAATAAATCTGAAGGCATTCTCTCTCTCTCTCTCTCTCTCTCTGTCTCTCTCTCTGTCTGTCTCTCTCCCCCCCACTTCCTCTCCTCCCCCCCTCAAAAAAAAGAAATTATTTGCTCAAGTATTTGCGAAGTGGAGAGTTAGCTTTTGCTTGTTCTGATGTGGCTGTATCTGAATTCTCAAACAAAGCATTAGGAATGGTATCTCTCCATCTCTTTACTCTTTCACTCTGTGTTAGTTCAAATCTCAGAACTTTGTCCAAATGGCCCCAGGTTATCCCTTTCAGTTTAGCAGCCCTGTCTGTGTTGGTGCTTTCATTAGTTTAGGGGTAGACAGTGATTGGCTAAGCCGATCACTGTGGCCATGAGAATTCTGGACTCTTATTGGTCAATGTTGAGGTTTTACAGGCACAAAAACCAAACTTACTGGTGTTAGCTGCTCTTTTGATACCAACTGGGATAAAAGCTGCGGTTAACCTTGCTGAAACAAACTGAATTTCCTTGCCCCTACCTCCAGCTCATTTGCCTTAGGGTGAATGCAGCTCCCTGCTTTAGGCTTTTTTCATCCTTACTATTGTGGATTATGGTTGTAGGCAAACAACATAGCACACAAGTGAAGCCTTCTTCCATTAGGTCTTGACTGCTCTTTAATCTACAGCCAAGATTTTCTATAGTGCCCCCTCTGGCTCATTTTTTATGCTTCTTTCTCCCCTCATTTTGCAAAATCTTACATTAATGTAAACTTCAGAGATATTTCGTTTAACACATAAAGACACACATATATATTATTTCTGTTCCCTCCTCTGATCTCTTTAGCTCTTTATCTTCTAAGATTAAAATTCCGAAATCTCTGTTATTTATCTTTTATCCATTTCTATGCTTTGGTTAATATAGGTTAAGCACCCCAAATCCAAAAATCTGAAATCTGAGATGTTTCAAAATCCAAAATTGTGATCACTGACATGACACTCAAAGGAAATGTTCATTGGAACCATTTTAAATTTCACATTTTTAGATTAAAGGTGTGCATCCAGCAGGTATAATGTAAATATTCCAGAGTTCAAAATCTGGAGCATTTCTGGTCCCAAGCATTTCAGATAAAGGATTCTCAACCTGTATTTTTTAATGCTTCTGATCTCTGCTTATAATAGCAAAAGTTTTTTGGTTTTTCATGGCTAGACAATCTAAGAGTTGACAATGAACGCAGAAACTTGAGTTGAATAACTCCATAACAAAAATTCATTATGAGATTAATGTCTTGTCTTGCTCTTTCATTACTCGTATTGTCATCTCAGTAGTTGAATTTATCCAACACTTTTTTTAACTGCTGTTACACAGAAGGTTTGCTGAATTGCCATAGTATTTGTTTTACTCTAATTTTGTTTCCTTAAATATTTCCTTGAAAGAACTTTACTTTTTCTCATGTTTTAAATTTTCACTTTATGTAGTGTATCAATTATCTCTTCATGTGTAACAAACTACTCCAAAAGTTAGTAGTTTAAAACAATCACCATTTATGTGCTCTTGATTCTGTGGACTAGTGATTTTGCCTGTGCTCAACAGAGTGATTCTTCTGCTGGTCTCACTTGGAATAACTCATGTCTGCAGTCAGTCTGACAGTGCAGTTGGGCCTGGATGGAGCATCTTATTTAGAGCATCTTATTTCTCTTCTGCATGACCTCCTGGCCTCCAGTAGTCTAAACTCTGCGTTTGCATGTAATGGTAAAAACATAAGAAGGCAGAAGCAGAAACTTCAAGGCTTCTTGAGTCTTTTTCAAATTTGTAGTGTCACTTTCACCACATTCTCTTGTCATAGCAAGTGGCTAGGCCAGTCCAGATTCAAAGACTGGGGAAAATACACCGTTTATGGGAGGAGCTTTTGATAAGAAGATACACAAGCTTGAGAGGCCTATGAGTCATCATACTACACCTGGGACCATCTTGTCCACATAGTTGCTCATCTATATAAAGGAGCTGTCCAGAAGATACATGTGCAGTATGTTTCTAACTTTTGACCATAGTACTTACAAACAATGTTAGTAAAAAAAAAAAAAAATAGATAGTCAAAATTTAATAAAAATACAGGAAAACACTAGAGTAATGTAAGTACCCAAAAGATATAAATCACTACTCATTTAAAGCTCAACTGAGGAACAAGAAATATAATGAGCATATGAATTACTGTATTAATCTGTCACCAAGCAAGTGATTTAGTTCTTAGAAGGGGAAAGAAACAGTATAGCCTAGACACAACATGCCTGGCACTCAGCTTATGACATAACTTATTTATTCCTCGCTGCAGTTTTATGAAATGGACTATCATCTCCCCTACCCCCATTTTCAGATGAGAAACAAAGGTTCAGTGACTTCAAGGAACTCGCTTAAAGTTGCATAATAAGTAATGTGGCTATAAGTTGAACTCATAGCTTTTTGACTCCAGAGCCAATACTAGACTTTCTCATGTGGCTTCCCAGCATAAGTCATTTTTATATCATAAGAATGTAAAATTGATGAATACTTGTATTAGAGGGTACATTGATATATTGATTTCTCTGCTGCATGTTACCACCTTGCAATATTTAAATCTGGAAATTTTTAGTTGAGTGATTCTACATATATAATGAAGAAAGGAAGAAATGTTGCCGTATATTTTAAGTCCACAATTATAAGTCTTAATAAATGAAGTAAAGAATTTTTATTAAAGATAGTGAATACCCATTGTATGACACAGTTCTAACAATACTGATTTCTTACAATTATATGTTCTAGATATAGTAAAGTGATACTGATAAAAAACACAGTAAAGAAATCTCTTTTTTTGCCCCCTGGAATTTTATAAATTGCATTTGCTTGCCCAATTTAGGAAGCGCTACAGAAATGAAGGGAGTCCCAGCCCTAGGCAGTCACCCAAGCGTCGGCGTGAACATTCTCCTGATAGTGATGCCTACAACAGCGGGGATGATAAAAGTAAGCAGGGTCTTGTTTTCTATGTCTCTACATTCATACTCATTTGTAACCATGAGACTGTTCTTTGATCTTAGTAGGAGCTGATGAATTAAGATTTTTTTTGCAGCTTTCTTGCTCTGCTGCCTCTGAATACCTCCTTTTGTAACTAAAGTATGTTAGAAATATAGTCATTTTATCACAATAGCACTGTCATTTCTTACTATTTTTAGTAAAGCCATGTATTTATTTTTACTGCTATTATTGCCACTTAAAAAGTTTTAAAATGAAAAGTGAGAGATTGGCTTATTATTATTTATATGTAATGTGCAATATTTATTAACCTGGTAAAATTGTGATTGCTTTTGTGTTTTATGAAGATGAAAAACACAGACTCTTGAGCCAGGTTGTACGACCTCAAGAATCTCGTTCTCTTAGTCCATCACACCTCACAGAAGACAGGCAAGGTAGGTGGAAGGAGGAGGATCGGAAACCAGAGAGGAAAGAGGGTTCAAGGCGCTATGAAGAACAAGAACTCAAAGAGAAAGTTTCTTCTATAGATAAACAGAAAGAACAGATGGAAATCATGGAAAGCTCAAGAACACGTGCACAGGACATTATAGGACACCACCAGTATGAAGATCGAGATACATCTGATCGAACTCATGATGAAAACAAGAAAAAAGCAAAAATTCAAAAGAAACCTATTAAGAAAAAGAAAGACGATGATGTTGGAATAGAGAGATGTAACACAGAGACACCATCTGAAGATGTTCAAGTGTTTTCACCCAAAAAAGGACAGAAGAAGAAAAATGTTGAAAAGAAACGTAAAAGATCCAAAGGTGATTCTGATATTTCTGATGAAGAAGCAACCCAGCAAAGTAAGAAGAAAAGAGGCCCACGGACTCCCCCTATAACAACTAAAGAGGAATTAGTTGAAATGTCGAATGATAAAGATGGCTCTCTAGAGGATACCCTGAAAAAAGAAGATATAGCATTTAGTGACTGGTCTGATGAGGATGTGCCTGACCGCACAGAGGTTGCAGAAGCGGAGCATGCTATCAGCGCTGCTACTCCTGGTAGCACCCCTTCTCCTCTGTCTTCTCTTCTTCCTCCCCCACCTCCTGTGGCCACTGCCACCACCACAGCTGCTCCTGCTACTCTTGCAACTGCTGCTACTGCTACCACCTCCTTCAACACATCTGCTACCACGATTTCCACTTCTGCCACCCCCACCAGTACCGCCAGTGCTACTTTTGCCAATGAAGACTCACATAGAAAATGCCACAGAATGCGATTGGAAAAAGTAGAGACACCTCATGTTACTATAGAAGATGCACCACATCGCAAGCCAGTGGATCAAAAGAGGAGTAGCAGCCTTGGGAGCAATCGGAGTAATCGTAGTCATACATCTGGCCGTCTACGCTCCCCATCCAACGATTCTGCCCATCGAAGTGGGGATGATCAAAGTGGTCGAAAGAGAGTACTGCACAGTGGCTCGAGAGACAGAGAAAAAACAAAAAGCCTGGAAATCACTGGAGAGAGAAAATCTAGGATTGATCAGTTAAAACGTGGAGAACCCAGTCGAAGTACTTCTTCGGGTAATAAAATCAGATCGTGATCTAGTCAGTGTTTCCTATGTTAGTATATTTTATACAAATTATAATTCTAAAGTAATACTAAATTGATTATACACCACCTTAAATTTTATGGAACTTTTAAAACTTAGTGGGCCCATTAAAATGTTACCTGTTAATCACTTTAATACCAACATTATAACAGAAGTACATTCAATGGTGTTAATCAGTTTAATATCAGGTTTTTACTAGTATATCTTGGGGAAAGGGCTTATGTGTTCAAGTCCCTTTTTGATGCCTACAATTTTCCTACTAGTCTTCGTATAGCCAGTGCTGCCTCTTTTGACCACAGAAAATAAGATAGGGGAATAGGGAGAGATCAAATAATGAAATAATCAGTTCTATTAATGCCTAACCATTTTATTATTTATTTCTTTGAAGATATTTTGTGGTTATAGTGGAAATTAGCACTTTAATTGACAGAGATCAGTTTTTCCTTAAAATAAGTTTTTTGGATATATATATAGAGAGAGGGAAAAATGTGTACATAGAATATAAAAATACATAGAATATGGAAAAAGACAAATTGTGAATTTTAAAGGATCCTAAAATGAAGCATTTTTTCTATTTTATCATGTTTTAACTTTTCGTATATGGTATATTTATTTTAGATCGCCAGGATTCAAGAAGCCATAGTTCAAGAAGAAGTTCTCCTGAGTCAGATCGACAGGTCCATTCTAGATCTGGGTCATTTGATAGCAGAGAGAGGCTTCAAGAACGAGATCGGTATGAGCATGATAGAGAGCGTGAGAGAGAGAGGAGAGACACAAGACAGAGAGAATGGGACCGAGATGCTGATAAAGATTGGCCACGGAACAGGGATCGAGATAGACTGCGAGAACGAGACAAAAGGAGAGACTTGGATAGGGAGAGAGAGAGACTAATTCCGGATTCTCTTGAAAGGGACAGGGACAGAGACAGAGACAGAACTTTTGAGAGTTCTCAAATAGAGGCTATGAAACGCAGTGAAGCAAAACTGGAGAGTGAACATGAGCGAGACCTAGAAGGCACTTCCCGAGACTCTGTATCTTTGGATAAAGAAAGAATAGATAAAGATCTGGGATCTCTGCAGGGATTTGAAGATATAAATAAATCTGAGAGAACTGAGAGTTTGGAAGGTGAGTGCCACACCCCTTTGTTATACTGATTTATTCCTTTTCAGATTTCATGGGGAAGAACTATTTTCTTTTGAAAGGTCATCCACTAACAGTCAGAATAACTCCATTCTTTTATAGGGGAAGTAGAATTCATAAGGAAAAGCCCTGTGATATTTAAAAAATAACATGTTCCCCTCAGTATTACTGTCAAGGCAGATATGATTCAGATAAGCCTAAATGAAATAAAAGATTGCTTAGATGCAATGTCTATAGATGTTAAAGAGTAATTGTCACTTCTCTTTCTTAGATGTTGAAGTCACAAAAATTGAAATGACTTCTTAGTTTGGAGAGGGATTTAAATAACTATTAGTGGTCTCTGTTTTCAAAGGCAGTGGAGAACAAACATATGAAACAGTGACATTGACTGAAACCATTACACTTATTTTTCCATGGTTTTCTCCCCGACTGTACTGTATTCGTTTGTTAGGGACCATAGCTTTTCATTATCATCAAGACTATACTAAGGAGACGATAAATGGCTGATGAATGAAGATATGTTCTTCCTGTACTACATGCCTCCCACATCTTATTCCTTGGTGAATCATAACCTAAGTTAACAGTAGTAATGGCTGTGCTGAGAATTCTCCTGGAACTACTGCCTCCTTGGGATTGTCTAGTTCTGGTTTCAGTATTTATACCATTGTTCTGAATAACCTCTCCATTTCAAGCCTCAAGAACCTTCTGAGATACTTAGTATATAAGCAATATGTTGTTATTCTTTTTATTTGCCATATAACATTATAATATTAGGCCCATAGTAAAATCTGCTTTTAAAAGTGGATCCTTATATCTCTGTTATCTGATTAGATAGATAGATATCTCTGTTTCATCTGTTATGTATTTTTCCTATTTGACTTGTCAAAAACATGTCTACCTCAGCTTTCTTCACTTTTCATTTTCATGTCAATTTTGAGTGTAGCATGATTTGAATATAGCATCAAATCATGAGCAATGGTTCTAGTGGATGTACAACCTTGGGATTTAATAGAGTATAATGGAGCTAATTATTATATTAGCTCTCTTGCGATTGGAAGCAGTGTTCCTTATCTCTAAAATATATCATCTGCTAGTTACGATCACAGACAATATAGCATAGAAATACATAGGTGAATCACCTGCTGTGTGATATAAATATTTTATTCACATAAAGCAAGAAAATAAGTTTCATGAACTTGAAAAATTAAAAATCCTATTATGTGCATTTGTGTTTAAATGTATAATTTCTATGACAAAGTTATAAAAATTGGTTACCTTAGAGGTAAGTTGGTGGGGATATGAGATTATTATAGAATTTAATAGAATAGAAAATTATTAGAATGACTAGAAACATAGCTTCTTATATTTTATATGCTGCAAATTCATACATAAAGTATACTGTTATATTTTGAAAACTAGTATT
>NW_012134969.1:7753630-7756658 GCF_000956105.1 Propithecus coquereli | reverse complement strand
TATTTGGAGAAAAATTTAATTCCACAGAAAAGTTGCAAAAAGAGTACAGTGAACTTTCTGTATTAAAATTACTTAGAAAAGTTCAAATGTCAAAGTGCTCAATAGTTTATCCAGGGCTAAATGAAACAGAACCTAAAAAAATAGACTGGATATTTTTCATGTGTAAAGAAACTGGGAGTCTTGGCAAACCTTCTTCCTGGGAAATAGGAAATTCTATCTAAATACAGATGTCTACATTGAGCCTTTAACAAAGTGGTTAAGAGCCTGTTCTGTGGGACCAGATGGTCTGGATTTTAGTAGGCATACTGCTTACTAGCTATTGTTTAATATGTGTGTTAGTGTCATCATCTGTAAGCTGGGAATAATTATACCACCACCGTCCTGTGATTGTTATGAGGAGCAAATGAGTTATTACAAGTAAAACATTTAGAACAGTTCCTGGCACTCAATAAATATTGACTGCTACTATTAATACATATTTTGAAAATGTTTTATCACATTGATTTTTTTTACCTTATTGCAACAACCTTTAGTTATTCCACTTTATTTAGTTTATGGATTCTGGTTGGTTTGTTTTGGGGGGTTTTTTGGGGTGTTTTTGTTTGGTTTGGTTTTTTTGCTGCTTCTCTTATCTAGTACCTACCTTTGTTTTGCAGCTTATTAATAACTTTTATTAGTGGGGAGAGGGAAGTAGGTGGTGAAAAGAAGGAAAAGGAGATAAAAGGTGAAAGCAACAACATTATTTAACAATTTTATATCATGTTCCGGGGAGTAAAATAGTTAAAGAAGTGAGTTTTTTATTAATATAAAATTGAAAAAAAATGTTTTATAAGTTTTATGAATCCATGTCCTTCCTTTCACCTGTTAGCATAAACAATAGAATTTTTTATTTTAGTATGGCCTAATAAACATACAGTAAATATGTGTGAAATACGTGTAAATTGTAATTATGAACATGTATTAACCTAAAAAGTGACCAAAGACTGAGGTTCTTGCCTCACTCTTTCTACCTTGTTTGGTTGGTTCTGTGGCCTTAAGCAAGTAGCTCCTATGGGCCTCAATTTCATTTGTAAAGTGATAGAATAAATTCCCTAAGATCTTATCTACCTCTAAAGCCATTTACTCCTATGACCTTTGCTAATAGCATTCCAGGTTAAAATCTAGTTTGATTTTGTTAACTATGAAATACAGTTTGGCCCTTACTTAATGATGACTGAACATAAATAATGAAAATATACACTATAAGGAGGAGGGGGTGATTGTTGCTTAACAATCAGACCTCCCCTATTTTTTGCTATTGTGTTGGTTGTATTGGAGAACTGATACATTATGTTGAATAGGACTTTATTTTGTTACTGCCATATCCAGGGTCTAATTATCTATTCGTACTAACTATGCCATTGCCTAGAACAGCGTCTGACACATAGTAGGTATTCAGTGAATATTTGTGAAAAATTGATACCAATTTTTATATTCCATTTAGTCTATTCCAGTATGCAACACTAAACAAAGTAAACCCCACGCTCAGCCCCCTCATTAGGTGATACCCTATACCACCTCAGGACTCTGCAGAGAGTCCCACCAGCAACAAGGCCCCCATCAAATGCAGCCCCTGGACTTTGGGTTTCTCAGCCTCCATAACTGAGAAATGAATTCCTTTTCTTAATGGATTACTCAATTTCAGATATTCTCTTATAAGCAACAGAAAATGGACTAAGACACCATCATAATCTCATCTTCATATATTCCATTCTGACTACCCCCTCCTCTCTTTATAGCTCATTCCCTCTAGTACTCTGATTTCAACAATCATTTTACCCTCCACTCAAACTTCCAATCCATGGATCCTACCAACTGCTCCTTGTCCCTCACCTTTTCTTCCTCTAAGTTCCCTCCTTACCCAGTTTGCATTCCCTGATCAATCATTATATATGCTCCATTCTATATATCCTTAAGTCCCTTTCCTCTTCTTACTTTTATATACTCACTTGGCAAAACCCTGACCCTGGTTAAATCCAACCCTGCTCACTCTGTGCCTAGATCCTGACAGCTGAATGTACCTGGAAAAAAACAAACAACCATGCTGGCTGGCATTTTAAATTCATGATCATACCCTTAAGTGGGTCCTTAGTGCTTCCTGATAATCATATTATATATTCCCAGACTAGTGCTGTCCTATACAACTTTCTGCTATTATGGGAATAGTCTAATCTGTGCTGACCAAAATGATAACCACTAGCACATATGGCTATATATTTACATCTAAATAATTAAGTGAAACTTTAAAATCAGTTCCTTAGTTATATTAGCCACATTTCAAGTGCTCAATAGTCACACGTGCCTAGTGGATGAGCATTGGGTAGTACAGGATAGGCCATTCACTCTCCCCCTCCCCTAGGTGACCATTTCTCTCTTCCAGCCCCCAACACTTTCTGCAGACTCCCACCGCTCCATCTATCCACTTATACTAGCATCTGTACCCGTATAGTCTGTCTTCTCACCTGTTGCCGTACATCAGTGGTTCTCAAAGTGATTTGAGGACTTCTGGGAGTCTATGAGGTCTTCCTGTTTCCAGCTACATACCTGTGTAAGATTGGGTTTTCTCCGTATAAGTTTGTTTTGGTCCATTTGTGATGCTAGAACAGGATGTCTGAGACTAGGTAGTTTATTTCTCACAGTTCTGGAGGCTGGGAAGCCCAAGACCAAGACACTGTCAGGTCTTGAGGGCTCATTTCTCATATTAATAGATAGCATTGTGTAGGTGTCCTCACATGGTAAAAGAGACGGAAGGAGTGAAAAGGGGAGAACTTCTCTATCAAAGCCCTTTATAAGCCCTCATGACTCAGTCACCTCCTAAAGGCCACACTTCTGAATACTATTGCATTGGGGATTAAGTTTCAACATGAATTTTGGAGGGAATAAAAACATCCAAACCATAGCATATGTAAAAGATCTGCAAAAATATGAAAGAATGCTACTCTACTCACTAATAAGATTTTTTGTTTTGGAAAATGTGTTTATTTTAACG
>NW_012134969.1:7752811-7753580 GCF_000956105.1 Propithecus coquereli | reverse complement strand
AAATCAACTTTTTGAACAAGCTTTCAAAAATTTGCAGTAGTTAAAATTATATTTGAATACTATTTATGTACCTCATTCTATCATTTTTGTAAATTTTGTAATTATTTTGACTTATAGCCTTTGTTCATTGCTAGAGCTCACTCTAGTGACTACACTATAAAGCAACACCCCTGGACATTCCTGTTAAATCATCCCAATTAGTGTCTGATTGTTACTAACAATTTTTTTGTCATAATGAGGGTCTTTGGGTATGTAAAATACTAAATTTTTATTTTGATTTAATTTGCTCTTATATTTTTTAATTTTTTTCTACTGATGTAAAAGGTATGTATGATTAGTTATCTTTGTTATTTTCTGGTATTAGTTATTTTTAAGTAGAACATTGTTTTATTTCTTCAGTTATTTCTTTACAAGGGATGGATGATTTGCTCTCAATGTTAATAATTACTGTCCAATTCTTAAAGGAATTTCATAATCAAATATTTGTTTTTAAAAATTAAAATGTATGTGCGTATGCACACATGCTCCTAGATTTAGTTCTTAAAAGGATTCTGGTACCAGATTTCAAAAAACATCAGACCTAATCTGAGGGAATTAATAGAGTTCTTTCATTGGGGATCTCCCATATAATTTAAATGAGTTATTTATAGGGGTGAGTTACCTTGCCTGTTTTCTTTTAGTGGGAAGATCATTTATATGTGAGGGTCTTTAGATTTTAGATATTATTTGTGAAAAGCTTTCATTTTAAGAGTATATATATCTTAGATTT
>NW_012134969.1:7699435-7749411 GCF_000956105.1 Propithecus coquereli | reverse complement strand
AAAAAACAAAACTACAGCTTACAACTGAAAACCTTCTAGTATACTGAAATTGAAATTACTTTTGTCTAGGTTTTTTTGTTTGTTTTTGAGACAGAGTCTTGCTCTGTTGCCCTGGATAAAGTGTAGTAGTGTCATCATAGCTAACTGCAACCTCAAACTCCCGGGCTTAAACGGTCCTCCTACCTCAGCCTCCCAAGTAGCTGGGACAATAGGCATGTGCCACAATGCCTGGCTAATTTTTCTATTTTTAGTAGAGACTGGGTCTCGCTCTTGCCGAGTTCAAGCAGTCCTCCCACCTTGGCCTCCCAGAGTGCTAGGATTACCGGCGTGAGCCACTGCACCTGGCCTGCCTAGGTTTTTCTGTAATAATTGCACTATGGTTAAATTTTCCAATTATTTTGATTCCTTCGTTTTACTTGTTCTTAAGTGTGGGATAAGTCTGTCTCTTGAGTAATTTGGTGCTGGTCAGTTCAAAACCATGAAGAGACTGGAAGTTTAACAATGTTATACTTCTAGGGAAGTTTGCAGGTATGCATTTTGTATTCTACTGTTGTGAAAGCACCAAATAAGAATGCCAATAAAAAGAAATATGTCATAATGAGCATTTTTTAAGGAAGGGCATAGGATCAATGCAAATTTCTTCTATAGTTATATCTATAGTAGGATGGTAATTAATGTTTTTGTTTTTAATCATGTGCAAAAAAGACTGTGTCATTGGTTGGCTCAAACATTGGTGTATTTGAATCATCTGAAAAACTGCCTTTTTTTTCCCTTAAGATATCTTGGTCCAACTATGGAGATTCAGATTCTGTAGATCTGGGTTAGAGCCCAGGAAATGTATTTTAAAAAGCTTCTCAGATGATTCTGATAGATTTCAAAGTTTGAGTACTGTTTTTGAGTTTTTCTTTATACTTACTCTTTTCTTATGTTACATACCTACTGACTAGGTAGGTATAATATATAACTTATTGACTATGTATGTTACATGAAACTAGTTTTTGTTAATTATCTAATCTCAGTACTCATGCTTTGCAGCTCAGAAAATTAAAATGATCTATGTAATGGAGCAGTATTCATTTCCAATAAAATATGTTTGTTCTGTTTTTACATAGGTATTATTTACTGCTTTCCTTTGTGGGTTCTAACAGTAACCTGTTTGATCATGTTGTATGAATAGAGGCAGTAGTACCTGCTGTCTTAGGTACTCTTGGCCGACTCTTAAGAGTTATATATTTGGATTACTGGCTGGTGCTGTTCGGTTATTCTGACTCCTTTTTTGTCTGTTTTTAACCCAACCTCCTTATTTTTTATAAAATCTTTCCTTTATCTATTTTTTATATGTTCAGTGATTTCTCTGTATCTTGTATGTTGTGACTTAAAACTAAGCGATTTTAATTTAATACATTGTCCTAGGTTTTTATGGTGACCAAATCTAGAACAAAATTTGCGGATTGGTCTAATACCTAATCACTTTGCTAATTTAAGTGACTTTTAGAGGTCACAGTCTTGAATATTATTACTACATTTGAATCTTGCTATAAAAATATCCTGAAATCTAGAACTTTAAGTAGTAGTTGATGGTACACAATATACTGAATTTGACTTCACTGATTCTTGAACTTTTCTTCTCATTCTTAGTCAGTAATCAGTGTCTAAATTCTCTCTCCCAAGTCTGCTTTTCTTATGTTTTAAGCAAATTTAAAGTAGCTATCAAAGTATTTTTGTTTAAGACTAGTAAAACAACTACATGTTGAAGGTCTTCACAGAAGATATATTGCCTTTAATATGAAATAATTTTCACCAATGTTGCTAACTTTGATAAAGTATAGATTTTGTAGAATATTCAATTAAGTAGTTGGTAACACTTTTCTATTTTAGGAAAACTTAATGCATGCTTATTTTTATTGAAAGATGCAGACAATCTTTTTGAACATGAATTGGGGGCTCTCAACATGGCTGCGTTACTACGAAAAGAAGAAAGAGCAAGTCTCCTTAGTAATCTTGGACCATGTTGTAAGGCGTTATGCTTCAGACGGGATTCTGCAATCCGAAAGCAGCTTGTTAAAAATGAGAAGGTACTGTTGTTTCCTTGGAAAAAATGCAAAATGAATAGTATGAATGGTATATTTTTCATTTGATTGCTTTAAAGTGAGATTACAGTCTTACGTTTTTATGAGTTAGGCTTCCTACTCTTTTACACATGAAAAAGGAAGAATTCTATTAAAATTTCTAATACTTTTAATTTTACTTCAATAGTATTAACGTTTTGAATAACAGTTGCTATTTAAAACTTCGTGCATAAAGTTTAAAATATTGTTTCTGTGAAATATGTTTTCATTTTTGAAAAACTTTCTCAATAAGCATATTAGAAATTTATTTAAATTGCAAATCAAGAAAAAAAATTTCCCAGATACAGAATGGTAAGGATATTTATAAGACAAGTGTTTATGAGAATGTACGAAATTGGAAGAGAGTGAAAAAGTTGCTACATATAACGTTTACTTGAGAAGGATAAAGGGAATTGAAAAGTAAGAGAAATTGAAATTAGTTTAGATTTGGAAGAGATCTGATAATGAGATCTGGTAAGCCTAAGATGAAAACATTTTAGGTTTTTTAAAGTTAAGAAACTGGGATTTTTATTTTGGGGTGAGTGTGGTGGACATGGGTAATTCAGGTTGAGTACTCCTAATTCAAAAATCTGAAATGCTTCAAAATCCAAAACTTTTCGAGCACTAGCATGACCCTCAAAGGAAATGCTCAGTGGAACCTTTCAGATTTTGGGTTTTAAGATAGAAATTCTCAACTAGGTAAGTTAGGTGTAATGCACATACTTAAGAATCAAAAAAAAAAAAAAAATCCAAAATCCAAAACATTTCTGGTTCAGAGCATTTCATATAAGGGATACTCAACCTGTAGGACAAATGAGAGTTGGTCCTAAAAAGTTAGAAAAGAATTAATTTACTAGCTTTTTACTTTTTACTTGGGAACAGTTAGGAAAACATTAGAATTATCTTTGGCTACAACATTGCTACAGAAAAGATTACTTCATTAAGAAAAATACTCAAATTTGGGTGGGAAATTAAATTTATAAAAAAGAGAGTCTGAGGGAATTAAGCCCCAGTGGCCGAAGCACGTGTGTAATGAATCACCTTTCCTGTGCATCCAGAACGGTACCAGTTACCACCATTCTTGGTATTAAATTGAAAAATAATCATTCAAATCATTTTCTGTTTGGTTCAGGTAAGAGACCCCAGTTGAGAAAGACTGTATGGTTTACAATCTCATCAGAATCCTGGGTCCATTCTATAAAAAATATTTTGTAACTTTTCCTCATTCTTCCTCTTTGACAATAACTTTGCACAAAATGCTACTGTAGCTCTAAGTTACAATAATAGAGATGCACATTTTAGTATAAGGGAGGTAGTAGTTCCTCAGGATACTGTGTGATCAGCCTTCTTCTAAAGAATTTATTCAGTTGTAGAGCTGACATTAATAGACCAGTAAGGAATGTAGAATGTTTGGCTTGCAAAAGAAAAACAGGGCGGCGCCAGGAGTGGTGGCTCAGTGCCTGTAATCCTAACACTTTGGGAGACTGAGGCTGAAGGAGGGATCACTTGAGCCCTGAAGTTTGAGGTCACAGTGAGCTGTGATGACGCCACTGCACTCTACCCTGGGTGACATGGTGAGACCCTGTCTTTAAAAAAAAAAAGTGAAGAAGGAAGTCATGATGCTTCTCTTCATGGAATTGAAGGACTGTCAAGTAAAAGTAAGATAAAATTAGAATGTACTTCCATAAAAGAGAGTTTATTTCATCACACGGAACAAATAGTGCCATTCAACAATAGAATGTGCAGTGTTTTTTTTGTTTGTTTTTTTTTTCATTGGAAATGATGAAGTAAAACTGGTTGATTACGTGTCAGGAATTGTTGAAAGGATTCCTATATAATACTTCAGGCAAGAAATTAGACTAGATGCACTCTAAAGTTTTCTTTCTTTTCTAAGATTCACTGAGCCCAAACATATTTCCTAATTTTGCTTGTAAATCTAATAAAGCTAATTTAGTATCCATCCAAAATTAAGTACTCTTACAAGTGCTATTTTGGATAGAGGTTAACCTACCTTTCTTTTCTACTGTCAACTAATAATGTACTTTTTTTTTTCTTGTATTTGTTTTCTCCAAATAGGGTACTGTAAAACAAGCGTACACGAATGCTCCAATGGTAGACAATGAATTATTACGATTGAGTCTTCGGTTGTTTAAGCGGAAGACTACTTGCCATGCCCCAGGACATGAAAAGACTGAAGATAATAAACTTACACAGTCCAGTGTCCAACAGGAACTGTGTGTGTCTTAAGATTGAAGATCAGTATGACATTTTTGGTACTATCGTCCTTTAGTAGCGCATATTCTTTTTTAAAGTTCTTTGGTTTGATAAGCATTATTAGTGACAAAGACAGGAAAAATTTATCAGCTACGCTAAAAGAGTGAAGAACTTTGATCTTTAGAGACACTAGTTTTGGCTAACTTCAGATTTTACATCAATTTTTACATAGTACTTGATACTCATGCAAAATAATGTGAAAATATCTAGATTTAGTAATTTATTTGGTACCTTCTGTTAAAACTGAAGATTTTGGAAAATGATTGTCACTGCTCTTCCAGCCTACGAATATTTTTTATTAAATGGAGCCATTTATTTATGTTCTGGATCATCCATACAGAAACCACGATTTTATTCAGAAACAATGTGTTCATCAAAACAATTGCACACCTTGTGCAGCACCATGTTGTATGGAACATTTGAAAGGTAATGCTGGTCTAGCGTGGTATGTTCACAGGAAAATCTCCAGCAGGAGAGAGACAGAATATTTTTTTTTCCTTTTGAAAGTTTTAAAAAATTACTTCATGGGTCTTTGTTTTTTTAAATGTGCATGCATTGTTACAATGTACAGTGTATAGTCTTTGGATTCTAAATGATTTTTTTGTTTGTTATCAGAGACTGTGTACTGTTTTTATTTTTAATAAATGTACCTTCCCTTTCCTTGTTCTAGATTTCCTTTGCTCTTCATTAATCTTATTCCTGAAGTTCTGAAACATTTGTCATCAACTTTACATGTTTTATGCTTCAGATATTTTACTGCTTGTGTCCTTATTATTGGACAGCTGTAAATAGTGGGTAAGAGTTGAGGCTATACTTCAAACATAGCTCATCGGTATTTGAAGCAAACCAAGAGTTAACAAACCTAGGTCACCTAAGGTTCAGTATCCTACCTTCATATTTTTCAGAGCTATAACCTTTGATTACATTAAACTGCCTCCAGTCTT
Organism: Propithecus coquereli; assembly: GCF_000956105.1. Classification (NCBI taxonomy): domain Eukaryota; kingdom Metazoa; phylum Chordata; class Mammalia; order Primates; family Indriidae; genus Propithecus; species Propithecus coquereli. The sequence goes on along the minus strand of NW_012134969.1, from coordinate 7,744,085 downwards.
ACTGTGTGATACAGATTTACTTTTTAAAAATATATATACATGTTTAGCTCATGGAGTGGACTCTTAGAGGGATTTGAAATGAACTGCAAGCTGCAGAATTTGTGAGCAGACCATAGTAGTAATGATAATAAAGGAAACCAATCAAAATTCTGATTTGAACATGACTCCCACAGGTTTTAGTTAAAACTATAAGCCTGTGTTACTTGTTTTAGTAGCTTTGCATCCTCTTCTCTAAAGGTAACACAATGACACTGGTGTAAAGTTTCTGTTCATTTCAAGAAAGGTTTATTGAGTGGTTAATTTGTACAAGATGCTTATCTAGCAAAGGAAATGATCTTATTTTCAGATGACTTTGGTGTTTGTTTTTTCAAATGATTTTAAACAGGGTGAGGGGGGAGGGGGGAGGAATGATAAAATTTTTCTGGTATCCTTTTCCTTTACTAAATGTTTTGAATAAGGGAAAAAGAAAAGAAAATTCTTTATGACCCCAGAAAATGAATACTCTTTAGGAGACCATGTCCTAATTATAGTGGATAATAATTGTTCTTCGTAGCATAAAGATTTAAGTCCTGGAACTTCTAAATCCTATTTTCCAGAATTGTAGAATATGACAGAAATGGTTTCCTTATTTGTCCTCTGACTTTAGGAGTAGTCGCTAGTTAATTATTTATAGAATGAAAACTATGTTGTTAAATCTGCCATTTAATTAAACTTATTGCCTTTTTAGTTTGGAGTATCTTTTTGTTATGTTGCAAAAGAAAATTTTAGGACTATTCCTTTGTTTACTTAGTCACAGATTTCAGAGCTTTATGTTTCCAGTGGAAATGTACTGATAAGTCTCATATTTTTTTTAATCCAACCATTCTCAGTATTAGTGATCATATACCTATAACATTCTTCCAAATAAAAATTTTTAGTGAATTTCCCATAAAAGCTCTTGGACCGTAATTAAAGTCTCAATTAAACCAATATTCCTGGAAACATCTTCCAGAGTATAAATTATTTGCTAATATAGTTAAAGGTCTTCTATCTCAACTGATGGAACAAGTTTGTCCATTTGTCATAATTGCAAAACTGGATTCCAGTAATACGGTAGAGAAGGGGCAAGAGTATGTCTAGAATGCATAATAAAAGAGAGTGTTAACCCATAATTAGATAATTAGTTGTTTATTTTGGCAGCTATCCTCACCATTCAGTAAAGGGTTCTACTGATAATACCTAACTTTTTATTTCACAAAGTGTTGTAAGTATACCTAAGTAGTAACTTATGTTGAAAATTCTGACCTGTCACTTCTCTTTACTCTGACCAGTAAATGCAGATTATCTTCCCCATCCTACTCCCCACTACATTAGGATTTTATGACTTATCCTTATTAGCCTAGAAATTTGTGGCATTGACAGAATATCCCACTTTGTTTCTTACTGTCCAATTGTGTAAAGCTTAAGGTATATACTGACTCTGTTGATGCTTTTAACCCTCAGAAAAAAAAAAAAGCGGCCACACACTGGTGGCAGGGCCCACGACTCCGACTCCAAAATCACTGCGGCAGCTGTGGCCACAGTGGCTCCCTGGGCCCCAGAGGCTGGACCTGGCTTGGTCAGGCAGTCTGGTCCGGAACTCAGATTTGGGCGACCAGGAGGTGCTGGTGGCCTCACTTAGGACCTGGTGATTTCCAAAATTAAAATTAACTTGGTTGCTGATGGTTCTAAACAAATAGAGTTTTTTTATTTGAGGTATAACATTTTTGAAGACTGAGACATAGGAGTTTTATCCTTGAGGATAAAGGAAATCTTTGGGAAAGTCTGTATTTTATATAACAGAAATACGAACTCCCAGACTGAATCCTCAAAAGGGCCTGAACAACGTGGAAGCATTTACACCTACTCAGCTTGAAGAGTCTCAAATGGACCCTACTACCAAGAAATCAAGATGGCAATCCACTATGGGGATTTGAGGAAAATGGATTAATACAAGAGTCCTGTGATAACATACACCCAAGACAGTGTTCTTTTAACATGGATTCCATGAAATGAATGAAGACATAGGTTTCTTACCCAACACAGAAGGACAGTGGATTTGACTTTCTAAAGACTTTTTTGTGTCATTAAAACAAGTACATTTTTGACATTTGGAGAAGAAAGATGGCACATTATCACGGATAATGGTTTGTATGCCTGGAATTTTTTGCAATTTGTATGACTTTGTGGAATGTTAACTTTAATAAAATCTTTAACACTTAAAAAAAATACAGCCACCACCTGAACTTCAGCTTGCTATTTAAAAAGGTATGTGGACCCCTCCCACTTTCAAGGGGTATTCCCCTTTACTGACTGTCCTAGCTAAAATTATATAACCGTCTTTCTAAGTATTGCATTTAAATTTGAACTTGGACTTGCCTTATTTTATTTACATTTCTCTTGAAACCTCTCTAAACTATAAAATAAAATGTATTTATTCATTAGTTTTGTTGACCTTTCCATTTGAATATTTTGAATGCAGTGACATATTCTGGGGAAATCCATAGTTTAAATGGTGAAATAAGGCTTTGATTAACTTTCTATGTGGATCTGTAGACATAATTTCCTGACTTTATTGAGCTTTTTCTTCTTTCAGATTTTCTATCATGTTGTCTTGGTATGCATTTTTGTGGACTTGGTGCTTTTGAGTAACTTAGGCATTTTTTTCTGAACTAAAGCTCTTTTTAGTTGTGATAGAAGTACAATTGGAGTGGCTTAGGTAAAGATGAGAAGTAAACAGATGTGAATAAAATAATTGTAAATTGCAATGATTGCAGTGAAAGAAAAAACCCAAGGGCTGACATGGGAAATAAAGAAGTAGAGGTTGGGAGTAGGTACTATTTGAGATAGCCAGAGAAAGTCTGGCTAGAGAGATGAGACCCAAAAAATGAAAAGAAGCTAGCAAGGCAAAGAGCAGGGAAGAGTTTTTCAGGCAGAGGGATGGGAAACTGCAAAGGCTTGAACCAGGAAAACAGCTTTGTCACATTCCAAGACTGGGTGACTAGTGTGGCTCAGCATGGGGGTGAGGGAGGGGTGGAGTTGCTAGAGAGAAGGTCTGTAACAATGCTGTTCAGAATTTTCTACAATGATGAAAATGTTCAATAGGTGTGCTGCCTGATACCACAGTCAGTAGCCTCATGTGGCTATTAAACACTTGAAACGTAGCCAGTGTGACTGAGGAACTAAGCTTTTAAAATTTTGTTTAGCATTAATTAAATAGCTATATGTGGCTAGTGGCTATCATTTGGGGCAGTGTAACTCTAGATCTTGACAGAGACTTGTGGAATATGGAAGTGTTTCCCATAAGTGGTATATAAAATGAGTACTTTTTGTTGTAACTGTTTATATTTAATCTTATAGTTATTTTCTATTAATGGCAAGTGGTACCAATTTTTTAAAATTTACTGTAGCAATGTAACATTTCCTTTTAGAATCAGTGTTAATGGCTAAACAGATTAAGTAGACCAGGTAGTATGGAGATACAACAAAAATAACTGAAGTTTAGAATGTTCAGGCTGTGTATGAAGTTGAATTTCATTTGAAAGCAAATGAAAGCAAAAATAATAGGGGGGAATAATGGAACGATAAAAGGTATTCAATCACATCAAAAAAGAAAAGCAAAAGAGAAAAAGGAATATAGAACAGGTGGGAGAAATAGAGAACATAGATGTAAACCCAAATGTATTCATAAATTATATTAAGTGAAAATAGATTGAGTACTCCAATTAAAAGACAAAGGGTATCAAACTTCAGAAAAACAACCACATGTTGCTTATGAGATTGACCTAAAACATAGACCAAAATTTTGAAAGTAAAAGGATGGAAGAAAGATATACATGTAAACATCAAGAGAAAACTATACTAATGTTAATCAATTATCCCTATGTGTTTCATATCTATTCCTGTGGTGGTTGCCACAAAGTGGTGATTACCTAATTCCACCATCTCTTTCTTCTACATTTACTGGAATTCTGCTTTAAGGAACAGCTCCCCTTACCCATTTCTTGCCCCTTTATTCATTTATTTATATCAGTATGAACTCAAGGATTCCTATTTTCTTTCATGGGTTATAATTCATTACTGTCCTTACTTTGTTGCTCAAAATGTCCAAATTTTAGATTTGTTAATTTAACTTCTGTGTGTAAGTATGACAATTCCAAAATTTAGTGCCACTTCAGGATCTGTTTCTATAGTGTGTTGTTTCTGTTGGTTCTTTTTCATGTTCTCTTCTCAACTCTTAGGCCTGGTTATCTTTACTGATGTGCCAAAATTGTGTTTGCAGAATTGTTTATAGAAAAACATTGAGGTCTAAGATGCTGTTGTCCTCCTCCAGAGACAAATTTTTGTTTATTTCTGCCTGGAGGCACTGTCAGACTGGGAACATCTGAACCCAGTTTTAGGAAGTGAAATTATCTAAGTCACCCAGATCACCTGAGTCTGGGCTGTAGTTTATGCATGGGCACTTCTGGCTCACCTTCATTCCCAGGGTTCAGCCTTTGGGGTCTAGATCCAAAGTGCAAGGGCATATAAGAGCCTCCTCCCTAGTGGGTCTTTTACATCAATGTGTCCTGCCTTCCCCAAGAGGACATCACAACTTCTAATCAGCCCCTCAGACTCCTTTCCAGATTTTTAAATGGTGTCTAGACAAAATTGACCCCAAATGTCAGGTTTGGCCCTAGAGTTCCATCTCTTCCTGAATCTTGGGACAGGACTTCATCATCTTATTGGCCTTTCAATGTTCAAGCTGAATTTTTTAAATAAATATTTTGTCTCATTTCTCTAGTTCTTAGTGTGAGGTTGGTCTGAATTATCTAGTTTCCTGTTACCACAACAGTTTAATTTTTCTTTATTTCCATTTCATTTGATTTATTTCCCTATTTTATTACCATGTCTCATTTGGTTTCCCACAGTGTATATTTTTTTCTGTAACTTTTTTTTCTGAGCTCATGTTTTTTCCTCCCGTTACCTCATCATCTCTTCCTTGACTTCTTACATTTTGTTTTGTGAAATTTCTTTATGGAGGCAATTGAATCACTTGATTTTAATATTCATGGTGGAATGTTTTCACTGTTTTCCAAAATTTCTCAAAAATGAATATTATTTATTTTTGCTAATTTCTCTTACAGTTTTTTATAGTATCTTTGTATCAGTCCTATGATAGTTCCTTTTTCTTAAATACTCAATACTGAATGATTTATAGTACCATCGCTTGTAGGAAATCCAGGCCACGGGAGCCTTCCAGACTTCACAAATGTGCTTCTCTTCTGCTGATGCCACAGATGCAAGCTGCCGCATGTAAATGTGTCTCCTTCCTGTGGTTCCTTGGGTAGGCAACCCTGCCTCCTCTCCTTCCCCAAACCAAACCAGGTCTAGGAGGCCCTCCCCAGCCAATCTTGCTCTCTCTGTCCCTAACTGGTTGTTACAAACAAGGAACAGTTTTTTCCAAGGGGGAGCCCCTCACATTCAAAAAGGGTATTGTTTGCTGAGATCTGCTATGATGGGTCCCTCTTGACTCTCACTCCACTCCTTTCACTTTCTCCCCACACTACTTGTAAATCTCAGCTCTTTTGGTAGCCCTTATGTCTATTGTGGCATCTGAAGATTGTATCTGTCTCCTAGGTTCACTGGAAATAAATTTTATGGAGTTTTTTTACAGTCTTTTTGTTACTTGTGTAAAATTTATAGGGGAAAAATAGGGAACAGATTTATGCAGCATGTTGCTACTGAAGTCCTCTCCAAACTAAAATTTAATCCAATGGTCACTTTAATTCTCAGCTTGTATAGTTCTATCAGGATGCATTCTGTCTTAGATGGGTGCCCATAATGGATTAATACTTAGCATTATATCAATACGGACCAAATAAATGATTTATGAAATAAAGATTATTTGATTTAACATCAAATTTATTTATTTGATGTCCTCCCGATAGGTAGGAATCATATTCTCTCTCTTCGTTGACATTTCCTTTGCCATAGCTGTACTACATGGCTACCTCTAAAAGCAAAGGAGGCTGTAAAATTGAGTATTTAGCTCTTCTAGCCCCTATAGAAAGTGGAGGTGACCAGAGGAGGTGAGGGATATAGGTGTTAGATTTGCCAGCCAACCAATAGTGTCATCCATGATTTCAGTGGTAAGGAGAAGCAGTGGTACCAGTTGAGGCCTGTTGATGCCAACTTCAATTCATAAGACTGAATAGTAGTCCAGAACCCAGAATAATAGGTTCTAATCCTAATTCTGCCACAAACTGGCAGTGTGACCTTAAGCAAGCCATTGCACCTTGGCTTCCCCATCAATCAAGTAAGCAGGTGGTAGAGGATCATAGGATTTAGATAGAAAGCTGACACACAGCTCAAAGATGTGTCAGTTTGTCAGGAGCTGAGAGCATCATCTAGAGTACAGAGTAGGAAAAGTTCTTGTCTGGCAATGAGAATGAGGAACAGGACAGGATTTTGACTAAGGCAATCCTCTAATGCTTCTCAAACTTGCTCCTGCATCACAAACAAATTTTATTGCAGAGTAGGACTTCAGGGTCAAGATTTTCTGCTGATGTTAATATGTGTGTGTGTGTGTGTGTGTGTGTGTGTGTGTATAAAAAACTTAAGAACTCCTTCAGTGAGGATCGAACTTGATGACCTGCTACTAACAAGTAGAATATGGTGGAGGTGAGAGTATATAGCTTCTGAGCCTAAGTCATAAAAGGCATCGCGACTTCTTTCTCACTTGCTGTCTTAGAAGACTCACTGGGGAGTCTCAGCTGGGGAAAGCCCAGCTGCCGTGTCACGAGAACATTTTAAACCGTTTCATGTGGTGAGAAACCAGGGCCTTCTGGCAACAGTCATGTGAGTGAGCCGTCTCGGAAGTGGATCCTCCAGCCCCAGTCAAGCCGCCTTACTCTTTAGCTTAGTTTTTGGTTTTGTTTTTTTAAACTGGATTTGTTCCTTCTTCAGAAAAGGTAAAGGATATGACATTTAAATCACACTTTTTTATCTGTTTATGTAGTAGCTTCAAAATAAGCAGAATTTGAAGGAGAGCTGGGATGTGAAGATTACTGGAACATGACGTGGGCATCTTCCAGCATGCCTCCCTCAATCATCCCAAACTCTAGTTGGCCGCAGAATTCTTTTGTAGGTGCAGCTATATCCAAGAAAACTGGGCCAGATAACAAAAGTCTATTCAAATTAAATGAGGTGAGCATGTAAAATCGCTGTGTGAACTGTAAAGTACTATATAAATGGGATGCCTGCAGCCATCATTTTCATCTCAACCAGTTCTTTATAGAGAATTAGAATGGGCTGAATTGCGTCTCCCCAAAATTCATATGTTGAAGTCCTAAGCCCTCAGTTATCTCAGAAGGTAACTATTTGGAAAAAGGTCTATAAAGAGGTGATTAAGTCAAGATGAGGCCATCAGGGTGGGCCCCTAATCAATATGACTCGTGTCTCCATAAGAGAAGGAAGAGACGGGCATGCCGTGCACAGAGGGACAACCACGTGAAACAGCAGCAAGAGGGCGGATCTGCAAGCCAAGGAGAGAGGCCTCAGAGGAAGCCAACCCTGCCAGCACCTTGACCTTAGGACTCCTAGCCTCCAAAACCGTGAGAAAATAAATGTGTTTTTTAAGCCATCCAGTCTGTGGTATCTTGTAATGGAAGCCCTAGCAAACTAGTACAGGCGGCTTCTCACGCTGTCACTTACCCAACTTGTATATTCCCACAGCCACAGTTCAAGTAAAGGTTTCCATCATTTTTAAAAAATACTCCAAATATGTTTTTTATTAAGCACTGTAAATTGCATTCAATAGCCTTATAAGTATCCCACCCCACAATCTATTTACAATTAATCCAACAGTAGTTCATTCTTCTATAATAAATGAGTTAGGGCAAAACACCCTTCAATTTTTACAGGATACCTCCTTAGCATTTGCAGGCCTGATCTCCAATGATAAGAAGCATCAGCAGAATTGTATGAATATGAATAATAATTCTGATTTTGAAGTACATTGAGTTTGGAAACTAACAAAAGCCATCAGAATTATACAAAAACACCTGTTAATACGGAACAGATCTCATCATTTCTTCACTTGGACCCTTCAGCAGCCTCTTGGCTGCTGCTAGCTATCTGGACACCTTCCCTCAGCCCCATCTTCTTAATTCGTTCTCTACACAGCCACTAGAATAATCTGAAACCACCTATATTAAAATAATGTGAGGCCATAAGGCCGGAAGAGTGATAAAAGTCTGATTCCTATAAAAGTATAGATATAGCCAAAAGTTAACCAGCCTTTGCTCCCTAACTTCCCAACTACTGTAACTGCCCACTGCTTAAGGTCATGTCTCCTTGACAGGTGCAAGATTTGTGACTACCCCAACTGCTTCTATAGATAACATTGCTATTGTAAAACCTAAGACTGGTCTTTGAAATATCTTCCAGACTCTGCATTTAGGGGGACCCACTTACGTCAATCTGACCCATGGACACGCTTGGGAATCGATCCAACAAGTCCTGAGACCCCCTTCCTAAGAAACGTCTTCAGTCAAGAAGATAATTTCTGCTTCCCAGCCCTATGAGTTCATCCTCAGCTGAATCAGCAGACCTAATTCCCTAGCCCTTTGTTCACTAAACTACCTTTAAAAATCTTAGCCCCAAACTTCTTGGGGAGATGGGTTTGAGAAATTACTCTCATTTCCTCGCCTGGCGCTTTGAGAAATTAAACTCTTTCTCCGCTGCAACTCCTGCTGTGTCAGTACATTGGCCTTGACTGGGTGGTGGGCAAGGGACCTTTTGGGTGGTAACAAATCTTTCTAGATTATCCTAAAATACAGATGTGATTGGCCTGGTTTCTAGTTGGAGTTCTGCCACTGTCAAGTTATATAAACTTAAGCCAATCCCTTAATCTCTGTGAGTGTCACTTTCTCAGTCTATAAAGGCTGGCTTGGATTTAAGTATCCAGGACTTTCTCTGTCACTCCTCTGCTTAACAATCTGTGGATGAGGCCAGGCGCATTGGCTCACACATGTAACCCTAGCACTCGGGGAGGCCGAGACAGGAGGATCGCTTGAGCTCAGGAGTTCGAGATCAGCCTGAGCAAGAGTGAGACCCTGTCTCTACTAAAAATAGTAAAAATTAGCCCGATGTGGTGGCGCAGGAATGTAGTCCCAGCTACTTGGGAGGCTGAGGCAAGAGGATCGCGTGAGCCCAGGAGTTTGAGGTTGCTGTGAGCTGGGCTGACACCACGGCACAAGTGAGACTGTCTCAAAAAAAAAAAAAAAGTGGGTATTTTATGTTTTCCATGGAACAAAGTCCAAACACACTGCCCTTTACAATCTCACCCCAAAATAGACCCAGCCACATCTTCCTCCCATGACTTATCTTTTTTCTTACACCCAATAGACCTCTGTGGTACTGTGTGCTTGTTCAACTTCTGTGGGACTGTGAGCGTCTCGGGTATTGCATCCCACCCACCTTCGTGCATCCAGGGTAGGGCACCCTGCCCGGCACACCACTGGTTTCTTTATAAACGTTGGAAGTTGCTTCCTCTGCCTTGAATACCATCCTGTTCACCATCCCTCCAATGCTTTCTTCACCTATTAACTTTGTATTTATCCTTCAGATACATTCACATGACACTTTCTCAATGAAACTTCTCTTCCCATTCCAAATTAACTGTTCTCTCTTCTCCCCACTTTGTTTTTTGTCCCTCATAACATGCCTCTACAGTACATTATATTATTATAGCCTCTACTATATCAGATCCTCTTTTTTTAGACTTTAGTTGGCTGTATAGGTATCCAGCTTATTTTCAAGATTATTGTTAAAAGATGAACTTTGGCTCATTAAAAGTTAATTTGAGCAAACCGCAACTCCTGAATTGGGCAGCTCCAAACTGGAAGTGGTTGGGGCACCACCTGAGGCCATGCACAGGAAAGCTTTAATATGGCCAGTGCAGACACAGAGCAAAGAAGTGATTTGGTTGGTTAAGGTTTGAGCAATTGCCTTATTTCAACTATCCCGGGGGAAGCTCAGGACGATATAACTAAATGCCAGTTGGCCCCTGTGACCGGTTCCAGTACGGTGAACATCTTTTCCACTCAAACGTGGTGAACACTCAAATGTTTACTAAATCCAGTTGTAGAGTAAGTAAAATTTGTGTACTATGTCATAAAATTTATGGCATATGTTTTCCTTTGGATTTATTTCTTTAAGGGCAAAGGAAGTTTTTCACGAAATTATAACTGATCAGGTTCTAGTTGAATCCACTTAAAATTTTCATCCTTTTAGTGCAGCTTCTTTTTTCATATTGAGATGTAAATATAGGTATTAAGGATTTCTTAGGCCTCATTAATTTTTACTTTCTTATTTCTAGACTTCAGTTCCCTGCATTGTTGTTCCAGGACAATCAAGTTTCATCTGTAGTGAAGGGGGGGGAAGGGAACAAAATAATTCAAAATAACAATAAAATATTTTAAAATTAAAACTATGTTATAGTTTTGACATTCGTGGCTGCAATTACATCTCGATTGTTACCTTCATTCTTGTTCTGTCTCAGGCCCCTCACGGATAAATGCCAATTCTTTTTCTCTGCTTTGCTGTCTCCAGTACAGTATTTATGAATTCATTACAACTGTCACAAATCATCAAGGACAACTGAAGGCAGCGATAAGCTTTGTCAAAATTTTTACTATGGTTAACCAGCTGCCTAGAATATCCACCACTACAGATTTAGCTTAAGAAAGTTAACTAGCAAACCTGTTGTCCATGAGCAGTGTTAAAAAGATTATTGCTTAATTAATCTTTGCATTGTGCTAATAATGGGGATGTTAAATGGGTTCATCCTTGGATTTGATTGTTCACGGAGAATGTGAACTCCCTAAAGGGCAAATGTAGACAAGTTTCTTACTAAAATTAGCCATCCAACCAAGAAGCTCTTTTAGTCACTTGGAAGTTAAAAAGGCTAGCAGATACTTTCAAAATTACTTGATGACTTCTAGTGGCTACATGTGAGATATTATTACCATCTCTCCTGAAGCTCTTGGCCAGTTCCTTTGGAAAAGAATCTTCTATTACAATCCTTAAGTAGATGCTGGCTTTTATTGTCTATCAAGACTCCTCAGAGTGTAGCATAAATTAAACTTGTAGCACTTATCTTTAACAAGCAGACTTTGGAGGGAATGGAAAATAGCTTATGCCAATAGTATTGTTCAATCAAGAATCCATTATGTTAAAAAAAATTCCCTCCAAAATATTATAATTAAACCAGAGGAAGGTCATGTTGGATATGTGCGTGTGTGTGCGTGCGCTGGCATGTGTTGAAAGTTGGGGGGTTCTGTTTACTTTGCAGTGGCCTGTCATGTGGGGTTCATGGAGAGATCATGACCCAGACTTCAGCTGATTATGGCTTGTGCTGGTATTCGTGGGTACTGGTGACCCCTAGTGTGCGTCGCATGATCTCTTCGCTCTCTTTCTTTCCCCTGTGAAATGAGAAATAGATCAACTATTTGTGAAAACACAGAAGGACTCTGTTACTTGGGTGGGGATATGTGTACGGGAGGAGACTTTATGATTAATTCCATGAAAGGGAGAGTAGGCTTTCTGCTCTTTGAGGAATAGTCTCTGCTTCCTTCCATTGCTTATGCACAGGTAAGGCAGAAATGCCTATTTTAACACCATTCTCCTATCTCTCACACCCACAATTCCAAAATCCATCTGTGTGGAAATTTCTTTCTTTCCTCTTTCTCTCTCTGCGTAGGATGAGAAAATTCCTCTGTTTATGACACATAGGATGGGTAGGAGGCATTTTCTTGATCTTGAATGTGTTTTGTACACACAAATTGAAAGTTACTTCAATTATGAAAATGTTTTTTCCTGCCGTTGATGCATAATGTTGAGTAAGCCTTTTTGGTATTTTAACTGTGAGAACAGCTTAAATACTGAGAATTAAAATGAACCTGCTGGGCGTAAGTAATAACTGACTTTAATGACTTTAACAATGAGGTCATAAAATACATGAAAATATAAGTTTAAATAATGAACTCTCTGAAATTTAAGTACACACATATTTACATGGTAGATGGGCTGGGTTAAGGCTTATTCAGTTGGAAATGCTTTTAAACATTGAAAATTGTGAACTAATAACATATGTATTGAATCAAAAAGACTTCAACATAATCTTATCCATAAGTAGGCTGAAATTATATTTTTATTTGAATGATAATCCCAAATGCCCAGGGCTCTTTGGATAACACCAAAATGTAATTCATTAGTTATTTCATAGCTCTGTTATTTTTGTCCTATACGTGATGCAGTTTGTCTTAGAAACATTACAAACAAGAAAGAAAATATTTATACTTAGTATTATGGTGTATTAGCTTAGAAAATACTAATACTCAGTATTATGATATATTAAAATAGATTGAGAAATGAAAATTAATTATTGGTATCAATTGGCTAGGTAGGGACATTTTACTGTCTCACATTCTTATTATTATAGTCATTTTATATAATTCTCAGTATTGTCATGAATAATATTGAACTTTAACTGATTTTCCTGCTTTTGTGTTCCAGAAATGGCTTACAGCAAGGAACCATCCTTCTCCATATGATATAGACAAGACTTCTGGACTTAAGACTTGTTTGTCTATGATAAGGCCAGACACACACCTTCCAAATTCCCATTTTGTCATAGTCTGTTTTATGTTGTTATAAGAGAATACTACAGACTGGGTAATTTATAATGAACAGAAATTTGTTTGGCTCACAGTTCTGGAAGCTGGGAAGTCCAAGAGCATGGCGCCAGCATCTGTTGAGGGCCTTCCTACTGCATCATCCCCTGGCAGAAGGTGGGAAGGCAAGAGAGCATGAGAGCGAGAGTGGGCGAGAGAGGAAGAGGGCTGAGCTCATTCTTTTTTTTTAAAATCAGGAATTCGCTCCCCGGATAACTAACCCACTCCCTCAATAACAGCATTAATCTATTCATGAGAGCAGAGCCCCTGTGACCTAATCACCTCTTAAAGCTCCCACCCCCTCAACACTGTTGCACTGGGGATTAATTTTCCAACCCATGAACTTTGAGGGACACAGTCTATTTCTCATAAATGATTAGCTGAACTGTTTGTCCTTACTGATCAATATGGACTGAATACCCACTGACTTAACTTGACAAAACTTTAATCAGGCTTCTCCCCTCACCACAAGCTCCTGGATCTCGACCCACCCTTGAGCTTAAAGACTAAGGAACAACTCCTCCTTAACATCCCCTGTGGAGAATCAGCTGACCACAGGGAAAAGCACTCCCTGATCTACCTCCCGTCCCAGGTCCCCACACCTGTCCTGTCTGGCTTTGTTTGCTCCTTCCTGAAAAAGAAAAGCCCTCTTTTGCCTGACCTTTGAGATGCATCAGGTCATATGGTCAGAGCGTTTTCCTTATTGCAATAATCCCCTTTTTTTTGAACAAGGTCTCTTCTTACCTAGGTATGAATTTGTTTTATTTAACACCATTTAGGGTTTAAAATATCATTCACATGTCCATAACTATCCAGAGAGACTGTGACCAACATTTGCAGTTCGATGTAAGATTTCTGCAAGTGGTATGTTGCCATGCAGTGGTCACCTTTATGCCCCTGGGCATGGACCCTGCAGCTCACCCTGTATGTGCACGGCCTGGATGTTCCCACGAGGAGCTCTGGCACTGCTGCCTCCCTCAGCAGAGTGTAGACTGTGGCAGCTGCTTCTTTATTCTCTGGCTTCTGAATGTAAGTCCCATGTGGGAGCCCTGATTGGTGGAGCCTCCTCACATGGCCCCAGCCGCATAGGGAGGCTGGGAAAGTGAGTTTCTTCCTTGACTTTGAGGAAACACAGATCCATTAGGTAAGGAATCCCCCAAACATAGGAAGGATGTCCAAAGATGCTGAGTTAAAAGAATTAGAAACATTCACAACAGTCGATTCACATTCACTAATGGTAATTTCACATGGAAGCACTCTATAGATTGATGGTGGTGTTCTTGTCCATGGATGCTACCTTCACCCACCAGAGGAACAGGCACAGGAACTAACATTGGTTGAGTGACTACTATGTGCCAGGCTCTTTCTCATTCTGCTTTCTCATCAAATTCTCATAAACTTGTAACGAAGATACACGATCAGCCTCTGTTTTTGCATGAAGAAACAGAGATTGGAAAAAATGCAGTGATTTGCCTAAGGTCAAACAACTATGACTGTCAAACTTCAAAGCACATATTCAATCACTGTGACATGATGCCCTCATGCATGCAATATGCTTTCATCAAAGCAAAACCAGCATTGTAAGGAGGAATCCAGATCTCAAAAGGATTTATTTTGTGACATTGCCTTCAAATTCTGAAGTTAGTCTTCTTTCTTCTTTTGTCCCCTTGCACACGCTCACTGTCTTCCTCCTCAATCCAAATGTCCAGCTGCCTCCCTGCCTTCTGCCCCTGCAGAATCTTAGCTGCTCATTAATGAATCCGCAACAAGGTATTAGCTAATGAGAGATTTGTCCTTTTGGAATCACGAAGTCATTGATCCAAATATTTACTTAGTGCCCATGAAGTGCCAAGCATTTCCCCAGATGCTCAGGACAAAATGGTGAAGAAGACAAACTCTCTGCCCGTATAAAACTTACGATCTTCGTGGTGTCAACAGCCAATAAACAAGTCAACCAATAAAATTAATTTTTACCTAATAAGCATTACAAAGAAAATGGAAGCAGAATAAAGAGCAAGGATACCATTTTAGATAAAGTGGTAGCCTATCTAAGAAACAGAGATTTGAATACAATGAGGTGAGATTATTTGACAGAAATATTTCATGGGTGGTGTCATATACTTCCAAGAAGAAGCATATCATGTCTAGTTGTCTCTATTTTTGTGGCCATAGCAGCCATTGACTACTATTGTTGGCGTTCACTATTTTATTAGGTGTTGCAAAATGGTGATAGTCTGGTTCTATCATTCTTTCTCCACTTGTAAACTGGAAGCCTCCTATAAAGAGAACTTTCCTCATCAATTATTTGGTTGCCATGAGGTACAGTTCACACAGGAAAGGCAACATAAGCACTGATTTTTTCCCTCTATTTCCCAGTCACCCCCAATGTTAATTGAGTTTTTAAAGAATATATGTAATTAAAAACTCATGGATTTATACATATTTAATCTGCTTCAATCCACTGTAATTATTCTTATAGATGCCTCAGTTATACTATGTCTGGACAATGGGAACCTTTTCAAATTGACTCCTAAACTTTTTTTGACACAACTCAACTTAAAAAAAAAAAAAAAAAGCTTCTCTATTTTCTAATAATAGAAGACGTTTCAGAGTCATTTTGTACATTTCTTGCCCAAGACCTCGAATTAGCCATTTCTCTAAAAATCCATGTTTCTTTTAGTGGGAAATGGTATTTAGAGACCATAGTCATGTTTCTGAGCCCTTCCAATGGACTGAACTGGGACATACATATATTTCTTTAGAGAGATAAATGATGCTATGAATTCTAACTGTTGAAGGAAAAAAATGAATTCATGGCAGTTGTGTTAAAGCTGATGAGGCAGACTTTATTTAAGAGGGCCATGGTGATAGGTATAAGGACCACTGCAAGGAGGTCTTGAAGTCGGGGAGAGAGATCGGACTCAACTCCCGTCCAACAAGGACAAGTGGGGATTTATTAATATAACCAAGGAGCAGGGTGGAGGTCAGTAGATGGAAAATTACTAAGAGCAAACATCAGGGATAAGGGTTTCTGGCTAAACAGACTTGATCGGATTCTTGCTGAAGGCAGGCTGAGTGATCAGGTATCAAGGGTGGTCAGGAGATTTTTGCTAGACTGACTTAGTGGGATTCTTGCTCGAACTGGTTTCTACATGGACAGAGAGGAAAACCCAAGGTCACGTTTAGTCAGAAAGAACTCAGAGCTTGACTAATGTTTTGGTCAAAAGAGAGTCTTTGTTAATACTGATACAACTGACACTCACCACTCAATTCAGAATGACAAGGTTTTTACATAATCTCTTCTATTATGTTAGATGTTAATGAGTTACAAAGGATGTCTCCAAGGAGGGATGGGGCATGATGAGCATGTCTGACCTCCTTCTCTTGGCCAGCAACTCAGCTTTAGGGTAGTTCTGGGGTCCCCTTGGCCAAGAGGGGGGTCCATTCAGTCAGCTGGGGGCTTACGATTTTCTTTTAGTTTACAGTACTCATTCACTTTACCTCAAAGTAGCTCACATAACAACTTCAGAATAACGATATCATCGCAACTACTACCAATGTGATTACTAAATATGGTTTGAAATTTGTTTTCAGTTTTCAGCCTTTTATTTCTTAACCTGTCTAGATCTCTGTGTTTCAGATGATATTCCTGAATACAGCGTAGCTCTCTATTTTGCTTTGTTAGCCAATCTGAAGCTCTTTTTATTTTTATAATTATTTACTTTCATTGGTATGATTGACATATTTCACTTCATTTTTTTTTTTATTATGTGGCCTCCTGTTTTATTTGTTCTGCCTGATATATCTTTTGTGTTTAGGAAGGTTTATATTTTTGTCCAAAATTGGTCTTTATGTGACCACTTCTACTTTGAGTGCTCTGATAGTAGCAAGTAATCACTTCTCTCCTTTCCCTTCCTTGTTCCCCAGCATCTGAGTTGAAGGACTGTAATATTGTTTTACTCACAATTAATACTAGAAAGCCATAAGTTAGCATTTCTACTTTCCATACACTCTCCACCTTCTCTGTCCACATTCTAGGGGTTGAGCTGCATGTACGTCGTCAGAGCATCTAATGATTACTGCACTGTCTCCCCTATTTCCACCATGAAATGTGAACTCTACAAGGAAGTACATAGTTACTGCTCACCCTCAGTCCTTGTGCCTGATTCTTGCCAGTCATTTGGGTGGCGGAAACCTGTTCTCAAGTCGATTCCCAGGAAAAGGTCGTGGGAACAGCATTCACTAAATCCCACTATGATCATAACATTTTGTCAGTGGACTTTATACTTGAAGGTCACTTTGTCTGAATACATAGATAGTCCTTGGCTCACATTTTCTTTCCTTGGGTGTTTTAAATTCTCCACCCTTTACCTTCTGGCACAAAACATTGCCATTCAGAAGTCTGACAGTTACCTTATGTTCTTTCTTTTAGAAGGGACTTGGTTGCCAGTCTCTGGTCAGTGTATGATTTTGGAAACAACACTCGGCCTTGGCAAGCTTGAGAGACAGGGTACAGCCTCGAGCTCGGGATTAGTGCTATGTTTCGAGTAAGTCATTTAACCTCTTCATGCCTCTGCAGCAGAAAGGGGACACAACTGTCACGCAAGGTCATTGTGAGGCTTGGATTAGATAATGTTCGTGATGGACGCCAGTCTTTCTAGTGAAGCCAGCTGTAACAACGGGTTTCTTGGGTATAGTTCTTTTTCTGTGGAGAAAAAGTAATTGAGTCTGAAGTTTTAGGAGCCACAGAAAAATGAAAACACTAGTGACTCACATCTTGATAACTTTATAAAATGATTTTGTGACCAGAAGCAATTTCAAAGAGATCTAATTTAATATTGAAGAAAAATGTCAAATCTTTTTTTTCTTTAATAATCCTTGTTTTTGTTTCTTTTTCTTTTGTGTGTGTGTGTGTGTGTGTGTGTGTGTGTGTGTATTGTGATTTTCAACTTCTGTTCTTCTCCACACTAAGAAAAAACAACTCAGGCTGGGCGCGGTGGCTCACACCTATAGTCCCAGCGCTTTGGGAGGCTAAGTTGGGAGGATGGCTTGAACCCAGGAGTTCCAGGCTGCAGTGAGCTATGATCACACCACTGCATCCCAGCCTGGGTAACAAAGCGAGACTTTGTCTCTAAAAAAAAAGAAAGAAAGAAAAAATCTCAATTAGCCCAGTCCCTTGAGTTCTTTAAATAATGCTGATCCAATGATCAATATTTAACCAGCTTTATCAGTTCTTTGGACAGACCCATTAGCTAATGAAGATACCCTGTTATAATAGCATGAAGAGTGAGTGCTTGACATCCACAACACATTTGTTTGCTAGATTCCATCTCCCTCCCTTGATTTCTTACCAGTTATCTAAATTTCCCATCAAAGCACTCTGCTGGATGTACCCTGAGAATGTATTTCTATAATTCAGAATAAGAATAACCTCAAAAGGTGTTTTTGGTGTGCACGGTTTACCTTGCATGGGAGAGAGGAAACGCATGTGAGAATGGACAGCAGTGTTGACAGAGCGACGCAGCTTCGGAGCTCCTGCAGGAGACAGTCTGCTGACCAGTGTCGGCCTTTTATGAGCCCAACGTTGGAAAAGAAGGAGAGAAAATGCACAATCCCCTATGGATTTGGGAAGCCCCTCCCTCCACCCCATTTTTCTTTCTCTCTCCAAATAACTGTTTAAAAGTTCTCTCTGAGGCTAACCTTTCAAACAAGCAGGGCACTGATTCAACACATGGGTTGCAAAAAGGCGGCCAATTGCCTTTTTTGTATACTTATTCCCGTGGCCATGCAGAAAGAAGGAAATTCACACACCTGGCCTGGCCCATACGTGAGCTCCACATTCGTGGGGACAGTCCTGGTTTTGGTGGAAGAAACCTTTGCATTCCTCTTTCTTTAATTATTCAGAGAGCAACACTGGGCTCCCTGCTCCCTTGTCAGCCATTGCCCTGGGTTTTATATGCACGTTTAAAGGTTAGATAAACAGTCTGTGTGCAGGTCCTTTGCTTGTCAAGTGGGGCTTCTGACATTAGGGGACCCCAGCAAAGGATCTCTCCTTCGTGAATAGGATAAATTGTGTGGATGACACACACTTCAACTTCACACTTTCCCCCAGGCGAGGCTCTGGCTCCTTCACTTCCAAAAGGGCCAAGAAATGTGATTTTTGAGGTCGGGCATAGTGGTTCATGCCTGTAATCCTAGCACTTTGGGAGGCCAAGGTGGGAGAATCGCTTGAGGCTAGGAGTTTGAGACCAGCCTGAGCAACATAGTGGGACCCCGTCTCTACAAAAAATATAGAAATTAGTTGGGCATGGTGGTGTGCACCTGTAGTCCCACCTACTCGGGAGGCTGAGACAGGAGAATCGCTTGAGCCCAGGAGTTTGAGGTTGCATTGAGCTGTGATGACACCACTGCACTCTAGCCTGGGCAGCAGAGCAAAACCCTGTCTCAAAAACAAGAAACGTGATTTTGATATTTTTTTCTCATCTCCAGCTTTTGCCTAATTCTTTATGGAATTCTTTATCACCAATTCTCACTCTGAGGACTGCCTGATATTTTGGGCTTTCCTGAATACTGTTGATATCAACAAAATGAAAGCCCTGCCCCTAAAGAGGGCAGTCATGGGTCTGCCGGTCTGGGCTGCAGACCTGGGACAACTAGCCTTCTCCAACTTTCCAGGGCCAGCCCTTCTCCCAACCCCACTGCCTCCAGACAACCCCTCCAGAGTCAGGAGGCTATGGAAGCAATGTTGTGCCTCCCCAGTATTTATCTGTTGAAACCCTAATCCCCACTGTGATGGTATTTGGAGGTGGGGCATTGGGCGGTGATTAGGTCATGAGGGTGGAGTCACGATGGGATGAATGTCCTTATAAAGAGAGGAAGAGACACACAGTCTCTCTGTGCACAGGCACCAAGGAAAGGCCACAGTGGGGACATAACCAGAAGAGAGACCTCACCAGAACCCAACCCTGTTAGTGCTCTGATCTTGGACTTCCAGCTTCCAGAGCCGTTAGACATGGATGTTTGTTGTTTAAGCCACTGAGTCTGGTATTTCACTGCAGCAGCCCGAGCTAAGACATAGCAGAGCTGGTCTTTCGTGTTTGTTGTATTTGTATACATGGGTGAGCTACATCTGTGAAAATCTTGTCTTTTTCTGTGTTTTTCAAGTAAAAAATGAGAGAAGAAGATGGGTGAGCAGGGGGCTTTTTGGGGAGTTGGGGAACTAGGAAGAGAAGAGGCAGCTGAAGAGATTGGATAGGAGGTGAGGTGACGAAAGTGATGAAGCGCCAAAGTGAGGAATGCCAGGAAGGGGGACGCCAGGCGTGGGCTGGGCAACGGGGAGAACGAGGGCTTTGGGAAGCAAGGCAGGCTGACGGATTCAGATCAGCAAGGCTATCTTAATTCCTTGTTAGGGTACAAAATAAGCCAAGAATTGTAATTTAATAAATAAATGCAATAGTAACTTTGCATAGCGGCACTGGAGTCCACACCCGACCGTCTACAGCAGTGCCGCGTGCGGTGGTGACAGTCTCCTTAGCCCAGGCCTCTGCCAAGCTCCTCCAGAGTCTCTGCTGGGGGCCTGCCGGGGTGGCCCAGCCAGCCTCTTTGCATCGGAGGTGCAGGCAGCAGGTTACCTCAGGTGAAAATCACCTTAGTTGTTTCCCTTAACAAGCCTAAGGAGTGCAACTGAAGCTTCTGGGTTTTTATTGTTGTTTTGTTTCCTTAGGTGTAGTACAGACGGCCCTTGCTTGGTTTACAGACCAAGGGTTTGCGAGTGGGGCTGATGATGAAGTTGCAGAGGAAAACCAGGGGCCTCCAGGGAGTCAAGAAACAGTCTCCAACCTCCTCTTTCTGATCCCGGCAGTGAGGAAAACCCTCAGGCATGAAAGCACAGCAGTGCTGGCCACGCTCTGTGGACAGCAGCTTTGCGACTCAATGAAACGCTGTTGACATTGTGCAACCACCAGGAGATGAGTGAGGACGGGACCCAAGACCCCTAAAAGGCATTTCTTCCCCAGTCCAGGTACACACACACCAGCCTTCCTCTGCACCCGCCCTCCTCCCCTTTCCGTTCCAGCCGGGAGTGCCCCCAGCTGTCTAAGTGTGGTCTCCCGGCCTGGGACTTCAACTCCAGCCCCTCCCGCCTTCTCAGGAATCTTACACTGTTCAGTTATCCCGTCTCCTCTCCTCGCACCTTCAACACTCCCACGTCTTGCTCTCAGCTGTTGAGCTTGCCTCTCATTTTATTGAGAAAATAGGAGCCCTGTAAGAGAGCTTCCAAAAGCTGTCCCCACCAGCATCAGCCACAGGCCACATTCCTGTTTTCCCAGAACTAGGCGGCTTCCTTGTCTCCAACCCTCCCAAACCCCAACTCTGCTGCAAGAATAGACCGCTCCACACACAATTCTGAGGCTCTCACTGTCTGCCTGATACGCCCTGGAGTCCTCCACCGCTCTGAGCACTTAACTTCCTGGGCCTGGCGCCCTGGCCCTGCCCTCCTCGCACCCCTAAACATGCCTTCCCTCGGGCCCTTCCCGCTCATCCCGGGTGTGCCTCCCGCCGCCTCCCTCCTGGCTCTGCGGCGCCTCCACGCAGGCTGCGCTCGGCCGGCCTCGCTCCCCCGATCGTGCTCAGTCTTCAAAGCGTACCGTGCGCCCCCGCACCCACGAAGCCTTCCGCGATCACTTCCCCTGCCCAACATTTCAGATGCCAATTTTCTGTGCTGTTGGGACACCTGTGACATTTTTGAAATGTTTAGTTTCAGTGTGTGAGGATGAGCAATGAAGTGTGGAGGGCCCATGAGTGGGGCGAAGATACACATTTTTTAATCAGTGAGAAGAGGGATCTGGGTGGCGTGTGAGCAGCTCACAGAGGCTGCGCTGGAAGCAGGAGCTGCTCGGGGTGGATCTGCCGGGTGAAGCGGCAACAGCTCTGCTAATACGATTAGAAAGTTCAGGCACAGCTGGATCCAGCCGCTCAGGGTCTTCTCTCTCTCTCCCTCTCTCTCTCTCTCTCCCAGCCCAGTGTCTCCCTGTCCCCTGCGCCCCCCATCTGTGGCCTTTCTTGTCTCTGGTTGTCTTTGTTTTGCAGAAACTCTGCCTTCTGAAGCCCCAGGCTCATACTTACCAGTCCCAATAAAGGGGCTGTAAACTCGAAGAGCAAGGCCACAATTTATGGAGGAGGGTCTAGTAACAGCTAGAGTTCTGGGTTTAATTCGGTAGAGGAAAGTGGCCTCGCTGATATTGGTGAAGGAAGGAAAGGTGACCCAAGGCTCAGGCAGCCAGGTCCCCTCCCCAGTAGCCCCCGCAGGCCGGCCCCACCTGGGCTCCCTGGGGCTCTCAGGGCCACCGGGATTCAGTGTGCGCGGCTCTGTGATGCGGTGCGTGTCCTTGGCCCCAGGCAGTGGCCAATTTACAAGGGTAAATGACAATGCGAAAGTTGGGGTGTTCTCTGGAGCTTTGCCTGACACCCTCTAGGCTGCTGAGGGCTTTTTTCCTCCTTTCTTTAACAAGGAAAGGTAAATGCCCTGGAGGTCTTTCCTTTTGTGACAGAAACTGTATTTTTTCCAAAGTACTGACAAAGTATAATCACATTTCTTCACAAAAATGGGCTGAAATCTCCACCCCAAACTAGGGCACATCGGTGAACTATTTAAAGAAAAGAAAGCCCCGGAGGCCCTTGCTGAGACGTGGTGTCACGGTGGGAAGGGGAGAGTTCACGGTGGGGGTCTGGATGGTGGAGGACACCAGGGCCACCCGGCAGGGGCGGCGGCACCTGTGTCCTGAGCAGGCAGGCTGGGCAGATGGGATGGACTGCCGGGGCCCTGGTCTGCGGAGGAAGCTGCCTTGATTCTTCCCTGGAGGTTTCGGCTCAAAATATCCTCTGTTTCCTGCAGGACAGTGCTGGGAGCCGCCTGAAGTCATCATCGCCAGCCACCGTACCTTCCATCAGCCCTGTCGACCAAGGGAATAAGCAACAAAGGGGCAGGAGTGGGTGTTTATTAAGGTGTATCGGGGACTGCGTGCCAAGCACTGTGCTGGGCACCGTATCTATCATGCCAGGAACTTCTCAGCTGGCTGCAGCGTGCGCTGCTGTCCGCATTTCCTGTCTGAGCAACTGGAGGCTCAGCAAGGGTGCGTGCCCAGCGTCTCCAGCTGGCAAGTAAGAGGAACAGAACTTGAACTTGCTTTTGCTCGGCCTTACTCCAGAGTCTGCATGTTGTTCCCTGCTGAGCACTGTCTCCCTGTGAGCCACTATAGATCGTCAGATGGGAAAAAGGAAGATGTCAGATGCAGGGAGTGAGCGAGGCTCCCTCAAATCACTGCTTTAGATTTTTCTTGTCCTCATCTGGGTTTCCTCCCTAAAGCCCCCATGCTCCCTGTGCACGGGCCAAGGGCAGGCAGATGGGTGCCTGTCTCTTCTGCTCAGGCTTTGATTGCAGCCGGAGGAGCCTCTTCTCAGCCTCGCTCTGAGCCCCAAGGTGCCCCTGTCCCCCTCCTGGTCCTTCCTCTCCTCCTCTAGGCGCCCGGGTTTCCAGCGACCTTCAGATATGATATATAGAACGTCCCCAAAGGATGCTCCCATTGACATTGAGCGTGCTGCTGTGTGGAGCTCAGCAATAAAAGGGGGAAATTAACAGTCATTTAAATTCTAAAATTAATGATGAGAGGTCAGAGTGTTCAGAACATCTGTTTCCAGCATTTTCAAGGGGGCCTTCAATTGCAGCCAGCACTCAGCCGTGTGTGGTGATCAGCAGTTAATGGCACTCGGTACAGCTCTGTGGCTGGGGGCCAGGAGCTGGACGGTGTGGCTCAGCCACGTGCCTTGTGGCTCGCTCTGAACGTCTTGTCCCCTGCATGTTGGGGTTCCGGCCTGTGGGCTGGTTTCCATGAGCCTGTATGGAAAACCTGAGTCTGTCTTTTCCCAAGCGTAAGAGCTTTGGGAAATTGAGGGTGCAAAAAAGAAGTCCTCGTGCCAAAGAAGGGGGCTCGATCCTTCCTAGATTGACACCACCCAATGTGGCAGCCTCCTGCAACACGCGGCCAGGAAGCACCTGAAACGTGGCCCGTCTGAACTGAGATGTGCTGCTCATGTAAAAGTACCCACTGGATTTCAAAGACTAATTTTTTATATTGATTATGTTGATGAAATGATAATAGTTTGGATATATTGGGTTAAATGAAATAGGCTGTTAAGGTTAATTTCAGTGGTTTCATTTTACTTTTTTTTTAAAGTAGCTACTACAGAATTTAAAGTTACCTATGTGGTTCACATACTTCTATAAGATACCTTTGCTTTAGAGTTTCTTTAGCTTGGAGTTTCTCTGTGGGTGGCAGTTACCACCCCTAGAAGACCTTTTGGAAATTTTGGAGGGTTCTTTGCTATCCCATTGATTGGGGGGAGCTTACCAACAGACAGTGTTGGCCACGAGGAACGTGGGACGTCCCACACTTACCGCCGCAAAGCAATGCAGCGCAACAAAAGAATTATCCCATGACCTGCATCATTTTGAATATCCCAACAGACATTAGGGAGGTGAAAAATTGCTTATATTAATAATCATCTGAGCCTAGGTCAAACTCTATTTTACATATAAACGCAAAGGCTTTTTGTTTTTGGTTTTCTTTGCAAACTAAAATTTCCGGGAATGCAACAACTGTGTGAATCAAGGAGAGATTTATATTTTGTTTTATCTGGATCATTACCAAGGTTGTTCATCATCTCAGAAATTCACAGCACTGTTGGCAGTGCTGCTCACGGCATTTGAGTTGCCAACGTAGCATGTGACCGTCACCTTCACTGCGATCCCACCGAGAGCTGCTAACTCCTGCCGACTTCACTACACTAGTGTAGTCGCGCTTGAGCGTTTGCAAATGGAGAGGCGTATCGTTTTATTGAAACTACGTTCCCTTTGTTTCTTCTTTATATTACAACTGGGACCTTATGCTGGTTTTTAGTAATTATATGTGTAGGTAAATGCACTGCTAAAAAGGGGTCTTAACAAAATGCTTTTTACTGAAAAGGGCCTTTTTATCTGATAGAATTACAAACCATCACTCGAACACATTCATGCCTCTCTTGACTTGGCGAGTATACGCTTTGCCTCTTAAACGCCTTCTCATTCTTCAGGTTTTGGCTGCAGTGGCCCTTCCTCCAAATGTCTCTGTGCTTTCC
This sequence comes from Propithecus coquereli, assembly GCF_000956105.1. NCBI lineage: Eukaryota > Metazoa > Chordata > Mammalia > Primates > Indriidae > Propithecus > Propithecus coquereli. The sequence goes on along the minus strand of NW_012134969.1, from coordinate 7,719,177 downwards.
GTATTCTACACGTAAGCATCACCCCGTCCCTTGTCACAGGGGCTGTAACTGCCTGTGAACCATCATCTTCAGGTAGGAGCCGTGTGCAGTTGGTTCACTACTCTACACCCAGTGCCCGGCACATGGTGAGCACCCTAGTCCATGCTCAGTACTCAGTGAGTAAATGAGTTAATTAATGGAGGTGAGGGGCACTTGGGAGCCAGACGGCGGCAAGGGCGAATGGCACCGTGGGCCAGCAGCTGGGTGGATAAGGCTGACGATTCCAAGGGATCCCAGTGCCTTGGACTTGGGTAAAATGCGGAGCCCAGAGTGTGTAGAATATCGCACTCTGGAGTCAGGTGACTCAGCATTGAGTCCTGGCTCTGTTACTACCTTGGTGGCCTCAGGGAAGTTCACCGACCTCTCTGAAGGAATAATTCTGGTACTTCCGTCATTTGCTGGGGACGGGGGTTAAATGAGAAATGCCTGGAAAGCACTGACCACCGTGTCGGGTAAATGATAAGAACCCATGAAATGGGAGCTGCTTGTATCGGTCTGGGCTCTCCAGAGAAGCGGAAACAGCAGGAGACACAGGCATTGTACGAAGAGAGGTGCTGTGAGGCATCGGCTCGCGTGGCCGTGGAGGCTGACAGGCCCCAAGAGCTGCGGCCAGCAAGACGGAGACCCTGGAGAGCTGAGGGTGGGAGTTTTGGTCTGAAGCTGAGTCTAAAGGCAGGAGAAGACCGACGTCTTCAAGTCCCATTCCCACCCGCCACATGACAGAGGTACAGCCTTTGTGCCACGTAACCAAGGAGTTAAGTGGGTTACCCGCCCCAGCGTGGGTGGGCCTGATCCAGTCCACTGAGGCCTGAACAGGACAGAAAACTGGAGGGAGAGAATGTGCTCTCTCTGACTTACTGCCTCTTTCTCCTCCTTTCTGTTCTACTCCGGCCTTGGTGGACTGGATCAGACCAGCACAGGCTGCACCCCTGTCACGTGGGGGTGGGACTGGAGCCAGGCCTGGCTCAGGAGCTCCTGGTCTTTCTGTGACTCTGCTGCACCCTTGGGGGTGGCGAGTGTCAGGGTGGTGAACTCACCAGGAGCTCACAGTGCGGGCGGAGAAAGATTTCGCACACAAAGATTAAAATAGTTTTAAATAAAGAAAGATTATTTTGCTTCTCAAAGGGTGAGAAGGGCAGGGCACGAAAAGAAAGAGTGGCAGCTGAGGAAAAGCGGCTCAGGCTTTTAAAAGGTAAAAATGGTTGTTGTTTTTTTTTTTCTCTTTGCTGCAGACAGATAACGGGAGCAGCTGGCGGCCGTTTCTGGGTTTTTTTAATTTATTTTTTTTCTTTTCTCTGTGAGGCCGGCTTATTAGAGTCCTTGGACGCGGTCTGGTGAGAACCGGAGCAGGGGGCTCACACCCCTGCTGTCCACTTAGGGCTCCTCAAGGCTACGAAAACAAACTCTCAAATAGAACAATTTTAATCTTATAGATGATGAGTTGAGTCCCAGGTGCTTGATCAAACAAAAGGGCAGTTGAGTTATGAGTTTTCTCTTCAAAGGGGCAACTATGTGTTGTGAGATTATTCCTCTTACTTTTCTGTTTGGTAGTTTATCTTTCTCTATTAGCCAGTTAATTATCAAGGCTCTTCTTTCAGTGAAATTTTCCTTGTCATCTGTGGAAATCCCCAGGACTGTCTGGAAAGGGCCTGGGGCTCTTCCCGGGGTGCCTGCCATGAGCTGGCACATCCCCTTTCCCCAGCAGGATGGACGGGTCCAGCTTTCCCCACGGTCTCCAGGTGTGGGCACTGCCATTCCCAACCATGACTGTAAACAGCTGGTGCCAAAGCTCAGATCATTTGGTGCCTTAAGGTAGAGTGGCTTTGCCCTGAGCTTCAAATCCTTTCTCATGCTTAGTCCACAAACAGGGAGAGCATGGGGGAGGTGGGGGGAAGCCCCCGTGTAGGCTTTGTCATCCAGCTCCCCAGGCCCAAGTGCACGCAGCTCTCCCAGGCTGCCCTGAGGGCAGGGGCTGCACCCCGGCCAGGCCTCCTGTCGGCAGTTCCTGTCTGCACCTAGTGGGGTCTCCCGGTGCTCACCCAGCCTATGGTGTGGCCTCCTCACCTCATCCTCCTTCACGTCTAGATGGTACATTACAGTTTACTTTCACACGCATTTCTTGCTTTGTCTGCTAAATCAGGAGTTGGCAAACTACTGCTGGTGAACCAAATTCCACTCACTGACTATTTTTGTTTCTGGAACACATCGAGCCCTATTCTTTCACGCATTGTCTATGGCAGCTTTCCCTACAATGGCACAGTTGAGTAGTTGCTACAAAGGCTGTTAGGGTCTGCAAAGCTTAGAATATTTACTATCTGGCACTTTACAGGAAAAGTTTGCTGGCTTTCTCTAAACAACCCCACAAGGCAAATGCAATTATTGTTATTATTTCCATGTTACAGGTGGGAAAAAAAATGGATGAAACCAAGTGGCTCAGAAACCCTAAGTGTTCTCTTAAGGATGCAGAACTTGCTGGTAGAGCCAAACTGAAAGCCAGATGCTTTACCTTCCATGGAAGGGTTTATATTTAAGAGAGGGGGACATAGAAAGGGGTTGGCACCAGACAGTGGTTCTTTGAGAAGCCCTTTTAAGCCCATTGACTTCATCTTGAAGGAAAGAATAGAGGCAAGTTCCTGCTCTTTAAAACATGGTGGGCAGCCAACTCTCAACCCGCGGGTGGAGGAGTCAGCCCTGGGTGCGTGGCTGTGGGGTTTGAAATGTCTATCAAAGGGGTCTGTAATATTTAGAGTCGCTATTTTATTTACTTTTTCTCTTCTAATTCCAAAAGCAAACAAAACCCTGACAACCTCTAAGTATGCAAGATAAATGTGAAAAAGGTGCCACGAGCTCTTCTGGTGGAGCAAGGGGAGCAAGCTCCGGGCAGGTGGCTTTTCTCATGTACGATCAGCTCCCCCTCCTGCCCAGCCCCTCACCACCCGCACAGAAGTGGAGTGGCAAAGACAGCTGTGGTCTCCGCCATCATTCCCCCGGCACTGTCGAGAACAGAGATGCTTCTCACAGGCTGTGCTTGTGTTTACAACACAGACACACAGAGGCTGTTGCTTCTGATAAGAACTCATCATTTACTAACGATATTTCATTGCAGCCAGAAGCTATCTCCTTGTGGCTTCATCCTGGACAGTCTCATTGTCCCTGGTCACCCTGGGGAGTTTAGAATGGTGAAGTCCCCTGTGGGACTTTGCTCTCAGTCTTGGAAACCCAGGGTCTGCGGAGAGTCAAGCAGGCAAGTCCACTGACATGTGTAAACAGAGGGGATCTTGAGGAGGAAGGAAGGCAGTCTTTAGTTCTGAGGCAAAAATCTGAAGCAAGAGAGACTTGGAAAAGAAAGAAAGGGAAGGCCAGGCCTAGATGAGAAGGTAAAGCCAACCAGGGAGTGAGGAGGGAGGGGGCTACCAGCAGGAGTCAACTCTCAAGGTGGTGAGAGGCAGCGGCACTGGCACCAGGGCCACAGGGCCACACAACTCCAGGGGACGGGTGCACAATTACATTTGTAAATGGTGCCTCCTGGATTGTGCAGTGCACAGCCTGTGCAGCCATACGTGGCAGCTCTGAGAAGCACCAGCTTGCTCAAAAACTTCTAAAAATGGATTTTGGAAATATAAGGTTGAATCACAGGTAATAAGCATATGTATATATATATGCCTGGGTCTTTGTGTATAAGAGAGAACGAAAGAAACAGAATAAAAATAAAATAAAATGAGCATCTCCAGGCTCTTTGCTCTGATCTGCATTATTAATGATCAAGCTTTGCCTGGGAGACAGCGATCTAACGGAGGTTTTAAGGAGTCATTTTGCATGAGCAGGTCAAAGGGAAAGAGGCGGATCTGAGACCCGGGTTTCTCCCTGGCGCCTGCGGTTCCTCTTTTCTCCTCTCGCCCAGAACCTGGAGACAGGCCTGTGTCTTCCCAGCCAGCCCCCCTCTTTCCCTCCACATCAATATTTTCCATCAATTTGCATCCAATACCCTTAAAAACAAGATGTTATCAGCTGTAGCCAATTTCATGCAGACTTTAAGGAAATGAAACCCTGAGCTTGCTGGAAGAGGCCATGGGTAGTGGTTGTCAAACTTCAGTGTGCTCAGAATCCCCTGGAGGGCCTGGGGACATGCAGTGGCTGGGCTGCACCCCCAGAGCTTCAGATTCAGTAGGTCTGGGGGTGGTGCCTAGGAATTTGCATTACTAAAAAATTCCCAGCTCATGATGATGTAATAGTAAGTTTAATAACGTAGACTTTGGAGCCAGACTGCCAGGGTGTGAATGCTGGTCCCACCCTCGCTACCTCTGTGACTTGGAGCAAGTTACTCAAACTCTTTGCACCCATTTCATCGCCTATGAAATGGTTTTACTGAGATTACATTCGCTCACGAACCACGCAGAGCACAATCTGTGGAATGTAGGAAGTAGGCTATTGCCTTTTCCCCTCCTCGGTTGAAGACCAGGCAGGAAGAAGAGAACACAGGGAGGGGAGGGGAGCATGTGGGACAGACAGGCGGGGCCCTTTCAGCCGTGTCTCTGTGGGCCGTCGCCCCAGGGCCTGCTCACAAACTGCCCAGTGGCAGCTGACTTGCTGTGTCCCATCTCCTGGGGGCCTGTGAAGAAAACGGAGGTGGGAGGTGTCAGTACTTTTCATCTGCTGAGCACTGCCACGTGTGTTGTGTCATTTGGCCTTCTCAACAGCCCTGTGGGTCAGGCCCTCTTGGATGAGGAAACTGAGGCTCTGAGGTCAAGCGTCTCAGCCAAGGTCAGGAAGCGCAGGCATGCTTGCCTCCAAGCAGCTGCCCCGTCCGGGCTCCTTCCCAGCACAGCTGGCCGGCCTCTCAGCTAGATCTTCCCTCTCCTTTTCTTCTAGGCTCCATGTTCAAGCGCTGTTCCTGGGAAAGGAGCCCTGGCAGAGGACCGCTGAGGCAGAGCTTCTCCATCAGAGAGTGTCTCGGGACTTCTCAAGCTAGCGGCTGCTCTGGCATTCCAAAAAAAGGCTAAGGGAACAGGGTGGCCCCCTGTCCCTGTGCTTGGCCTGGAGTGGCAGGTCTCTGCCCACCAGGTGCTCATGGGACAGGGTGACAGGGTTAACCTGAAAGCGCTCCCACACTCACGAGACAGGAACATGTGCCAAGGCTCATCCTCATCCTTGGTGTTAGGAAAGATGGGGCGTCAGGGAGGGTGGTAGTCGTGGGGCCAGGGGGAGTGAGTGTCTCAGGTTCAGCGCTCAGGCCGGGGAGGCCTGTCCTGGTAAGTGGGGGGAAGGTGTAAGGGGCTCTCATCTCCATTTGTCTCTTCGCAATGTCTTGCCGTTGCTTTGACTAATGACCACTTGACATTTGACCTGTCCTCCCATGACCTGGTCCAAGGGCAGTCCTGGTGCACAAAAGGCTGGAGGTCAGATGGGCCAGCTGTCCTGCTCCCGGGCATACTACCCTACCACCTCTCGTGTTTGGTACACCTAGCGGGGTAGACCATCGGAGCGTTGGAGAAAGCCCTCTGTAAGTTCCCACGTCCGTGGTACCTCCCGCCCAGTAGGTTCTGATTATCTGTCTCTCTGTACAGGGGCAGGTGTGGTTTTCTTGCTCCTGTTTTCTTTCCAATCTGATTTCAAACCAAGTAACATCATCAGAGGGACTTGAAATGCCCACGGCCACGAAGGCTGTCGCTGTGAGTCTCTTTCTGCCCCAGTTGACCCAGAGTGTGATTCCAAGAAACACTGTAAATTGCAGCTGGGTGACAGCTAAATATAACACAAACATGTCACAGACCTCATAAGCTTAGGGAGAGTGACAGGAACAGGCTGAAAATTAATATGTCACACACATCCCTGGCTTGTCTGTTTTTCTAATTTAACTACATTTATGCATTTTGATAAAAGGATGCACTAGATAATCTTCAGCCACTAAATGGTCCTTTTGGGATTGTAAATGTCTTTAAAATGAACATTTCTGCATAGTTTCCCTTATGGATAAGAAGAGTTGGGAGGCACTTTGTGATGTGATCTGAAAGACGCTAAAAGGCACCCGTGTCCCAAATCTCATTCCTGCCACTATACTTGCTACTCCCACAGTTAAAGGCATTTATTTAGGATACAATATTGAGTTCAAAAACCATCTGCTAAATATCAGCTCTCAGAGCTCACAAGTTGATCAGTTGGCACATGGCCCTCCCGCCATCTTTCTTTCCTATTCTTCTTTCTTCAATGTTACTGAGTGACCACCATGGACCACCTAAGGGTTCTTGACCAGGGACCCCAGGCCTGGGCTTAAGTGGTTTCATGATATGGTCTGTCAATTTAGTGTGTGTGTTATGTGCACGTAGACCTCGAGGGAGAGGTTCATGACTCCCCAAAGAGTAAGGCTTATTAAATTAGCTACGCTAATGTTATCAATTTGGAAGGCTGGGCCAGCTCCCTAACAAAGAGGGATAATAACCAGGCAAACTAGGAGGAAGGGGCTCTTCCCTCTGCTACCAGGAAGGGCAAACCAGGTGGAGGGTCAGACAGCAGACCTTGGGGAAGGTGTCAAGGTCACATTTGAACATTTTGTGATGGGGCCCAAAGATACCCTCTTATCTCCAAATCAGCCCTCCTGCTCACCCTCCCTCCAGCATTGTATACACACTCTTTACAGAATAATACAGGCCTGAGAATTGGCATTTTTAACACATTCTCAAGCGACCACACCTCACCTGGGAGGATCTGCTTCTGTGACCGGGGTCCTGCTGCCCTCGCTGCATCCAGTGGCCCAGCTGACCTCCAGTCCTGGACAGCCACACCAGCCAGCAGAAGGGACCGCAGGGGCATAGATGATTCTTTTCCCGGCCTGTGACCAATCAGCAGGGGACTCGGGATGAGATTTATCTTCCTCCCGGCCCCTGCCCAAGTCCGGGGCTCCAGCTGGTTTCTTCTCTGACAGGGTCTGCAAGGTCTGTCCTGGAGGTGACAGCCAGGGCTGTGGAATTAGGGGGCCAGCAGGTGCCTGCAGAGACCGGGCATGATTTTTTGCCTCCACACACCACCCAGGCTGTTTTAAACAACTCCTTACTTAACATCTAAGAGTGGGCTTGTCACTGCCTGATCTGTCTTTCATGGACTTTTTAAAATTATGATAAAATGCACATAACACAAAACTCATCATTTCACCCATTCCAACTGTTTTTAAGGGCACAACTCAGTGACATTAAGCACTTTCACATTGTTGTGCAACCATCGCCATCATCCGTCTCCAGAACTTTTCCATCACCCAAGAAAGAAACTCTTTACCCATTAAATGATAACTCCCCAGTCTCCCCTCCCCAGCCCCCAGTAACTTCCATTCTACCTTCTGTCTCTATGTACGTGCCTGTACCAGGTTCCTCGTGTAAGTGGAATCCAAATATTAGTCCTTTGGTATCAGGCTTATTCCATTTGGCATAATGTCTTCAGGGTCCTTCCACGTTGTAGCGTGTGTCAGAATGTCATTCCTTATTAAGGCTGATCCATATTCCAATGTATATGTACACATCACAGTTTGTTTATCCATTTATCTATCAGTTGATGGACACTTAGGTCGTTTCTAACTTCAGCCACTGCGAATAACGCCGATATGAACACTGGTGTGCAAGTATCTTGCTCTAGTCCCTGCTTTCAACTCTTCCGGGTATACACCCAGAAGTGGAATTGCTGCCGCATATGCTGATTCTATGTTTAATTTTTTTTTTTGAGGGACTACCATACTGTTTCTCACAGACTTTTGATCTGATTGTTCACCTTGGAATTTTTCATCAGAAGCAGGGATCTCCTGAAAACCTCACCAGTATCCTCGAAAGGGGGTGTGAGGCCGGCTTCTGCCAAGGGGCGTGTAGCTCCGAAGCCACTGTCAGAAGAGGCTTACCCGACCTCCTGACTTGTACATGCAGGAACCTCCGAGGGCCTGCCACCCAACACCCTCACTTTACAGAATGAGGAGGTGACAGCCAAGAGAGGCGAGGACTCCATGCAGCTTTGGCTGACTTTCATCCCTCCTCAAGTCAGGGCTCAACTCCACGGTCACCTCCTCAGAGACGCAGGCTGAAGTCGTCCTCCTGCCCCCATCCCTCTCTAGCCTTGTTTTGTCTTCTGCACGTCACAGTCTCCTTGTCTATTCTCTGTGTCCCCCACATAGATGGCAGTGGGGGTGCCTGGTACCTCATCTGCCTCAATCAGGGTCCGTCCCCAGCATCTAGAACTGTGCACATTGCGGGCACTCAAGTATTTCTGAATAAACGAATGAGATACAAATGCCGTATTAAAATGTATATATAGCTCTAATATTTGCAGGAGCTGTTCTGAGACCTTCACAGTTCTCCCACGCATATAATCTTCCCCATAAAAATGAACAACCAGCTTAAAAACGTAGACAAAGCCGCACTGAAATGCTTGCTAAGTGACCGACTGCAGCTGCTCAGCTCTTGCAATGAGTCTAAAGCTCAGTGTTAAATCTGCAAATACCAGGTCTCTGCTGTTGCTGCAGGCGTGGGATGGATACAGAAGGGTTAATGTTCCCCCAGGGAGCTGAGGTCTTTGATTATGATCACACCGATAATTTTCTTTCCATTAAGATGTTGAAGCCTTTTGGCTGTTCTAAGGATGACAGTAACGGTTCTCTAAGTAGTGGGCTCTTCTGGTGTAAAAATGCCGTAGGTAATGGGAAGGAAGGGAAAAGAGAAAGGGACGTGGCCTGTCACCCCGTCTATATGTTCACTCAGTGTTGCTGTTCTGTTCCTGATGTTTTAATAGGAGCACACCATGGACCTCGGCAGAGTTTCCAAGAATGGTCCATGTGCTTTTACTATTTTTATTTCTACTGATTGAAAGCTGAACAGAGCAAGGTGAGAACTTGTCCTGAGCCTGAACTAGAGCTAACTGAAGGGCACGGCGAGACCATGGAACACTGACACCCAGGGCCATGTCTGACCAGGACTGGGAATTTCTGGTTGTGGCCTGGTGCTCCCCTCTGCTTCCCCTGGCTGTCCCCACAGACCACACGTAATCGGGAACACTGTCCTAGCCTCTGAGTGGCTTGTGGCTCTGCTGCACCAGGCTAAGCTGTCCACTTTCCCTGCAGCGGCAGTGGCAGAGCAAGTGACCCACCCAGAGGGAGTCAGATCCAGGGTGTGCCTGAAGGGGTGCCGGTGGGTGGCTGCTGGGATGGTGACAGCCCTGGAACACTGGGGAGGAATGCCACATCTCCCTTCCCAGCCTGGCATGTCCCTCCTTCTCCTCCTCCTCATCCTCCTCTTCACCAAGCTGTATGCCTCCCTCCAGAGTGGCTGCTCCTCCTCTGAAGGACTCTGTCTACGGACCTAGGTTGCTGCACCCACTCTGCGACTCCACTGACCGCATGTGTATCTACGAGGGGCCTGACTTCTTCCTGGGCAGCGGCTGCCTCTGCAGGAGCCAGTCCTGCATTCAGCAAAGAGCTGGAGTGGAGCCGGGGGCAGAGTGTCCATGAGGAGGTGGGGCAGGGAAGCGAGCAGAGGGGAGTCCTGCATGCGGAGGGAGGAGGGGGCTGCCGGGGAACTGAGGCCTGGATCCCAGCAGAGACTCAGGGAGAGACAGAGAGAGGACGAAGGCACCAAAGGGGGCTTTGGAATTCAAGAATTTGGAACTTGTTCAAGGACTTGGAGAGGTAGCAATTGTGGCACAGCTACAAAGCAGACAGCTAGATTGAAAAGAGTTGACAAGTGACAAAAGGGTGGTAACCAGTACGGGTGAGATGCCCCTTTGCACACAGGTCACAGAGTGTGCGGTGCTGCGACCGGGTATTGCACGCCTTTTGGCTCACGATTTTATTTCTAGGCATGACATGTAGACAAAGATGCAGACACAAGGATGTTTATCACGGTATTATTTATAATTGTAAGTATGAAAACGGCCAAATGTCCAACATAGGGCATTAAAGATTAAATATTATTTAGCCATTACCATTATTACAATTATTTAATCATCTAGGATTACGATATCATGTTAAACAAAACTTCAGGGTACAAAACACTATATTGTCATATATGTGAGCAAAAATTGGTAAAATAAAAAATTAGGATAAATCTATCTATCTACCATCTATTTGTCTAGTTCCATTGATAAAAAGACAAACAAAGAAATCCGCTACATTAGTAGTCAGTGGTTATGTCTGCATTGTGGCTTATGGGTGGTTTTTATTTTCTTCTTATATTTTGCTATATTTTCCAGCTTTCCATAGTAATTATGAGCCATGCTTATAATCGGGGAAACAGAAAAACTTGATTTTAAAATGGAATGAGTCTGTGGTGAGAAAGTAGAAGTAAGGAATGAAAATTGTCTTTTAGAAAGTTTCATGGTGAAGGAGTAAGGAGAAAGAAAATGGTAACTCAAGGGGCAGCAGGTTTAGGACGGCTTGGCTTGCTTGGGTTGATTTTATTTTTATCTTATTTTTTTTGGAGATGGGGTCTCGCTATGCTGTCCAGGCTGGTTTTGAACTCCTGGGCTCAAGGAATCCTCCTGCCTCAGCCTCCCCTGTAGCTGGGACTACAGGTGTGCGCCACTGCACTCAGCTTGGGTTTATTTTCAAAGACAGGGTATTATATAGACCATCCTTGTAGGTAGAGAAGAGTGCAATAGAAAGGGAGAACGAAACCAAATGAACCCCAAAAGGAGAAGGGCAATTAACGAGAATGGCCTCAGCCTGCAGGGGGCCACATAAAGTCAGATCTGCAAAGCTGAAAGGGGAGAGGGTCAGACGCACAGGCGCCTGCCCAAGACGGCTCCCCTCCCAGACTCTATTCTTTTAAAGCCACTGATCTCCAGACACAGGGCTGGAAACCAGAGCTGTCTTTGACCTCTTCCTCCTCGAGGATCCTCTTTTTCTTTCTATTCTCATCCTGCCATCGGCCTCAGGTCCTAATCTCTATGAGGGAAAGTCCCCACCCGCTGGCCTCCAGCCACCACCATTGCCCAGGCCCCTACTGCGCCTGTTCTCTTTGACCTGGGGTCTTCGGCTATGCTGATCCCTGCTCTTGAAATCCTCTCCCTGGCTTCTCTTGGACAATTCCTCAACATCCCCCAGGCTCACCTGCAGTGTCCGTTCCCGGAAAAGCTTCTCTGACCCTCCCACTCGGGTCCAGCCTGTCCCATAGGGTCCTGCCCTGACACTTGCCCCAGCACTGAGCAGGCTGTGCTGTGAGCCTTTCCTTCTCTGTGTGAAGACAGGACTCTGCTTCTTTTTGTCGCCTTGTCCCTGGCATCTGACCTGGTCTCTGGCACTCAGTGAATGCTTGGTGAGTGTTTGATGAAGGAGGGAGTGATGCTCACAGCTTTTTCCACTCAAGGAGATGACTAGGGTACGAGAACTAATACTTGTCTTATGTCTACTCCTGACATTGTACAAAGTGTAGTATCCTAAGTGCTTTGAATATGCTATTTCAATAAATCTCAGGGCAATACAGGGAGAGGGAGGTTATTGTTACTCTTTTGCAGATGAGAAAACAGGCTTGGAGAGGGAAATAGTTCACCCAGTGGTACCCAATTAGCACACAGCACCCATCGCTAACTCCAAAGTCCCTATGGGCGTGAACTATATCGTCACACTCTCTCTCTCCCTTCAGTGGAACTCCCTAGCGATTGCAAAGCCCAGGGAACTGGAAAGTTACTCCTTTGCATAAAAGTTTAGAGCTCCTACCAAATAGCCTTATATCACCCATGCATCTTTAAATATTTCTGATCTTCACAGCAGGCTGAGAGATCCTTGCAGGCAGAAACTGTCTTATCTTTCTGCAACCTACGGTTCTTGGCAAGTTGTCAGTATTTTGTAAATATTTACTGACTTGATTATCAATCAAATTATTTGTGATTTATTAAGTGAAACTCTGATGGTGAATTCTCTGGTGTCAGGGGAGGAAGTATTTTTGAGCAGATGGCCTATTCCAGCACTCATCATATTATACTAGATGGGTCATTTTCTAAGCACGGGGCCAGCCCTGAGGCTGTAGATAGAACAAATTTAAATTCATGATGAACTCATTAAAAATTCCAGGACAAGAAATCTTTCAGGAGCACTAATGACATCCCCATTTAATACTAAATTAATTCTGTATGGTTTAAATGTTATTATAGTGAAGTGCAAACGAACATAATTGTGATGGGGCCCTGCTTCTGCACGGGAATCCATTAACACAGTCGATCATCATAGCTCAGCTATTCGTTAATGCAACCTGACATCTTCTGTGTTACATCACTTTTCTCAGTTCATTTAGCCAACTCGTATTTATGGAGCACCTGTTTACACAACGCAGGGGATGGGGCATTTAGAAAAACAACAGAAATGGAAGGTGGGCGCCTGCTCCGTGGGTCCCGATGCTCCAGGTGTGGTCTGACAACAACAGCATCGGCATCCCGGGGAGCTTGTTAGACACGCAGGAGCTCCGACCCCTCCCCACACCTACTAAATCAGAACCTCCAGTGTCACAACATCCCCAGGGGATTTGTATGGCCCTCGAAATTTGAGGAGCACGTGGAAATCACTGTCATCCATTCGGAAATATAGGACAGTTGAATAGTCCTGTAGCCCGAATCTCCCCACTCCACCACCCTCATAATCTCTTTACCCTACTCTGTTTTTTCCCCTTTTTCTATTTTGCTCACTCATCCATTGCAGATTGGAGAGACTCAAGGGCCTGGATTCTCCTGATGCGCCTTTGGCCAGCCCAGTTGGAGGCTTTCTAAGTGCAGGACAAATATTTCTTAATAACTAGACGAAGATACGGCTGGCTGCTTCCAGGGCCCAAAGACCCTTCCTCGCCAGGTTTTGCCAGCTTGTCTCCTTGTTCTGGGTCAGCAAAGAGCAATGTGGAGTCTGCGGGCCTCACGGTTAGCATGACCATACCATTCAGACTGGGACACCTTCGAGATCGCTGGAGCGGGTGAGGGTGGGGACAACTATGCATAATTCTGCAGCAGGTATAAATGGGGACCGTTTCAAACAACTGTGACCTTACTTATGGAACGCACTGAGCTCTGTTATGGTTGACAATCCAATTCCAGGAGGAGGACTCTGAAAGTTGTTTTCATGTTCGTTCTTTTGATATATACTCGGATTTCAGTATATTTGCAGCAAAATAGTGTCAATTTTCACTCTGACATACTCTCATGAAATAAAGTTAGATCATCTAGGTTGTAAACTAGTATTTTTATTTCTACGGTACACAATACTGCAATTTTCATTGGAAAGGGGAAAACGTAAACATGTTTATTTCTCCAGAATTGGCTTTTCTGCAGGAAGGGCTGCATATCCCAGTGTTAAGGCAGAGGGAAACAGTTAGTGCAAGAACGTCGGGACAGGGGTGTGCGTGGCGGGAGGCAGGACCCCACAGCGTTTCAGAGCTTCGATTTGGCCGTGTCTTCTCCCTTCTTCTGCCTCTTGCCTGAACACGGCCGGGGCCTCTTTCTCAAAAGCCAAAGCCAAAACAAAACAACAAGACAACCAACCACCTCCCCCAAACCTACCCTTTCTCCTTTTTGTCACACGTACCACGTATGCATACATACAACTCTATTTTATTTTTTTGAGGGCACCATATTTGATATTTTTGCATAAGCATTTAACAACAATAAGTTGTGGAAGAGATATCCTTATTGTGCGACCTTCAATCAAGCAGAGACTGACAGCGAATCCTGTCACTGGGACCCACCACCTTCAGTGACGATGGTATAATGTAAGGCTTTGTGTTGTTCACTTACGCTGTCCTCTCAACTAGTTCTAAGCTCGTTGGAGAAGGGGTTATGGCACATATTTTTGTCTAAGCCTGGACTCATTTAGTTTCAAGAAATAGAATCCAATTCTGGATGGCCATGGACACACGTGGGCTGCCGAGGCCTGCCCCTTCCGTAGGAGCCAAGGGAGGGGTAATTCCCAAACAGGGGCTGGGACTGGGCAGGTATCCCCAGATAGTTACCTGTGTGTTCCCTCCTCACTCCTGGACAGCTAGCTTTTGGGAAGTGCCTATAAATATATATTAATTATTGATTGACTAAAGGGTGGGGCCAGTGGGAGTAGTTTTCAGGGCTAATACTCAAATTTGCTCAGGGACCCAGTTACGGTGTTCAGTCTTGCCATGCTTTTGGGATAGATGCCTACACATAATCTATTTTCCTTTTCCTTTGGGTGCCAACCTCACCCCCACTTTTTATTTTCTCTTTTTCCACTTACCCTCATTTTGCATTTTTCTATACCTCCTTCAATCTTTTGTGTTCATAAACATGTGATCTTAGTAGTTCTCACTCATCTTGCATACCAGATAACATAATATTAATTTACTAACACTTGAAGGTGATATCTTATAGTCACAAGAACATATGAAAATGTTAATTTTCCCCCTAATTTCCCCCCTAAATTAACATACTTTTTGCTTATGTGTTTGCCTTGCACAGCTGTTCACCATTTGAAGAGGCCATCACAATGCTCAGAAAATCATCAAAGAAACTACTTAAAAATAACATGTCCTTTTTTAAAATTAAAAAAAGAAAACAAAAACCCAATGCCCATGTCGAACTTGGAATGGTAATGAGCTCAGGCATGAACCCAACTGCAACCTCCATGGCCAAGCCACCCAGCTGGGATATTTGCATTTTATACAAACCATTTTATGATGCTATAAATTTTACATTTTTACAGTTACAGGTCTTAATCATCATGAAAACCATTTCTGCACGTATCTTTGGTAAACGGAATTAAAATTTCCACATGATCTGAAAACGCTCAGTTGTTAATAGCTTCTCTAGGGCTTTGTGGCTTGCTCTGACCTCTGATGACTTCGTCATTGCCTAGGCATATAAAAATCACAATTTAGGCTGATGAGGCCAATTTAAGTCTCCAGGAAGTTTTCAGTCCATTTTTGCTGCTTTTTGATATTTTTCGAGATAGAAAAAGTTGTTTTATAAGCAATCTGAGTACAAAATAACAGACGATTAATAACCCCAGCATATATTATAAACACTGTATCTATTGCTATGCTTGAAAGCATTCATTTGTAACATTCGATCACAATGCATAATCCGTAGTTTTTAAGTTTTGTTCAGTAGTTTGCTCTTAAACAAATTTGCTTTTCCATTTAGAATCTCTTTCTTAGAGACCGTTTTAACCTCATTCATCTGAAGTTTTGAACTTGTTCTTTTTATATTTGCTTTCTTTTTAGGTCACAAAGCTTTTTGAAGCAGACTCAAGTAAATTTCTTAGATCTAGATAAGCATTTGATTTCAAAATTATCTTTGACATTGTATGCTATTCTACGGGGATTCTTCTGAGTTTTTCATTCGCTGGTATTTTCTTTATCAATTCTGTATGTTTTGGGTAAAGAATGTGAAGTTGAGGGTGGGTTCATAAGACAATAAATGTAACAAGCTGTTCTTGATTTAACCATGAAATGAAAGCTTGTGCTTCCTTGAGAAGATCTTTTGCACGAAGCAAAGGCATTGGTTATTTCTATGGCTACTACCTGTCAGGGTTGATCAACAAATACTTGGTGAATACTGAACAGGAAGTAAAGTGGTCGGCAGGTTCAGGGGTGGTGCCTTAAGGAGATCTTAAGGACCCAGGATGGGAAAAGAGGCAACTGTCCTGGTTGAGGTGTATAGACCCTTTTCTCACACTAAGTGTGTGTGTTTGTTGGAGTTGGGGGGAGACAGGAAACAGACCGTTAACGGAATTCCAGTGAGAATAAATGGACATGGAAGAACGGGGACACATTTGTAAAGGGTCTGCTGAATCCTGCCTGTGTGTCCTGTGAAGTCATCTTGACCTTTTAGTTTGGGGCTGTAAGAGATGCTGAGTTTGTCTTTTGGGTTTATGTAAGAATTTCCTAGCTGATCTTGCCTATTTCAGCCTCATAATACTTCCTGTTTTATTTATCCTTCTTAAACGTAAGGGTGATTCTATTATGCTCTATTTAAAATTCTTCAAAGTTTTCCTGTGGTTTGCAGGGAAAAAATACAAATGAGCTGGCAAGACCCCTAAAACTAGCATCAGTTGGCCCCTGGCCACCCCTCTGGCCAAGCGTCAAAGCGCTCCTTGTTTGCCACTCCATTCCAGCCACGCGGTGCTTCGTGGAACCCCTGCAATGAGCCAGTTTTCCTTTCATGTGTACCTATCAATGTAATGGACACTCCCTTCATTTCCCTGGTAACCCCTTAGCAAACTCCTATTCATCCTTCAACACCCAGTTCAAACATCACGTCCATGAAGTTTTCCCTCATCACCAACACTCTCCCAACAACTGAATCAGTAGTTTCCTCCTTGCTGACACATCTCTGTGTTCTATCTCTTCCCTAGCACTTACCATGTGACATAACCATTTTTCTCTAACAGGTTAGTGGTTCTCCTTTTGATTATATAGCAAAGTCACATGAGAAGATTTTTTCCAAATACCTAATTCTTAGGCAGCACTCTTAAGGATTCTAGGGTAGGGCCTGGAAATCTCTTTTTTTTGTTGTTTTTTTAAGTGCTCCAGGAGAATCACGACACTGAACTGTGATCTCCAGGCAGACCAGGACTGGACCATGTTCATTTTTTACCTCCCATCCGTAGCAGAATGGTACTCAGTAGACTCCCAGTCATTGTGGAGAGAAGAAAGACTGTGTGAGCGAGTGCAAGCAGGGGAGTTCTAGGCTTATTGGAAGAATCTTACTCTTACTCTCTGGGGAAAAAAACCACAAATTAATACAGGGAATTTTGTGAAATGAAGCCTCCTGGTTTAGCTGTAAGGGCCAGTTCTATCTCCCAAGAAGATATGGACCAGAAGATAGAAACACTTAGGAGGGAATCCTGGTACCTGGTGAGTGTGTGGGCACAATCAAACCACAGGAGTCACTCCTGGTCTCCTAGTTACTGTATAGGCACTGATCAGAGCCACCCATAGACAACACAGGTGAAGAGGTCAGCCTCTTCAGCTTGGCCTGCAGTACATCACCTTCTCTGGTGTCCTCACATCCAACTTAAAAGATCTTCCACATCTGTAAGCCACAAATGATTCCCAAGCCTAGCCAAGTATTCCCATCCTCGAAGCTGTCTTTTGACCATCAGGTGATCCTCATATCACTCTGCAGAACACCTGGGTCTGCCTCACGGTGCCACTGGTCAGCCCATCCCAAGCCCAGAGCCACAGCCAGGCTAATTTGCTCTGATTTGGGGGGTTTGCGCAGGGCTGCCGTCTTGCAGAATAGGATTGGGTAAACAAGAGAGGATTCCAGAGTGGGATGAGAAAGAAATCTCTCCTATCTCTGGAGATGCTTTCCAGCCACAGGAATAGTGCTGTCATTTTCCTCTGCACTGAATACCAAGATTGGGGCTAAGCACCGTGCAAAATCAGCCCCACCAGGGCTGCCACACTGGTGCAAAAACAGGTCTTTCCCAACTGCTAGGATAACTCACACTCCTGGTTTTTGCAATCATCGAAAAAGTGGACCTCGAGATTTTAGCAGCCAAGATTCCCAGTATAATGAGTCTGATCAGAGCTGTCTGGAATCACTAATGACTATGGGTTCTTATTTATTTATTCATTTTTTAAAATCTATGCCCTGTTTGTGGAAGGAAAACTCATTGTGCAGGGCCTTGCATCTCAAGCACAAAACATGATATAAGGAAGAATTATGACTGCAGCGACCATAGCGCAACTCCACTTTGGGGCTCTGCCAGAGTTCCCATAAAACCCTCCTCTTTCTGGAGTCTACACCACACGCTCTTCGTAATCAATTTAAGAGGCTTTTATGAGATGTCAGGGCATGTTACTTAAAGCATTCCCATTTATTTTTCCTTACTTTATGTTTTTATTACATAGAATTTGAATTAAATCCATTTGGCAATGTTTTACAGTGGAGGGGGGTGGGAGGCTGTCAGGAAGAGGAAAGGAATTTGTACAGGAGGGGAAAGCTCATGTGGTCAGGCTGCTTAGACCCCAGCAGAGGGGACAGAGACAGAGGTGCCTTGGATGGGAAAGCACACCAGCCCCCCGTCCCCAACTTGGTGAGTTGTGGAAAGTTCTTTAAGCTTCCCTAGGACTTCCTTCCCTGCCACAATTTTTGAGAGTTTTTTAAAGGGCTACCTCTGCATACCATTTTTCTGTTTCAAACCCTTCAATGATAAAATGTGCTGTCAGAATACAGCCCAAACCCGCATTGTGATATTTTTCATCATTGTGATATTTGCCCTCAATCTGCCTCCACCACTTGACTTAGGTTCTTTCGTTTCTTGCTTTTTACTTCCCAGTTAACCAGGAAGTGCTTCCTATCCATGCCTCCTGCTCTCTGGCCTTCAATTCCTACCCCTCGGTCAAGGTCTGGACAAAAGCATCTCAGCCTCAACATTTCCCTTAATTCTTCCAGAAGGAAGTAGTTGGTTCTTGCTCTGAATGCTTATGACATTTTATCTGTACTTCTTATGAAAATTACTGCTTTTTATCTTGATTTCTATAGTGCATGCCTTTTTTTTCCCAAAATTATAAGTCTAAAGCAACAGTTGCCTGAATATTTTACCTTTGACTCACTCTCACTGCCTAGACCGATGACTTGACATCAGAGGGACGCAGTACGTACCTGCTGAATAGCTATACATACGCGGGCCCCACAGGCGAGTTGAGAATCGAGAAATGGAGCTAACATGCTTGTTTTAGAGGCTGTTCCCACAGTCACAGCTGCTCACACAGCCGGCCTGGCGGTCACACAGATCCGCTTCCCGGTGCCACTGGTCAGCCCGCCCCACGCCAAGAGCCACGGCCAGGCTGATCTGCTCTGACCTCAGGAATCTGCACTCGGACAGCATCTTGTAGAAGAGACTCAGGCAGACAGGAGAAGACTCCAGAGCGGCATCAGAAGGAAATCGCTCCCGTCTCCGAAGGACTTTTCCAGCCACAGGACGGGTGCGATCATTTCTCGCCATACTGCCCACCAGGGTGGGGTCACTTGGCTGCAGTGAAGAGGAGCCTGCCCAGCCAGGGCTGTTAGGACAGTTCATCCTCAGGATGCGCCCGGTGCTGCGATCAGGCCAAGACCCGTGGAGACTGGCTCTGGGGCCCGATGAAGGAAAATGTTGACAGTTTAGACACCTAAAATGGAGCCACAAGGTCATTTCGGCTTGAGGCTCGGGCACAACTTAAGCGGAGCCTGCTCACCCTGGAGGTCACCGCCTCCTGGTCAAGCAACTGCCAAAACATCTGCTGTTGCCTTCTGCTATTTGCTGCTGAGCTGGGAGGTCCCTGAGCACGGGCCTTGTTTTAGACTATTACAGCCAATCCCCTGACTCCAAAACTGCTTTAAATATGATCACACCAATTGTAATGGTGGAAAAACAACTTTTATAATCGTCTCCTTTTCTGATTTGTCCTTTTTTCTTTAAAAGCTCGAACTTCTCTTTTTTTCTCTAGAGCTGCAGTCCCCAACACCCTGGTCACTGACAGGTATCGGGTCCGCGGCCTTTTAGGAAGTGGGCCACACAGCAGGAGGTGAGCAGCAGGTGAGCAATGGAAGCTTCATCTGTATTTACAGCCGCTCCCCATCACTCGCATCACCGCCTGAGCTCCACCTCCTGTCAGATCAGCAGCAGCATTGGATTCTCACAGGAGTGTGAACCCTACTGTAAACTGCACATGCGAGGGATGTAGGTTGCATGTTCCTTCTGAGAATCTAATGCCTGATGATCTGAGGTGGTGCTGAGGCGG
>NW_012134969.1:7625694-7699385 GCF_000956105.1 Propithecus coquereli | reverse complement strand
TTATAATCGTCTCCTTTTCTGATTTGTCCTTTTTTCTTTAAAAGCTCGAACTTCTCTTTTTTTCTCTAGAGCTGCGGTCCCCAACACCCTGGCCACTGACAGGTATCGGGTCCGCGGCCTTTTAGGAAGTGGGCCACACAGCAGGAGGTGAGCAGCAAGTGAGCAATGGAAGCTTCATCTGTATTTACAGCCACTCCCCATCACTCGCATCACCGCCTGAGCTCCACCTCCTGTCAGATCAGCAGCAGCATTGGATTCTCACAGGAGCGTGAACCCTACTGTAAACTGCACATGCGAGGGATGTAGGTTGCATGTTCCTTCTGAGAATCTAATGCCTGATGATCTGAGGTGGTGCTGAGGCGGTGATGCTAGTGCTGGGGAGTGGCTGCAAATACAGACTATCATTAGCAGAGAGGTTTGACTGCACGATAAATGTAATGCGCTTGAATCATCCTGAAACTATCTCTCCTTCCATGACTCCCCCCAATCTGTCTGTGGTAAAACTGTCTTCCATGAAACCGGTCCCTGGTGCCAAAAACATTGGGGACCACTGTTCTAGAGCACTTCCCAAGGTAACTTGGAAATGTTTCTGGGTTGTGGTCACTCGAATTTAGCTCAAATAAATTCTTTGTTGTTTAAGCTATGCTTCAGTTTCTTTCCAGGTCCACAGGATGCCGTTCTGGTGTTCCACCTCCACCTCAGCTGGATGCAGGTACCCCCTTCCCATCTGGTTCTTTATGCCACCAACAGGCCTCTTCACCTAGGCAAGGGTCTCCTCAGCCCTGATTCCACTGCCTGACCTTTTGACTGTAGCTCTTGCAACCAGCAGGTAAACATACTGTCTTTGTCTTTCTTAGTTTGAATTTCTGAGCAAAGGAATTTGATGGGTCCAGCCCATCTTGTAAGCCAGGTGATTACCATCCTCTGGTCAGCTGCCTTCCTTTGGTTCAGTCCGCGGAGGCTGGGAAGCAGGGGCAGGTGGTTCTGTGTGAGTGTGCGATGAAGCTGATAGGCAGGCACCACAACAGACATGCTCAACTGTATCAATGTTTGCCCTCCACTGTCACCTTGCGGCCAGGGCCCAGAGAGGAAGAAAGACACTCTGCTCCCCAGTCAGAGCACCCAGAAAAATGTGGTGATCAGAAGATATGGCAGCTAATTTTCCCCGATGTCAAGGTTCTGACACATTGCAGATGAGAGCTGGGGGAAAATAACTACAAGTGAGCCTAGATTTGTTGGTGCTATGGTCTGAATGTTGGTGTGCCCCCAAAATTCGTATGTTGAAATCCAGTCCCCAACAGGCTGATGTTAAGAGGTGGGGTCTTGGGAGGTGAGTAGGTCTTGAGGGCGGAGCCCTCATGATAGAATTGGTGGCCCTTATAAAGGAGGCCTGAGGAAGTCTGTCCCTTCTACCATACGAGGACACATAAAGGGACTATCTGTGATGAACAGGCCTTCACCAGATGCCAAATTTGCTGGTGCCCTGATCTTGGACTTCCCAGCCTCCAGGGCTGTGAGAAGTAAATTTCTGTTGTTTATAAATTACCCAGTCTAAGGTTGTTTATTATAGTATCCTGAATGGACTAAGACAGTTGGGAAATAAAGCTAAAAACATACACAAGGGAGGAGAGGAAGGAGGAAAGTGTTTTAAATATTTTAATTTGCAGCTGAGGCCAGAAGACAGTCTTCTGAACTGAGTGATAACCTCAACACCTTATCGGAACCTCATATCAAGTTCATTTGGTTCTGCTATATTTTATCCTGTGTCTTCATTTTTAAGACATTTGAAGTTTGGCCTTGCATACTTAGAAAGAAAAAAAACCTCATAAGACATTGCTTGATTCATGCTTGACACACAGTCATTTCTGATGTTCATCGTAAGTTTTGCCTCTAGAAGTGGCTAATGCTCATTCAGTTCTCACCTAACAAGCTCTCTGCTCTCAGCGGCTCTCCCTCCTTTATAATAACAGATGGAAAGCCATGATTAGCTGTTCAATCTGGGGACCACAAACACTAGTTATTTCCTGTAGCAGATTCAAGCAATTGCCCTTGTGTTTCTCTGAGAGAAGAGTCTGCTGAGATCTGATTACAGGGTGCTAACAATCCTGGGTGGCCCCGAGCCCTCTGCCCTCCCCTCTTCCTCCCATTGCCTCTTTCTTCCCCCTTTCTCCCTTCAGGAATGCTCTGGTTGAAAGGACAAAGCTAATAATGATCATAAGAGCCAACATCTATTGAATACTTAATACATGCCAGGCACCCTCATAAGCACATTCCGTAATTACCTCATTTAATCCTCCTGACAGCCCTACCAGGCAGCACCATCCACATCTTTGTTATGCAGAGGGGACTCTGAGCAGAGAGTAGTTAGGTAACTTGCCCAAGATTACGGCCCTGGTAGGACCACGGGGACCCTGGCAGGCCACCCCTGAGTTCTTCAGTCTCTCCACAAATGCCTCTTTTTATCTTTCATGCTCACCTCCCAACCCCCGGAACTCAGTGGGAGGAGAGGGGGAGGAGGGCAGGGCTGGACTTGATAGAACTTACTAGATATGTGACATAAAGTGAGTTATGAAACCTATCTGTGCCTCAGTTTCCTCATGTGCAAAAGGAGAATAATAATAGTGTTGATCTCAAAAAGTCGTTGAGAAGATTAACTCATGCCTGGAACAGATGAACAGCTCAGTTAGTGGAAGCATAACTGTCATGTTGTCATTCTCCCCTCCAGGCCCATCCCAGACGAACCTTGCTTCTCCGGACAGCTATCGTACTAGGAAGCAATCTATGCTCTTGTCTTGACTATTAGGGCTTCCTGAAATTTCCCTTCCTAAGAGACATACAAGTCTTTGACAAGAGGGAAGCTTTGTAGGGATGGATTTTCTGGATCCACAAATGTTCCTAGATTGTGGCATGCAGTATTAGTTTATTTAATTTACAAAAAAAAATTCTCAGATTTTACAAATGGGGAAATTGAGGCTCTTGCCCACCATCAAAGCCAACATTCCCAGCTGGGCACTGATTCAGTGGCTCCCCCACCTCTTAGCACACTGAGTTGCAATGAAGGGAGCCGGGGGCCCTGGGAACGTATCCTTTAATGAACGGGCCCCTGTCTTTGAGGCTTTTTTCCATCTATCAGCCTACTCCCCAGCCCGGGTAGCCCTGCGGCCGCAGGGAAGCTCAGCCAGCCCTGCCCTGTGACCCCCACAACACACACACAAAAAAATGGCAGGGGAAAGAAAAATACCCTTTGTGTGGCCTGGAACATTTAGATCTAGGGGTTAATCCCTCTCCGGCACCAAGACAACAGAAATATGGGATTATTATGGGCTATGTTAAAAGAGAAACTTTAGACAAATTAAATTCACCCAGTTTCATTGAGCAAAGAATGATTTGCAGATGGGGCAGCCCCTACCAAAGTAGGGTGTGGTCTGTTCCCACATCCATTTAGGTTACAGCTCGCTGGGTGCAGGAAATCTTTAGGCCGAACCTCACGCATGTAAGGAGGCAGCTTCAGGCTAAACTTAGCAGCTACTTCTTTTGTCAATGGATTTTCAGTTTCATGTTTTCTGTCTACTTTCTTGGGGAAAATTCCACATTCTCCTGTTCTGCCTTGCGGGTGGATGTCTTCAGATCTCTATCATGTCCCTTTATTATTTTCACTTTTTATGCTTAAAAAAATTTTTTTTCACTTTGTCATTTCCTGGGGCTTGTATAAGTCTCCCAGCCTCAATTATCACCTCTCCTTCGGGCAGCATTAAAATTTACACCTGAGCTCCAGCCCTGGACTGACATCTGCTGTGGGGTTTCGCATCTCCTTACAGCCAGGACTTCTCTTCCTTCGACTCTGTTGGCACAGGAAGACAAAGGTGAGGAGACTTACTTTTTGAAGTCTGGTCACAACCTTGTGCTCTAAGCTCACTGCCTTTTACTTACACAGGCAAGTCTTTTTTAAACAAAAACATGAAAGTTATTTTTATCCCTCCCTGAAGAATTAAACTTTATCAAATTCACATAGTGTTTATTTTTCCAATAGAAAGAATCTTAGCAGTCTTTGCTCTGGGCATTGCAAGCTGGAATAATTCCATTTCTTACATCTTCTTACTCAAGATAGGGACCCTCAGCCGATGCAACCTGGGGGCTTCACTTGCCCCTGCCCCACTTTACTCCTGCCTGGAAAGCACGTTTGCCTGGCACGGTGTGACAGCGAGTGTGCCTTGCACTTTCCTGTGGGGGGTAGACAAGCAGGGGCCCCCCAGCCCAGAGCCTTTGGCTAATTCGTGATTCAGCAGATAGTGAGCACCTGTGCTGGGTACCAGGCTCTGCACGAGTCATGAGGATACACACGATGAAGAGGCCCTCACAGGGTAAATAAAGCACACTCTTGTCTCCATTCTCTGAGTTCGAAACCAATGGAGAGATGTTTTCAGGAGTCTAACACATGGAGATTCAAATATCAGCTTTATTATTGCTACAAGCTGGACTGAAGGTGTGCTTAGGTGTTCCACTGCCTGTGACATCACAAACTCGTCCAACCATTACCACAGAGCGCGACCACTGCAGCCTCCCTCAGAGTGCGGAGTGTGTGCAGGGAGCTTCCCGCTGGGTTGAGACTGAGAGGCACACGTGGGCCCCTCCACAGGCCGCTCGGGCTGAAGGAGAGAGCAAGGGCACAGCCCAGCACCCAGGGGTCCCAGCACATCATTTGGCCAGTTACACTTCCACAAAGAAGGAAGCGGGGGTGAGGCAGGAATGTTGTTCTGGCTGAAGCCCCTCCACCTGGAAACATGGCACCAGGAAAGTGGAGATGCCTCCTAACAAATATGCTCCCCCTTTCATGGAGGGGACAGCTCAGCGGGAAGATGGGAAAAGACGTAAGACAATATGGTAATTGCTTTACAGAGCAGGTGGTCTCTGGGCTAAGGCCAGAGCATGAGCAGGGCCCCAGCTGCTGGGCACGTTGCAAAGAGACTAGCATGCACTGAGGCTCGGCATTGTGAGGCCTGAGATAAAGAGAGCTAGCACGATAGGAGGGTGGGCACGTGGGGAGGGAAGGGACAGAGTTGGCATTTGTCCTTCTGGCTTTCTGAAAACCAGTTGCCTCTCCCTCCATCTCCTTTGTGGTCAAGGAATAAGGAATTGAGCTTGGGACCCAAGAGGTAGATATGCAAACAGTGTCTTGTCCTTGTGCCCACCACATGAGTGCCTGGTACGTGTGTGTGTCAAGCAAAGATTTGTTCTTTGAGTGCACATCTTATTGCTTTGGCCATCTACCCTGCCTGCAGCAGCCTACTTTTCCTTTATGCCTGTTTCTTTTAACCACGGAGACCCTAGTTTGAGTCACCTTCTCACTTTCCTGAGCCTCAGTTGTGAGCATTCCAGAGTGATGTTTGCACAAAGCCCGATGCTCTTAGAGGCACAGCTCTCTGTAAATACGAGTTTTATTATTAGAAGACATTGAATTTTAAAAATGTCAATTCTGGCCTTTTCATCCTGACAGAGTGTAACTCTAGTCTGCATACAGTTTGCTCCTATCTTTCTGTTGATGTGGTGTGGTAAAAAAAAAAAGAAAGAAAGAAAGAAAGAAAGAAAAAAGAACAATTTGTTCCTACCCTGCAGGCCTCGGCTTTATGCAGAGGGCAGGACTTCAGGCAGCAGCAGTCAAGGCCACGATGCCCTGGGGAACCAGGCAGGTCCCATGAGAGATGGAGCCCACCCAGCTGGAGCTGCCCAACTCCTGGGGAATGTCCTGGAATATAGATCCAGTGTGGCTTGTCAAGAGA
Source organism: Propithecus coquereli (assembly GCF_000956105.1). Lineage (NCBI taxonomy): Eukaryota > Metazoa > Chordata > Mammalia > Primates > Indriidae > Propithecus > Propithecus coquereli. The sequence continues at coordinate 7,693,608 of NW_012134969.1, read as the reverse complement.
AGGCAGAAATCTGTATTTTATGCAAGATCTCCTGAATTTTAAATATTGAGTTCAAATTTTAAAATGCTAAAAAAACAAAGAAAACACACGGCGAAGGTCAGCCCTGATACATCTGTGGGCTGAATTTGCCCTCCCTCCTCCCCCAGCCACTGGCTTCTGATCCACTGAAGCTTGGCCCTAATGTCAAGTTTCAGTTTCAGTACCTGGACCCTATTGCAGGGAGGAAAGCTGAGGTCTCAAGGAGGTCAGCCTCACTCACCCAGCGGGGACAATGTCTGTGCTGTGCATGATGTTTCAAACTACTGGTTCTTAACACCTTCAGCTTGACACTAGTGTTTCCAGATGGAAGGCTTGTCCTAATTAAGGTTTGTGCCTGATAATGTCGATTCTCAGCCAAATAGGGAGACCGTGGGGTGAGGGACACAGAACAGAACCTACGCCATCAGACAGCCCTTGGTTCAGATCCTGATGCCACTGCTTACCGGCCGGCCGTGGAATCTGGGCAAATCACTTAACCTTTCTGGGCCTCATCTGCAAAACAAGGAGGGTCACAATCCCTGTTTCAAAGGATGACTGCAAGAGCTACTGCAAGAAAAGCAATGAGCACCTGCTCTGTCACAGAGCAAAACACCAGAAATAGGGTTCCATCATCCCTCAATGCCTCCTACTCCCAACATGTAACTCCAAGGAACATGGCAGGCCAGGTGGGCAACCCTTGGGGAAAGAAAAGTAAGGAGGCCAGGATCAGCCAGCACTTTGGGAATGTCCTAAATTCTCAGCCGGTTGCTGATCTAACTAGAAAACGATTTGCCACACACCTCGCTGGCCTTCTTTACTGATGAGATCAAATTACCTTTCAGGACGAAGTTAGGGGCATGGAGCCCTTGGCATTCACCATCAGCCCTGCACGGGGAGACAGTGGCTCCTTCTCTTGGACGGGGATCATTTCCCTTCCTCCTCCTGGGCTTGTGCAGAGCTTGAAGTTACTCTCTCGTGACATGTGTTATTCTATCTCATCTCTCAGTTGCCCGCGGACAGGTCTCTCTGCCCCATTAGAATGTAAGCTGGCAGCAGGTGGGATTGAGGGCAGCAGAATCTGCGTCTCATTCATCCTTGTATCTCCCTCTTCCTCCATCAGCTTGCCTGGTAGCTGCCAAGCAATAATGCTAAACACAACAAAATGAAAGAAAATGAAAAACCTCTATTAAGGGCTGAGCCCATAAAGCATTAACACCGTAGCACCTAAACTCCCTACTATTCCCACTCCAGCTTTTATTCATTAGTAGCTGTCATGTGCTTTTCTGCTTTAAAGCTCTCAATAATGTTAGAATTATTGCCTCCATCACTGGATTGGTGCCTGTCTTCCCCCTTACACTGTAGATTCTTTGGGTGCCCATACAACTTCAAACATAAAATGCTGGAAATAATAGACTGTGAGAAATAAAAACTAGGTCTCTTAAAAATAAGTTTTTATATTTAGGCAAAATTCACATAACATAAAATTAACCATTTTAAACTGCACGATTCAGTGGCATTTAATACATTCACATTGTTGTGCGACCACTACCTCTATTCAGCTCCAAAACATTTTCATCACCGCAATAAGAAATCCCATACCTGTTAAGAAATCACTCCCTGTGCTCCTCTCCTCCCAGCTCCTGTGTTCTGCCTCTATAGGTTTGCCTGTTTTGGATATTTCATGTAAAAGGAATCATATAACATATGACTGCTATGGCTTGCTGGTCTCCACCGAGACTTATGTTGAAATTTGATCCCCAATGTGACAGTATTGGGAGGGGGGACTTAATGGGAGGTGTTTGGGTCATAAGGACTGATCCATCCTGAATGGCTTGTGCCATTTTTGCAGTAGTAAGTGAGTTCTCACTCTTGAGAGACTGGATTATTTCTCTAGAAGTGGATTTGTTTCTGCAAGAGCAGGTTGTTAGACAGTGAGTTCCCCCTCCTCTTTGGTCTCTCTTTGCATGTGTCTGCTTCCCTTTTGACCTTCTCCACCAGGTTATGGCATAGCATAAGAGCTCTTACCAGAAGCAAGAGCCAAACCCTTGAACTTCCCAGTCTATAGAACTACAAGCTGAATAAACCTCTTTCCTTGATAAATTACCCAGTCTCAGGTATTCTGTTATAGCAACACAAAATGGACGAAGACAGTGACTTTTTGTGATTACCTTCTTTCATTCAGCATATGTTTTCAAGCTTCATCCGTGTTGTAGCATGCATCAGTGCATCATCCTTTTTATGGCTGAGTAATATTCTATTGCATACGTGTACCACATTTTTGTTTATTGATCCATTTGTTGATGGATACTTGGGTTGTTTCCACCTCTTGGCTATGATGAATATTGCCAGTATGGACAGTTGTAGGGAACTGGTCTTGTTCATCATTGTATTCCCAAGGCAGTAGGCCTGCAATAAACATATTAAATAGTTGGGTGGATATTCAAAAAATGCTTGTAAAAACCCCAATGTAATAGATTTTAAGCTCTAAGTTTAAAAGGTTATGTTACCTCTTCTCTGGCTCCAAGGAAGATAGCTGATACTGTTTTGGTGATTGACAAATGTTATGGGTGCCAACATCGATGATAATATGGGCAACAATGAAGAAGAAACCAAGGGTGATGTTCATTCTAGAACCAGCTTTGGTAGTAGCATTGGATTTCACAGAGTTATAGACAAATTGGATAATTTAAAGACAGTTTGTGTTTTAGATGTTCCTTAGCTCCTGCAGAAATCCAGAAAAAGAAAACAAGAGGTCTAAAACTGGAAAAGAACCTCACATCAGCTCCACTCCTGCACCAAGGAGCATTGGAACTGCAGCCCCAGAGCCAGCTGCTGCGTGCCGGGGCGCTGGCCCCACAGAGACAGGAGTGCTGAGGGACGATAGGCCTCAGGCTGGCTCTGTGGAGGGGAGGCAGCAAGCTGACCTGGAGTCGAAGAGAAGAAGCTGTGAACAGAATACTGACAGGCCCTGGGAAAAGAGTGACGCGGTGGCATATCAAAGAATAATCACACTGTAGGAAGAAAAATCGGTCATATATTGGCCTTTTCAGTGACACCTGAACAAATTGTCAGTAACTATTTTCAAGGTATTTGTGTGAATATAAAGTATGTCCTGGTTTGTGACACATTTTGAAGTATAATGAATCGCACAGTTCTGTCATTAGAAGGCCCCTAATCCGATAGGACTGGAGTCGCTGTAAGAGGAGGAGAAGAGACACAGACACACGGCGTGTGAAGGACAGCACCACATGGAGACGGCAGCAGAGATCGGAGCGGCACATCCGCAAGCCCAAGGACACCGGAGGTCCCCAGGAGCCACTGCAGCTGGGAGAGGTGCGGAAAGGGTTCTCCCTCAGAACCTCCCGAAGCAGCTCATTCTGCTGACACCTGCATTTTGGACTTCTGGCTTCGAGGACTGTGAGAAAATAAATTCTTGTTCTTTTAAGCCACCCTAAGAAACTAATCCACCAACTAAGACAAAAGTGAATATTTCATTTTCCTGAATTTTCCAAGAGTCTGGGGCTCCTTGGCCATGTGCTCCCTGAGTCCCTCATTGCAGGGTCCACGTTGTCCTGCTCTGGAGTCAGACTGTGATGACCAGAGAGGTCAGGCAGAGGGGATGGAAGGAAGAGGTGAATGGACTCTTCTGGAATCCTCTTGGGTGGTTAGACGATGACGATAACAGTGTGATCAGATCTTACAAACAGAGAGGGCTGGGAAAGCCAGAAGCTTCTGGAACGTTTACAGATCTTTCCTACACACGTCCACAAAACCCTATACTCACTGTAACTGAGCTCATGCCTCTTTTAAATGCTGAGATACGTCGTTTGCCACCTTTAAATGGATCATGGCGCTCATCAGATACTGGCACAGGATTGACGTGTGGGAGTTTATATAACTGTAAAACTTGCCTATGTCAAATTGTACATTCCAAACCTCTTTGCTGTTCACCTTTCTATTTCATTCTTGGAAAACAAGAACAAAAAACACACAATCATTGAGCTCTCTCGAAATATCTTAATCCTTTATCAAAATCAAATTCCAATTTCAAACCTTCCAAAGCTTCTGTCTTCTTTTATCTGTCTTCCTTGAGCCAGCTACCTCTTCACTCGCTTGCCCATCAGTCCTTTTCTATAAAAGATAAATCTGCTTTTAAGTGTTTGACCTTGAGCCTGGGAGATGGAGGGAAGACAGGGAAATAAGTAGAGCTTAATAAAGACACTGCAAACTCACTGCTGAGGCCAGGGCGGACACTTCACATGTCTTTGGTGACTTCCAGTTTTCCTCCTGGGTTTTCACGCGTTAGGCCAGAGCCATCAGATAAGTAAGTACCCAAAGAAAACCCAGTGTGGGCCTGTGGCTGAAAGTGGCCACACCGATTTGGAAGTCTCTTTTAAGGATTTGATCCTGCCATTCTGCAGACAGGGGTTGCCATGGTAACTCGCCGCGGGGCATTTTCATCTAGACAGAGACATTCCCACACTCAGAGATGGTTGGTTAAGAAAATCTATCTTGACAAATGGTTGGTATTTTAATTTGAGGCAGAGTCAGAGACTCTGCCTGCAGCTCTGAGTGCCCCTTGAGCAGGAGAACGCCAGTGATCAAAGTCATCCCTGATGCCTGCAATCAGACCCCAGTAGGGTCTTTTTGGGAGGACTCTCCTTAAGAAAGCAGCCGGGTCAGCTGTAGACTCTGTAAGTACAGTTAGGAGCAGAGGCAGTGGTGTTGATTCCTCCTAGAAAGGGAGGCCAGTACTCATTTTCTTTTACTCACACACTCATTCACCCTCCCCAACTCTCTCTTAGACTCTTCCTTGTCTTTCCAAGCTCTTTTTCTCTTAGGCAATATATCATACTGGTTTTTGGATTCAGTTGAACATGGGGTTCAGTCCCTTGATTGTATGACCTTGTTACTTAACCTCTCTGGGCCACAATTTTCTCATCCGTTAAATGGAGATAATACCACTTATGGTGGAGGATACGTGCCAATGGTAAACAGATGGCATCTGTAAATTGCTCAGCACAAAAGGAGCACAAGGCTAATCAATCAATGTTGGTTTCTTCCCCTCTTATAACTTTGCTTTTCTTTTGTAGTCTTTGTGTAAAGAAGAGTGGCTGTAAATTAGAGATACATATGTCACCTCTATAGTTCTGTGACGTTTGGCTGAAATTAAATGTGGTAGGTACTGCTCAAATGGAGGAGAGACTCTCACGGGATGAAGGCGCGATATCCTCCCAATAGAGTTGGAATGGGGTGAGCAGAAATATCAATTAGTCAAAATAATCTTGCTCTGACCACTTGTGTGAGTCCAGACTGCTGGAGGTAGGGGTAGGAGGAAGGTCAAAAGTGTCACAAATAGCACAATATGAACGTACTTAATGCCACTGAACTGTACACTGAAAAATGGCTAAGATGGTAAATTTCATGTTATGTGTATTTTACCACAATGTTTTAAAAAAGTGTCACAAGTGGTTTCCTGGGGATTTTATTCCACACGAAATAATAATGATAATAATATAAAATGCAATTAATACATTAAACTAAGAAATCCATTTAGGTTTTTCATTAATAATAACAGTGATGGGGAGGGGGGAGCGGGGAGGAGGGGACAGGTATATGCATACACAAAGAGTGCAATGCACACCATCCGAGGGATGGACACACTTGAAACTCGGACTTGGGGTGGGGCAAGGGCAACATACGTAACCTAAACATCTGTCTGTACCCCCATAATATGCTGAAATAAAAAACAAAAACAAAAAAATAATAACAGTGACGTGCTTCACCTGAGCTCTGCAAAGAGAAAAGGTGCTGTAAACTTTGAAAAGCCAATTAGAGAATGGAAAGTCATTAAATCCCACAGACCACAAACCTCTTTTCAAAGATTCTTGAACCAGGATCTTACGCACACACAGCACTGGTAAGGCTTCAGGCTACCTTTAAAACATCAGCATTTGGTTTTCTCTCTAAATGTCTCCATATTTTATCCCTGAAAGTAAATTAACCTCCATGGAATTGTAATGTCATTAGACAACTGTTAGTTTTTGTTGGGGCTGGAAAATATTTAAGGGCTTCTGGCTTCTGCCGACTACCCAGGGACCCCATTCCAGGGAACACAACCTGCTCCTGGAAGAAGGCTGTTCGCTCCTCACTCATGGGGTAGGCTCTGGTGAAGAACTAGGTCCTGTGCATTGCTTTGATGGGAAACTTTTTATTACTGATTCAATATCATTACTCATTATTGGTCTGTTCAGGTTTTCTATTTTTTCATGATTCAATCTTGGTAGGTTTTTGTGTCTAGGAAATTATCCATTTCTTCTAGGTTTTCCAATTTGTTAGTGTATAGTTGCTCATAATAGTCTTTTATGTTCCTTTGTATTTCTGTGGTATCAGTTGTAATGTCTCCTTTTCATCTCTAGTTTTATTTATGTGAGTCACTTCTCCATTTTTCTTAGTTAGTCTAACTAAAGGTTTGTCAATTTTGTTTATCTTTTCAAAAGACCAATCTTCATTTTGTTGATCTTTTGTATTACTTAGTCTCTATTTTATTCATTTCTGCTTTGATCTTTATTATTTCTTTCCTTCTACTAATTTTGAGTTTAATCTATTCTTGTTTTTCTGGTTCCTTGAGGTGCAACATTAGGTCCTTTAATTGAGTTCGTTCTACCAATTTGCTGTAGGCATCTACTGCTTTAAACCTGTCTCTCAGAACTGCTTTTGCTATATCCCATAGGTTTTGGTATTCTGTGTTTCCTTTTCCATTTCTCAAGAAATTTTTAAATTTCCTTTTTAATTTCTTTATTGACGCATTGGTTATTTAAGAGCATATTGTTTAATTTTAAACAGTATTTGTGCAATTTCCAAAGTCTCTCCTGCTATTGATTTCTAGTTTTATTTCATTGTGGTCAGAAAAGATACTTGATATGATTTTGATTTTTAATAATCTGTTGAGGCTTGTTTTGTGGCCTAATATATCATCTGTCCTAGAGAAGGGGCTATGAGCTGTTGAGAAGAATGTGTGCTCTGCAACTGTTGGATGTAGTTGTCTGTAAATGTCTTTTAGGTCGTTTGATCTAGAGTCTGGTTTAACTCTGATGTTTCTTTGCTGACTTTCTGTCTGAATGATCTGTTTATTGCTGAAAGTGGGGTGTTAAAGTCCCAGGATATTATTGTATTACAGTCTAACTCTTTCTTTATTCTATCAATATTTGCTTTACATATTTAGGTGCTTCGATGTTGAATGTATATATATTTACACATGTTGTATCCTCTTGACCCCTTTATCATTATATAGTGACCTTTTTTGTCCTTTGTATAGTTTTTGGCTTAAAGACTATTTTATCTGATATAAGTGTAGCTACTCCTGCTCTTTTTCTGGTTTCCATTTAAAAATTGTTTTTGTAAGGGTGTCTTGAAGGGTGGTTGTGTTAAATTACCACTTAAAATGGCAAGTGCAGTAAATTATTTAATGAATCTTCCACTGCAGAGTTTGGGCTTTTGTTTTCTTCAAATTAAAAATAATAATAAAAAAAACAATTTCAGCAAGACATCATTTGATGTTTTTCAAGCCTGTGGAGTTCCATTCCCAGCTCTACCCCCAGAAAAAAAGTATGTCAATCACATAACTAAAAGGAGCTGAGAGGAGGAAGAGCTTTCCAGGGGAGCTGTGATCGAAGGGATAAGGACAGGTGCCAGCAGTCACCAGGTGGCTTCTGCTATTCTAGAAGTGAATGAGGCTGGGGCACAGTGTGCCAGAGGCGTGAAGCCATCTTGCTTGAAGAAGGGGACACTAAACACTGACTCTGCATGACATGGATGAGCCTGTTCCTGCCACCTGGCTCATAAGGCTCCCTTTAAGGGGAAAAGAATGGTATTTCTCAAACTCCTTATACATGACAAGTGCTTTATGTACCTTATCTTTCTGAGTCCTCGAACCAACCCTGTGCAGTAGGTACAACTCTGCTCATCTCCTTCAAGTGGAAAATGGCACTTGGAAAAGTAGAAAATGGCACTTAAAAATGGCACTTGGAAAGTGGAAAAGTGCTGAAATTGTTTTCTTCTTATCTTATTTTTAATTTGAAGAAAACAAAAGCCCAAACTCGGCAGTGGAAAAGCAAGTAAATAACTTACGGCAGTTAACCCAGATGGTGAAACTGGGGGCCAGCAGGATTCCAGAGCCCTCCCTGCTTCCATTACACCACAAGCTTCATTTAGCAACTGCAGAGGAGAAACCACGGCAGCTCGTGATAGAGGAGGTGTTTCCAGTTCAGGTGGAACAAAGGGGAGTTGGAAAGCAGCAAGGAAATCTGGTGCTGCTAAACAAACCAACCAACCAGTCGACGCCAAATCCTGGGAGGCTTTGAGCGCTAGGGTGAGGCTCACTGCTTATGGTGCATAATTAATGGGGAGCCACTGAAGATCTGTGTTGAAGGCAGCAATGATGCCAGATCTTTAGGAAGGTTCTTCCCACAGCATTCTGGGGACAAACCAAAATGAAAAAGGCTTTAAGAGAGTGTCAGTGGTTTGGTGGTTGACGTAGGCTTCCGAGTTTGGACTACCTCTGGTTTCTGGGCAGTTATATTTTCTTTCTGTACATCTCTCCTCTCATGGGATGAGGCAGCATAGTGAGCTGGTCACGAGCTCTACCAAACGATGCCTCTTTGCAGCTGTGTGATTTAGGGCAAATTACTTTCCCTCTCTGTGCTTAGGTTCCTCTTCTATAAAATGGGCACTATAATATGCATCTCATAGGGTTATTGTGAAAGATATATGAGAAAGAAGTTATTTAACCCTTGGCAGAGTATTACACATCTACGACTGACAGCAGTTATTCTCACTATTAGGAATGGATAAAAGCACTTTGCTTTTTCAATATACCTTGACGAAGAGATCTAAACAGAGTCAAATCTATGAAGTAAGTGAAATTAACCTTTGGTCTCCTTTCTTCTCTAATTCCCATACCCCAAACTCCTAAGACCAATGATTATTTTGTAACTTATTTGGTGGCAAAACCTGACACGAAGTCAGGGAGGCTAATGATAGGCCTTATCTTACTTAAAGACTCACACATTTTGCTCCTGAAATGTTCATGTGTTTGCTGGTAGGGGTTTCAGCTGTCCCTGAAAGATACCCAGTTGCTTCACCAAACACTAGTTTAGAAGTTGCTGTGAAGGTATTTCTAAGATGTGATTAACATCTGCAATCAGCTGACTTTAAGTAAAGGAGATGACCCTTTACTTGTGGATGGGCCTCTGTATTGGTTTGCTAGGGCCACCATAACAAAATACCATAGACTGGGTGGCTTAAACAATAGAAATTTATTTCTCACCATTCTGGAGGCTGGGAAGTCCAAAATCAAGATGGCGGCAGGGGTGGTTTCTCCTGAGGCCTCTCTCCCTGGCTTGCAGAAGACCACCTTCTCACTGTGTCCTCTCATGGCTGTTCCCCTGATGTCTCTTCCTCTTATCACGAGATCAGTCCTATTAGATTAGTGCACTACCCTTATGACCTCTTTTAACCCCAATTACCTCTTCAAAAGCCCTGTCTCAAAATACGGTCACATTGGGGGTTAGGGATTCAACATATGAATTTTTGGAAGACAGTTCAGTCCACAACAGCCTCATCCAATCAGTTGAGAGCCTTAAGAGCAAAAGTAGGTTTCCTGAAGAAGAAATTCTGCCTCAAGACTGTAACATAGAAGTCCTTCCTGAGCTTCCAGCCTGTCCTACAAATTTCAGATTTTCCAGCTCCCACAATCACACGAACCCCATTCTTTAAATCAAATCTATTTATGTATTTCATATGTACATTTATATCTGTAGAAAGTATATATCTATATGTATACGGCATTGGTTATATCGATGGATTTTCTCTAGAGGACCCTGACTCCTGCACTATGTATTGGCAATTATCTCAGTTTTCCTCTAAGAATCCTGAGAGGGAACGGGAGAAATTTATTACTCCCGGGATTTTCAAAGGTTCAGCAGGTCAAAGTCAGTCTGTGACCTCAGGGATTACAAAGCTAGAGGGTGCAATGCTGCACACATCTGTCTTCTGGCCTCTCGATCAGAGCTTTGCGGAGCCCTGGTGCCCAGCAGCCGAAGGTCCAGGATCTGAGGCATGAGGGCGCGCTCCCGGAGTGGAGTTGGGTTGAAGAGAAGATGGCGGGAATGTCGGTTCTCCAGGGTAGCTCACTGGAGTGTCCTATGTGTCCTGTTCCATAGGGACTGGCCCTTTGAAAGTGAGCCCCATTTGATTAAATGGAAACTCATTTTATTTCCCCAAGTAACACATTTTCTCAGTTGGTGGTCGTCAGTGCTTCCTGACATTTTATCTTCTTTTATCTTCTCTACCTTGTCCTTTGGCCTTATAAATGATCTCGATTGTGACTCTGAGCTACTAATTAAGTCTGCTAAGCACTGTGAGTTTTCTACCTCCAGCAGTGCTACAGAAATGAAGGGTTTTTCTGGTAAGTGACCAATTTGTCTGAATATGTTAATTATTGCATGAACTGTTAAGAGCTTTTAGAACATTCTAAGAACATCTGAAGAATACCTTGATAATGAAATATCTTCCCGTGACTGTCATTTTTATGGTCAGTAGAAAGTTTCACACCAAAGAAAACCTGCTTCTGTGTTAGACACATCAAAATGAGGACTCAAAAAATGAGAATGAATGAATACGCTTATGTATCTGGCTAGGTTATACTGCAGTAACAAGCAGTTCCCCAAACGTAACAGCTTAAAGCAACAAAAGTTTCTTTCTTATTCATGCTGCATATTGCTAGGGTCTCTGTTCTGGGTCATCTTCATATTGGCACTAGGGCTGACAAAACGACTCCTGTCTGTGCATTTCTCATTGCTGTGCAGAGGGAAAAGAACACTCAGAGTTGCTCATGTGAGCAACTGAACGCTCCGCCCAGCAGTGAGGTGCAGCCCTTCCACTCACATCTCATTGGCCAGAACTGGTCACATGGTCCTGCCCAATCATAGGGGCCAGGAAATAAAATCTTTCTTTGTGCCCAGAAATCAGAGATCCGGAAATATTCAGTGTGCAGCATTAATAACCACTACAACACCATATTATTCTTAGAAATTACATATTTCTCTCTCAAACCAGGTTGCAAACTCCTCAAGACAATGAGCTACGTATCACAGTTTGTCCCTTGGTGTCCCCAGGGGACTGATTCCAGGACACCCAGCGATACCAAGATCCATGGATGCTCAAGTCCTGCATATAAAATGGCATAGTATTAGCATAAAACTATGCACACCCTCCTGTATGCTTCGAATCATCTCTAGATTACTTATAATGCCTGATACAGTGTAAATAGCTGTTATACTGTGTTTTTCATTTGTTTCATCTTTTATTGTTGCATTATTAGTTTTTGTTTTTATTTTTTTAAATATTTTCTATCCATGATTGGTTGAATCCCTGGATCCAAACCCTAAGGATACAGAGGGCCGGCTGTACTCCCTTTGTAACCCCAATGCCTAGGAATCTTCCACAATTCCTGAAGGGGACCAGTAAATGTTTGATGAGTGAATAAATGAATGGCCTTTCACTGGTTTCCCCTCCAACTTGGATTTTGCTTTAAATGAAGGGAAAATAGTTCCTTGGCTATAAGTAGCCACCTTAGATCTTATCAGAGTTTAGGGGGCTATTTAAGATAAAGCCCAGAAGAGCCCCTGCTGTGGTGTTAATGGCAAACTCAAGGCTAGTGGTCAAGTGTCACTCAAGGCATGATTCTGTCCTCTGAATATCCCAGACCTGCTCTGCTCTGACACTATGTGGCCAAGGTCAGATCAGGACTACTCGTTTGCAAACATCTCTCTCTGGTCAGCCAGTTCGAGTGGCTGAAATTTCACCACTAGAGAACAGTGTGGGAGAGGCAAGGCATGATGGTTTTTAATACTCAGCTCCCTGTGTAAGAGCTGACATGTTCAGACTTTCAGAGGAGAAAGGTTGGTCTCACCCTCTGCAATGTGGCCGCACCCATCTAAGATGCAAGAGATGTGGGAGACTGAGAAGCCAATGAGTGGGAGGAGATGTCAGTGCACAGAGTGGAAGGGCCTCCGTGGGTGCAGGCTGTGAGGGGCTATAAGCATCTGGAGGCTGAGGGGGTGGGTGCCCGGGTGGAAGGCAAGGATGTGGCAGGAGGGAGTCCGGGGATAATTTGTGCCTCCCTCATAGTGACCTCAAGGGCAGCTGGGCCAAGGCCATGTGCCAGTGAGGCAGGGAGGCCCAGCTGGAGGTGCAAAGGCAACAGCGAGGGCACCTTGGGCAGGACAAAGTGGCTAGACTTTGGAGATAGGTCTGTGTTCAAATTCTAGCTCCAGCTGGATCGTTCCTTGTTATTTAATCTTGAGTACATTCTTTATCTTCTCTGAGCCTAAGTTCATCTTCTGTCAAGTGGGATTAGCCATATCTCATAAGATTTAGGAGATGTCATATTCTAAAGCACTGAGCTTGGAGCATGGCAGGGGACAAGCACTCACTAAGTGGGAGCATCATTTTATCCTTCTCCTGCCCCAACTCCTTTCTAACCCACCCCTCAGACACACACACACACACACACAGACAATGAGAAAATTCTGTTTTATAGATGTATCACTCCTACCTTAGGAGTCTTTAGACCACTGTTTTTCCAAATTTTTGACCACAACACACAGTCAGAAATACATTTCAACAAAACCATGTGTGGGCTAGTGGGGGGAAAGGGGTGCAAACATTGATCTCCACTTTGTCAGGCTGCACATACGAGAATGACAAAGCCAACATCTCTCTCCTGCACAGCCGGAGAGACTCCTTCAAAGGCACGCCAAGGGAGTGAGGGCAAAGGCTCGTAGCAGCACTGCCTGTAAACACCCGATCTGGAGCAAACTCCACGTCCGTCAACCATGGGGCGGTGTGATTGCGGGAAGGAATGCTATGCAGCAGTGAAGAAGAGTGAACTCCAACTGCACACTTCAATGGGGATGGCTCTCGCAACCATAGCAACGACTGGAAGAAGCAAATCTCGGAAGAGCAGTTACATGGAGCTCAAAGACAGGCCAAACCAAACTCTGTTTTTCCTGATGTACACATGGGTGGTAAAATCATACAGAAAACCAGGGGATTATTATCACAAAAGTCAGGATGGTGGCTGCTTCTTGGTGTATGGGGGAGTGGGAGGTAAGAAGGGCCCGGAGACGGCTTCTAAGGCACCGGCTCTGTTCTAAGGCACTGCTCTTAACCAGAGCAGTGGGAATTCAGGTTCCTGCAAAGACTCTGAAATAGATCAATTGTATATATACTGCTGAGAGTTTAATATATTTCACAATGAAAACGAAGGCTAAAAAGTAAACAGAAGGACAGCTTATGTCTCACCCCAATACACACTTTCATGTATCTGTGCGTACATGGAAACACTAAAACAAAAATCTTGCAAAAAAACCTACCTTTATTACATGAAATACCCTCATATTTTTATTCTTTTCTATTTGGTCCAATCTTATGTTTCTTATGCTAGTTATAAACTACTAACCAAACTGATTTCAGAATCCACTAATGGATTATGACCTGTGATTTAAGAGGACTGCGTTAGACTAATGATAAATACCAACATGCCACCTTGCCTGGATCAGGAAGGCTATTTGATGTATTTGGCAAAGTCCAATGTCACCAGGGCAGCCCTTGTTCTGGGGAAGGGATTTTCCTCTTTTGATCCCCCATTTGCATTTCAACAGCAGAGCTTTTCCTCTGGGAAGCTCGTGCAGGAAGTGACTGCTGGTTATTGTACTGCAGACAGAACCAGGCGCCCTTATCATCTGATTCAAACAGCCCAGTGAAAAAAAGGACCGGATGCAACAGTTTGCAGGCTGAGTTCCTGGGGTAGAATAGCAGTCTCGCCAAGAGACAAACCAAAGTATATTATCAGGAAATAAGCAGCGGAAACTACACAGATGCAGCGAGGAGTGAGAACTGTAGCAGGTGCGCTTGAAGGACAAGGAATGCTGAGATGAAAATGGAGCTGTAACCGCGTCCTAGGCAAGAGCACTTTGTTCGGGAGCTGTCCTGTTGTGGTTGGCAAATTACGTGGAGGGAGAGGCTTGTGGGTGAAAGAACTTCTCGATGGCCAGATAACAGAGCCGCGAAAGAAACGATCAATAGACAAGCTGAGAACGCTCCTCCAGTGCCGAAATTACTCAGGACGTTCCTCTCCATTGCTTCCGCTTTAACATTGCTTTTAAGGTTGAGGGTGATCTCAGGGAGAACAAGCCAGCCCCCAGGACTCAAATCCATCTGAATCATGCTTTTGCCCAAAAAAGACCGGGCACCTGCTTGGATAATATCTCACTCCTTTCAGGATGCTGGGGTCCAAGCCTCGCTGCCCTCTGGCTTTCTTGGAGATTCCCAAGTTCAGCAAATGGTGACTCCCACACAGCCTCCCAAACCCAGCTAAGCCAGAGTAGGAGCCCAGGGGGCACCGTTTGCACGGCCCCCTGCTCAGCCAGCAAGACCCCGTATGGGCTGTATCAGATGGCCTCTGCCCTGGACTAGTCTCAGACCCTTCCCCAGTGAGTGACTGGAGGAGGGGAGGCTCTGGCTGCTTCTAAGGACTTTGGGACACACTCTAAGCTCTGAAGAGGTCAGTGCCTGGAGCATCCAGGTGTTACCCTCCGGGAGAGGTCAGAGTAAATTGCTGCCCAGTCTCTGCACCGAACCACAGGAAGGTCACAAAGCGTCATTCTGATAAATACCTGCTCGCAGAAAGGGTCAGAACCCTCGCTGTGCACTTCCAGGAGGCAAGGGAATCCTCGAGGTTCCAGACAGTCTCTGCAGTGGTGGCGGGCCACCTGAATCCAGCCTCGTCCAGCAGTGGGTTGTGGTGGGACAAGGGCAGGAATGGGAGAAAATGAGGAAGAAGAAATGACAGCCCTCTCACTTTCCCTTATTTTCTCCACAGTCACTGAAAATCTCTAGCCAGAATAATAAAACCTGGGTTCTCAAGCGCCTTTCACTTCAGCATTGTTTTTCCTCAATAAGAAGGAGAAACGTTCTGCACATTGTTGGTGCTCTACAAATCTATTGTCACCTTATACGCAGAGAAGATGGTCCCCAGGTGGAGTCAGCCTGTATACACTCAGGGCCTTTGTTTTGCGTCAGGGTACAAGCGATGCAGAAAATTAGGAACATTCTGTCCTCCAAAATTGTTCACAAGGCCAGATCTGCTGAGATGACATGAGACGTGTCCCTTTCACCCGCCTGTTGATGCTTCTTTGCTTGTGTTGTGGGTGGGAGGCTGCAGCTCTGTGTATGTGTGTGTTCATGCTTATTTACACATTGAAGAGACAGAACAAACTTCAGAGAGAAAGACCAGAAAGGAAAGGAGACGCAGTCTGTTAAACAAATGCTGGCATAGTGTGGGGCCACGGATCACCTTTCGGGGAGAGGGTTTTAGCTCATGGGACCTCCTCCCCAGTCCCTGGGGCTCTTGGCTGTTAGCCCAGGCTATCACGCAGTAATGCCTGCTTCCAACCTACTTTCTAGAGAGGACTCATATGTGCATTTTAGGTCTCCCCTAAAAAAGATACTCAAAGATTGAGAAGAAGTACACCATAAAAGCTTTATCAAACAAAGACGACGTTTCACAGTAGGTGCACACATCTTGGTAAAAATGGAAATTAAGCTGCAGTGGCTTTTTCCTGTGCTGCTTGTAAATGCACCCAGAGGGTAATAAGCCATGAGCACATGCAATAACTCTAATAATTGAATAATAAATAAGCATCAGATCAGGACGGACCGTGGGAGAGTAATGCCAACAGGCTGAGGCAGCGCCTCCCCAGGGCAGCGCAAAGGCAGGTTGAGACAGATCACAGAGGAAATATTAGGATAACCCTGTATAGATTTCCTGACCTCGGCATTTGTCCAGGACACGCAGCCACAAGTAAGCAAACTCCTAAATACACACCTAGCACACACCAGCAACCTCCTTGCAGCCTTCCGTGAGCCTGCTGAAACCGCGGTGGTGGTTTTAGCGTGGGCTTCAGACAGCCCCCGGCAGCTGCAGGCCAATTGCCTGGAGTACTTAGACCATCACAGAATTGGATGGATTCTGACTTCAGCATCAATCAGCTTCCTCACCAGGAGAAAAAGAAAGTGTGTACGGTGGGGGGAAGGGAATTAGGGTACTGAGTTGGAAGAATTAACATAATGGAAGGGAACAAAGCACTACATAGAATGTACGAATTCGTGGCCATATATAACTCATCCCTTGAAGCATTTTTTTTCCCTTTATGACTCCTGGCGGGTTTGGCCCTGTGATCTGGGCAATGTGGGAGGCGCCATTTCAATCTGAGGTAGGGGAGGGTGGAGCTCCTTCACTGAAGGAAGAACTGTGGGCGAGGGTGAGTAGGGGAGGAATGGCGGGTGCACGTGAGGACGTGCACGGCTCACATTTGTTGGGGGAGCTCAAGAAAGAGGTGCTACCTGATTAGAGGGGCAGCCCTTCCCCCCAGAAGCTTCTGTTGGGGATGTCGTAGGCACCACTAATAGAAACACCCAGAGCTTGCCTGTGGCCGTGCTCTTTTGGGCCCTGGGCAAGGGAAGGGGGCGTGGCACCCATAAATTGTGGTGCATCCTGTTAATGCCATTAGCATGACCTTCAGAGTAGCAACAAAGTACTAAGGTGTTAGAAATGGAAGACACAGTCTCTGCTTAAGTCCACAGTAGGGAACAGTTCCCAGACACACACAAGTCAATCTAACAGTTCTGTATTCATTTGACACATTTAGCATAGTGCACAGGGTCTTTGGTAAAGGCTGCAGCTGATGCCTGCAGGAGAAGAAGAGGGGATGTGGGGGAGAGAGGGGAAGGAGGAGGGGCAGAAGGAGGGGATATTGTTGATGATGATGTCCTGGGATGCTTTGATACAGTCGTTTCTGCAGAAAGGCATGAATTAAATAATCTATATTATTCCTTGTGACTTATGAAAAATGACTTTACTTTTCTGTTCAGTCCAACCATTCTATAAACATGAGTATTTTAGCTCTCAGTGTTGAGCACATAATAGCTGCCTAATAAATACCTATTGGCTGATTTTATGAATCCATTTAATAGATTGTAAGTGGAAAGACTAAGCCTGCTCCACCGTCAGACGGCTTGTGAACAGTGGAGTGCAAAGAGAAATCGATTGGGCAGAATCCCAGATGGAGAACATGTTTTTGAATAATGAGCTCTTTCGATTTCGTTGCTAAGCCCACCTTTTTTCTGCTGGGAGGGGGGGAGTAAGAACGCATCAAAGCCATGATGTCAGGGCCAATTCTTTCCTTGTCAAGGGGGAAACACACACAACCACGGAACCATTAGAAGCTTGAAAAACTTAGCTTTTGTTTTTCTTAGCTCCAATTTCTTGTTCTTTCTGTGAGTGAAAGTGAGTAAATTTTGAGCGCCTACTGTACATTCACTCAATGCAACGTTGCTTTTTTCAACTGGGTCCTCTATATCGTCAATACCAAGTCACTTTGGGAACTGTCAGCACCCTCAGGGACCTTGCAATCTAGAAGAGTTTTCAAAGCACTTACGTGTTACTACAAGGCAGGGTAGGGTAAATGCCCCGAGAGAGATGAAAATGAAAGTTAGCAGGTGCTCCGAGGTGGCAGAGACGTGGCAAGAGAACAATCTGCCATCTCCCTTGCTCATGAAGAAGGGGAGAGGGAAGAGACCCATCAGCACCTGACGGCTGGGTCCTGAAGCCGATCTGCCACTGCAGGTGTGTGACCAATGTGTTGCCTTCCTGTCCCAACCCCCCACGCCCCCATCTGGACTCACTCTCTGCTGCCTCTTTAAGAGTCAGAGTGACTTTTGGCTTTCTGCTTTGTGTTTCAGGGTCTGAATGTCTGAGACGACTTCAAGTGTTCTCAACATTTGGGCAGTCAGGAGGCTAAATCTCTGCTTACAAGTCAGCAGTCCAAGAAAAGAAGAGGGTAACGTGATTATAGGCTGACATTTCTGCAGTGTCCAATCTGAGAAGAGCTGGCTGTTTTCTAGGTTATCTAAACTATGAGCAGTCAAGGTGAAATGTCCCGGCGTTATCAGGAAATAGCATCATTTCAAGCCCTGCCATTACATGCACTAAAAATACCAGGTCTCTGCGTCTGCGAAGAGGAGGAAAAAGAATTAACCCTCCTCACCGAAACACACAGACCGCCCCCGTCGAGGCTTCTCAGTGCTACCTTTGCTTATATTCCTGACTTCTGGGTTTTGTCGTTAGCCCCAGAAATTTCTCGACGGATTTAGGTTAACAAATCTTGAAGAAGGACTGTTTTTGTGATAATAAGTGCGGCAGGGCCTCCTCCGGAATGAAAGGGCTGCTTCTCTTTACCACAGAGCGAGATTCAGGCTCTCCACAAAGAGCTGTCTGCTGTTGGTGTCCACGAGGATTTTCTTTTTTACAGGAGAGAGAGAAAATCAATCTGAGAGGTTACCATCAACACTGGTGTTAAAATGCCAGCGGAGGGTGAAAAATATCAGAGATAATGCCGAGGACAAGTTTACTCCCCAGATGCCCTCGTGGACCTCCAGCAGAAACCCCGAGTCCACCCTTCTAATCTGGGCTGGGCAGCTCAGAAGGCAGCAAATGCTCAGTATCTAAGAAAGTCACTTTCCCCCGTATTTTTTTAAACATACAAGTAAGCACATACTCAGTGCAGGAAAATAGAAAATACAGATAAATAAAAAGAGATAAAACAACCAACCAAAATTCTACCACCCAGAGAAAACTGCTGTAAATATTTTGGTGTATATCAATCAAAACTTATATGTGTGTATGTTTCTTAATTAATTTATTTTTTATTTCAGAATATTACAAAGGTACAAGCATTTCGGTTACATAAATTGCTTTTGTACCCTGCCCATCCCCCAGATAGTGTGCATTGTACCCATTAGGTGTGAATTTACCCATCCCCTCCTCCAGCCTCCTACCTGCTTGATTTCTGATGAATGTTATTTTCTTATGTGCACATAGGTGTCATGTGTGTATTTTAATAGATTATTTTTATACATAATATTTTGTGGCCTAATTTCCCATTTAATATATCATGAATATCTTTGCATATATCACACATGTATACATATATCTGTTATATGTATATACATACACATGCATATCATCATTTTATTATTTTTAATGGTTAAATAATATTCTATTCTCAAGATGGATCGTAATTCATTTTTTTTAAATTTTTTTTTATTTTTTAAAAATAAAGATGGGGTCTCGCTCTTGCTCAGGCTGGTCTCAAACTCCTGAGCTCAAGGGATCCTCCCACCTCAGCCTCCCAGAGTGCTAGGATTACAAGCGTGAGCCATTGTGCCCAGTCTGTAATTCATTTTCGATCTTTTATATTGTTGGACATTTAGGTTGATTGTAGCCTTTCACTATTAAAGGACTGCCCTAATGAGTATCCTTGTACATACATTTTGCATTCTTATCTGTGATTTTCTTAGGATAAATCCCTAGAGTGGAATTGCTGGGTACATACACATTTTAAAGGCATTTGCTATATATTTTCAAATGGTACTCCAGGACTATTGTTCTGATTTACACTTTTAGCAACAGAGTCCAAGAAAGCTTCTTTTCCTGACCCATGAGAGGCACCTTTTTAAAATTGTGAGTATCATCTTTGCCCTTGGACTCCCAACCAGGACACACTTCTTTTCTGACAGCAGGTTACAGAAAGAGCTCTGTAGCACTCATGTGGCCCAGACAAAGAGAGATGGGCATGCAGCCACAGACTGGAGGAATCACAGAGATGGGCTGTCAGGACCCAGTGAGATTTTGCTCAAGAGAAAGAAAGAGAGAAAAGGGCAAGGTGTCATCTTTAGAGATATGTGGCTCAGTTCTCTTTCTTTCCTTTTTGTTTTAAAAAGCATCCATACCTTGAATTTATATAGCATCACTCCTCTGAGAAAGTTAGATCACCCCAGCAAGGTTAGGGCTCCAACCCTTTTCCAGATTGAAGTATAACAGACAGTTGCACTTTTACATAGACTGTTGTTGCAAATCTTCCCGCTGCCATGCTCAGCCCGGGTCTGGCAATCTGCTTCACTGTGGCGTGCCTGATGGCAGGAAAGAGCGCTGAGCCTCTGGCGCCAAAGCCAGTGCTCCCTTCCAATGTCTTCCTCTTTCACCTAATAGATAAGAGATTGGAATAAATATACATTAACCCCAACATCTGTAGTCAAAATTGCTCTTTTGACCTCATTCTTGGTATCAATTTTTGTTGTCCTTTATTTCTCCCTAAGGAAGCACAAATAAAGGAAAACTAAGATCTGGTCCCAGCTACTCTAGGGACCCTGTGCCATTCACTACATGAGTAGGACTCTGTTCACTGTGTGAGCCATTCATGGTTTCCGACCTGTCAGGAGGTTCACAGCATAAAAATCCCGTTCATTTAAATAGTGCTCTGAGGGGACTGTGATGGTTAATTTTATGTGTCAACATGGCTAGGCCACAGTACCTGAATATGTGGTGAAACACTAGTCTAGATGTTTCTGTGAAAGTATTTTTTCAATGAGATTAACATCAGTGAAGCAGATTACCCTCCATAGCGTGGGCCTCACCCAATCAGTTGAAGGCCTTTAATAGAAAAAGACTGATCTCCCCTGAAAAACAGGGAATTCTGCCTGCAGATAGCCTTTGGACTTGGTCTGCAGCATCAACTACTTCCCAGGTCTCCAGCCTGCCGGCCTACCCTGCAGATTTTGAACTTGCAGCCCCCACAACCAATTCCTTAAAGTAAATTTCTCTCTCTCAATCTCTTTCTACCCTGACTAGCACAGGCCATTACCAACATGTAACAGAGCTTTCTAGTCAGGGTTTCTACCTTACCTAGTCTCATATTTAAATCCAAGAAACAAGCACAGGTGAGCTCCATTCCTCCCGTTTTTGGAGACATGTTTATGTAAGAATGATAATTAACAGGAATGTTCCAGGTGCTACACCAAATGCACAATCCAACACTAGGAGGCTGGCCTGGGCACTCTCATTTCCGAAACGGATGCTAAGGCCTGGGAGGCTGGGCTCCCTGCCTCTAGACTACAAGTAGCTCTGAGCAACTAGCCCGGGGTTCAGATCCAGGTTCCCCTGACTTTCCTGACTCCCAAGTTCAGGCTTTTGACCTCTATGGCATCCTGACTTTTTATAAAAGTGGCTTGACACTTGAAAAAATATTTAGTCCCAGCTGAGCACAAGCAGGACTCTAAGACATTTTATTAATACTTCCGAGCAAGTGAAAACCACTCAAAGACTCTCAGGTTCTGAACACACTAAATGAGATTTGGAGGAGGGTCTTTCCCTGTGCCCATGCATCAGAACTCTGTTTCTCCAGTTTGAGGACTCGACCTCTCCACACTGATTGTTTCCATTTCTTCCTCTTCATCTCCAGCTCTGGTCCTTCTCTAAGGCCTGTGACAGGCAGGGCTGGGCTCTGCCCTGCTTAGGGAGCCCCTGACTCAGCTCTTCCCAGGAGCCCAGTGGCCCTATAAGGGCGACCTCTGGCTGGGGATCCTGTCGGCTGACCTACCCTTCAGCTAGGAGACCTCCAGCACCCTCCCTGAACTTCTCATTCCCTCTTTGCTGCCACACTCTTCTCCCTTCATCCTTTTCCTTTACAAGTAAAAAGAACTGAAGTGAGAGCTAAGGGGAGAAGAGGAGGAGGAGGAGGACCGGCGCTATTCCTTTCCTCTCTTCCTCCCTCTCAAGTCCAGATGCAGTAAACACATAATAAGCATCTTTCAGCCATGTCAATAGACGCTGCAGCAACTGTAACAGGAAAACATCAATGTGTTTTAACACTCCAGGGGCTACAGCTGTAAGAAAGCCTGTCCACCACTGTTTGGAGACATGGAAGGGAAAATGACAGTATGACAAGAGGCCCTGGGTTCCCATTTGGTTCCAGGCAGATTACAATATGGAAAACACCATTTGCCTTTCATTGCTGACACATCCAGTGTTGTGGGAGTAGGTTCTCCCAGAAAGTATTCACTGTTTTACCATAATCTTCCCCATTTCCCTGGGAAAGATGTACAGAATCATCCTGCCTCTTTATCTCACTGTTGTCACCCTCCCCCCACCCTCCGTGATGCCAGAAGCAGCTGCTGTTGCCTTGGCAACCTTACAGAATAAACTTGTTGCTTTTGGACCATCTGCACCCAACCTGGGCTATGTGCAGGCTGTTTGCTTCTTTTTCCTGTTTGTCACCTACCAAAGGTCAGACTTCGTAGTTCAGCTACTGACCTTCCCGGACAGTGCCACCAGGGTAACTGGACTCACACCTGTCTCAGAGCCGCAAGGTGAGCCCTGATCCATTCCACCGGATTCAAGTCTCTCCCATAAGACCCCTGGTAAAACACACGCCTGTTACCAGGGAGACACGACCCATCGACACATTACAATCCAATGGGATTAGTCAATTTTCTTGTAGGAAACAGAATCTCAAGGGATGGAAGCATAGGACCAGCTTGTAAAAAAAAGACAGTGTTTTCAAATTGTATGATTTTTACTGATTTTTAAATTGATTTTTAAAAAGAGCTATCTATTCACCTTGTTCCAAAAGGGATACAATGCAGTGATTATAAAAATATTTGCTTCTTAAAACAGGTTTGAAACATACAAAAAAAAAATGTTTAAATTACCAACCATCCTGCTACTCAGAGACAATCGCTGGTATTATTTTTGTATGTTTTTTCTTTTGTACTTTTAAAACGTATATTTCTTTTCAAAAATAAAATGGATTTGTTTTATAAATACAATTTTATATCCTGATTTTCCTCATTTAATATATATTGGACATTTTTGCATGTTTTAAATATTATTTAAACATGATTTTTCTCTCTCTTTCCCTTCCTCCATTCCTCTCTTTCTTAGCGATGTATTCTTTATTTGTTAAAGAAGCTGGTTATTTTTCCTATAGGGTTTCCTACAATCTAGATTTCAAAATCGTGTTTGATCAGACTCACACTTGTTACTTGGCAAGAATACTTCACGAGCGCTGTTGTGAGCTTCCCAGGAGACGCACAACACCTGGCTGTCTCTCCGTGTGGTCAGCGGTCATTGATGGTCACTGCCCAGGTCCACGACTTCATTAAGAACTTCAACAAGGTAATATTCTCACTTGACCATTATTTCTACATTTGTCAACTAGAATACTTCTGCAAAGAGAAACATCTCTTCATGGACTATTTGATCATACTGAAGTACAGTTCATACAAGAAAGGCAGGACAAAGCTCAATTCATTCCCTTTATTTGCCAGTTATCAAAACAATGAATTAAGAGCCAAACATAATCCAAAGTGAACTAATTAGTTTCTTGGTATCATAATGAATGCATGGATTTAAACATATGTGATGTGTTTTAATCCAGTGCAGTTATTATTTCAGTGATGCTCCAATTGTCCCCTGTTCGGCACGAGAGCCTCTTCATGTCTTTAACAAGACCCTAGCATTTTTTTTCCTAGTTTTTTTTTATTGCTTCCTTACTTTCCAGAGTGATAAGATGTTCCAGGCTCATCTTACACATATCCACTCCAGATCTAGAACTAGCCATTTCTTCAAATAGATATGGTTTGTTTGTTGGTTTAAGTAGGAAAATTTATGTAGAAATCACTGCGTGTTTATGCAGAATTTATGCAGAAACCACATATGTGTTCTGTAGTGCTCATTTTAAGATATTTTCAGTGGACAGAACCAAGTAATACCCTTTCTTCTTCTCCTCCTCCTCCTTCTCCACCTCTGCCTTCACCTCCTCTGCCTCCTTAACATAAAATACACCACTGTCGTCATTGCAATTCAAATTCAGGATGACGGCATTTTTCTTTACCCTCACCCATCTTACACCTGCAACTCCTTTCTCTCACACCAACAACACCAACATAATTATTTGTTTGCTTCATCAACAATACACACACAACAAATTGCCCCAAAACTTAGTGGCTTGCAGCAAGGATAAACACTAATTATATTATAGTTTTTGTAGATCAGCAAATCATAAGCAGCTTAGCTGCACGTTTCTGGGGCAAGATCTCTCATGAGACCTCAGACAAAATGTTGGCCAGGGCTGTGGTCATCGGAAGGCTTGACCAGGGCTGGGAGATCTGCTTCCAAGGGGCCCTGCTCACATGGCTGGCAAGCTGATGCTGGCTGTTAACAGAAGACCTCAGTAGCTCTTCTCGTGGTCTCCCACTTGACTGCTGGAGGGTCCTTACATCATGAAGTCTGGCTTCCTCCACAGTGATAGAGGGCAAGGTGTAAGCAGCAATGCCTTTGATGATCTAGCTTCAGAAATCACACATTTTTATGTCTATCACATTCTGTTGTTATAAGTGACTCAGTATGTCTGGTACACATTCAAAGGGAAGAGGGAAGAGAATTCCTCCAGTTGAAAGGGGAATGTCAAAGAATTTGCAGGCATATTTCTTTCTGCTCTCTGGCTACAACTTACTTACATTCTGTTGCATGAAATATACACTCACCCCTTCCAAAGACTCCCCAAAAGTCTCATTCTTTACAGCATCAACTTGAAGTCCAGGATCTCAGTACCTAAATCAGGTGCGGAGGAGACTCCTTGGGTGTGTTTCCTTGAGTTCATCTCCTTGAGTACAGTTCCACACAATCTGAATACCTGTGATCTAAAGAGAAAAGTTATTTACCACCTCCTCCCCCCACATACACAACATACAACGGTGGCACACGCATAAGATAACACTGTAGACCCTCCCCCATTCAAAACAGGTGAAAACAGAAGGCACACAGGAATCCCCGACCCATAGCAATTCTTAACTCCATCAGGGAAGATACTGGAAACTCTATGATTAGGACTCAAGGCCTGAGAATGAGTCTCCATAGCTCCCAGCGCCAACACCTGAGCTCTTGATTCCACCTCTAGCTCATTCATTCTTTTTCATGAAAGGTAACTCATGTTTTCTGCTGAATAGTTTTCTGAGTTTACTTCCTGCCTGTAGAAGTTTGAGAATTCAAAGTCCTCTTTTCATTGTATACGGATTCTGCAGCTTTCAGTCCAAGCTTGTGATATTTCTGCCAATTTACTTCTCTTAAAAACTTCATGGATCTCCTATGAGTCGTACTGTAGCCCACTTAGAGAAAACCACACCTATAAACCCCTCCAAAATAAGCCTTTCTCAACCTTGGACTTCTATTTACAGTCTTTTCGAAACCCTTTAGGTTTTCACTAATACTTTCAGCTTCTTTTCCACTGCCCAATTCCAAACCCACTCCTAAGTTTTAGAGTTTAGTTATTATAGCACCCTACTCGTGGTACAAACTCTGTATTAGTTATCTATTGTTGCATGACACATTACCCTAAAATTTAGTAGCTTAAAGCAACACTAAGGATTTGTTCTGTCACAGAGTCTGTAGGTTGGAAATTTGAGAGCAGCTCAGCTGGGCAGTTTTCATGAAGTTGCACTAAAGGATTTGGCCAGGACTGCAGTTGTCTGAAGGCTTGACCAAGGCTTAGGCATCTGTTCCCAAGGTGTCTAGTTCCATGGCTGGCAAGTTAGTGCTGGCTGTTGGTGGAGGGGCATATGAGTTCCTTTCCACATAGGCCTTTCCGGAGGGCTGATGGAATGTCCTCATGGCATGAAGTCTGGCCCCAGAGCAAGTCATACAGGAGAACAATGGGAAAACTGCAATTCCTTTGACAATCTAGTATCAGAAGTTACACATCATCATTTCCACAATTTTTATTAGAAGCAAGTCACTAAGTCTGGCTCACATTCAAGGGAAGGAGAATTAGATTCCACCTTCTGCAGGTGGAGGTATATTTTTAAACCACCACAAAAACCACCAACAATATAATTGCTAAAAGTGGTTAAAATTTTCATACTTCTTTTTGTCCTTAGAGTGTATCTTACTAAGGATTTATAGTCAATTACCATGTTCCAAATTCACTTAAAATTGTCCTCTCTGTGTGCATATGCTACCAACTTGAAAATCAGTTGATTTGTTTTATTTTGCTTTTGACTTTTTGAGATTTCTTTTATGTTTTGTTTTATAATTTTATAAAATAATTTCAAGGTTTCAAAGACAAACTATAGAACAAGGATTATTCAGAGAATTCTAGCTGCATTTCTGCACCCTCTACCTTTTCCCCTTCTCCCTTCTATATTAACTTCATTAATAGTTTTTATTTATTCTACATTTTTAAAAACATAAATAACTACTTAAATAAATATGTATTCCCCATTCTAAGATAAATATTTACATGTTATGCACAATATTCTTCACATTTCTTTCTTCATCTACCAATATAACCTGAATATCAATAGATAGAGAAAAAAAATCTGACAAAACCCAACACCCAATCATGATAAAAACTCTCAGTAAGCTAAGAACAGAGGGGAACTTCTTCAACTTGGTAAAGAATATCTACAAAAAGCCCACAGCTGACACCATACTTAATGGTGAGAAGCTAGAAGCTTTCCCACTAAGATTAGGAACAAAGCAAAGATGTCACTTCTTACCAATTCTTTTCAGCATTGGACTGGAAGTTCTAGTTAATGCAGTAAGACAAAAAAAGAAAATAAAAAGCATACAGATTGGGAAAGAAGGAATAGAACTGCTTTGTTTGCAAATGATATGATCATCTATGTAGAAAATTCAAAAGAATCAACAAAAAAACTTTTTGTAACTAATAAGTGATTATAGCAAAGTTGTAGGATAAAAAGATAGTATGTTAAAGTTAATTGCTTTCTTATGTATGAACAATAACCAAGTAGAATTTGAAATTAAAAACACAATATCAGTTACATTAGCACCCCCCAAAAAAGAAATACTTAGGTATAAATCTAACGAATTTTCAACAAACAGTGCTGGAAGTGGACATCCATTTACAAAAAAAACAAAAAACAAACAAACTTAGACACAGACCTTACTGTCTTCACAAAAATTAATTCAAAATGGATCGTGGACCTAAATGTAAAATGCAAATCTATAAAACTCCTAGAAGATAACATAAGAGAAAACCTAGATGACCTTATGGTATGGTGATAACTTTATAGATAGAACACCAAGACATGATTCATGAAAGAAAGAATTGATAAACTGAACTTTATTAAAATTAAAAACTTCTGCTCTGCAAAAGACAATGTCAAGAGAATGAGAAGACAAGCCACAGACTGGGAAAAATATTTGCAAAAGACACATGTGATGAAAGACTACTATCCAAAACATACAAAGAACTCTTAAAACTCAACAATAAGAAAAAAATGGTTAATAAATGGGCAAAAGACCTGAATAGAAACCTCACCAAAGAAGATACACAGATGAGGAATAAGCATATGAAAAAATGCTCTAAGTTATATGTCATCAGGCAAATGCAAATTAAAACAACAATGAGATACCATCACACACCTATTAGAATGGCCAGAATCCTGAACACTGACAACACCAAATGCTGGCGAGGATGTGGAGCAACAGAAATTCTCATTCATTGCTGGTGGGAATGCAAAATAGTACAGCCAGTTGGCGGTTTCTTACAAAATTAAATACAGTCTTACCATATGAGCCAGCAATTGTGCTACTTGTTATCCACCCAAAGAAGTTGAAAACTCATGTCCATACAAAATCCTATGCATGGATGTTTATAACAGCTTTATTCATAATTGCTAAAATTTAAGAGTAACGAAGAGGTCCTTTATTAGGTGAACAAATAAACTGTGGTATATCCAGACAGTGGAATATTATTCAGCATTAAAAAGCAATGCACTACCATGCCATGAACAGACATAGCAGAACTTGAAATGCAAACTGCTAAGTGAAAGAAGCCAATCTGAAAAGGCTAAATACTGAGTGATTTGAATGACATGATGTTCTGGAAAAGGCAAAACTGTGGAGAGAATAAAAAGATCAGTGGTTGCCAAAGGTTGGGGAGGGGGAAAGGATGAATAGGCAAGAACACAGAGGATGTTTAGGGCAGTGAAAATCCTCTGTATGATACTATAATGGTGGATACATGTCATTATATCTTTGTTCAAACCCATAGAATGTCCAACGCCAAGAGCAAACCCTAACGTAAACTATGTACTCTGGATGATAACGATGTGTTGATGTAGGTTCATCAGTTGTAACAAATGTACCACTCTGGGAGTGGGGGAATGTTGATAGTTGGGGAGGCTGTGCATGTGGGGAGACAGTGGGTATGTGGGAAATCTCTGTACCTTCCTCTCAATTTGGCCGTGAACCTAAAACTGCTCTAAAAAATTAGGTCCTTAATTTTAAGAAATCAAAATAAAATAAAGGGAGCATTGATTTCTATACCTCAACCATAAACATGAGATTATCAGTACAAAGTAATAGACCTTTGTGTATTTGATGGCATCCTCATTTTTGTACATTTTATTTAAAAAATACCTTTCAAAAACATTTTTAAAAGAACAGCAAAAACCGTTACTCTCGTGGAACTTCCAGTAGGGTGAGAGCAACAATAAACAAACAAACAAACAAACAAAAATGTAACAAACAAAGCAAAATAAGACAGAAGATCAACACGATAGTTGCATTTTAACCAAAGATGTAAAAAAGGCGAATCTTGGACGGTTCTGAATTATGAATTGTGTCTTTAAGGAATCTATGGGAGTATATGCTTACTTTTATTTTTTTAAAAAAAGTAAGACAATAAAAGAACACTGAATGGTTTCCTGATGAACTGCTGAAAGCTTATTCTGGACAATTCAAACTTTAGAAAGTGGATTTTGGCATTGTGGGCCAGTAATCCTTATTTATGAACCATGTAATAAATGGGTCCAGGGACTCATATCATATAGAAATAACAGATTGATGAGGTTCTACCCAGTTCAAATGTTGTCATCTTCTAGTTTTGTGCCAATGAAATTATTTTAGAAAGTACAGAGTTTCCATTTTAATTGCATTCAGCTTGTCCCTTAAAACACTGGTTAGGTTTTAAATTCAAGTTAAAGCTAACAACCTGAGCTGTGTTGGTATCAGTAAACCTGTGCATTTTTTCTCCTCTATTTTTTTCTGTTGTTAATTTAATTGCCTGGCCAGGTCACAGACAGGTAGCCCAGGTGTGTGTATGCTTTGCATACATTGCAGCCCAAGCACTGTAGCCAGGGCAGAACAGAGCCATGCGGAAGGAGTAATGGGCTGACAGTGGGTGCAGTTGTCAATGGAGGCTAATCCTGCCCCAGAGGGCATTGGAGCTGGGCTGACTTCGCAATAGAGAAATAGCCAAAGAATAGGGAAAAGACAATACACCTAACTCTCCCACTTTAGTCACAAAGACCAAATAAACTCTCAAAGTTCATGCCTAGAAACCATGAAATCCTTCATGTACTGCTTAGGAGCCTTTCTTCAAGAACCAGTGGGTGGTCTTAGCACCCCTACCAACCCTGTTCTGGGGAGGGAGGGCAGCTTTGCAGTCTGAGGACTAGAATGCCCTCTGCCTGCGCCAACGCAGAAATGTGCTGCTAGCGTTTGCAGAAACAAGTAAATGATATGGTATGTGTGTTCTTAATCTCTATTTCAATGTCTCCAACAATCCAGTGGGTAATTAGCAATTTGCTTCCCACCAATATGCAAATTAATGACAAGCAAAGGTTCTCTGCATCTGTAATTATTTTGCTGATTTACAAGCCACTTTCCTCTCTGTGTAGGTTTTTCTCTGTGTGTGCATTCATGCATCAGGGATTTCATTATTTTTAGAAGCATACTCTGTGCATTTTTATGCTTTAATACTTTCAGACTTCAGTAATTACGGTATTTTGGGGAAAAAAATATGCATTTTTCCCCCTCAACTCCAAATGCATTTGCCAGGGGTTCTTTTCTTTGATAAAGAGTGGAGAGTAAGATTTATCAAGGGCTGTAATCCAAATTGCAGAGCGCAAGATTGAAAGATACACATTTTTGCTGCTGCCAAATCCTTATCTGGAATCGGAGTCTTGTAATATTTGATTTTCTCCCAAGCAGCTCTGGTGAGTCGAGCCACGGTCTGCGTTATCCATCTGCCTACTTTGGAGCAGGGTGTCTTACTATTTGGCGGTTTAAACGCTTTACGTTTTTGCCAGGGCATTAGGAAAGGCTCTCATGTTAAATTAAGTCAATTAATAAATGGAGACACATTAAGCAATCAATTTTGTCAGCCTATCTTCTCCAGCATTATGTATGGTTGGCTGTAATCACAAGATAAATGCAATGTGCTGATCTATGGTAATGTTCAATAATACATTCTCCGCCAGGCTCAATTCATCAGGGAGTTTCGGTAGGGGAGGCATTTGTTATTGGCTGTCTCTGCACCTCAAGGATAACATTTCTGTCCTTTTGATTGGCCGCCTCACTGCTGCAAGATTCTAACCGTCTTATTTTGATGATGAATATGAAGGCACGCTAAGCCGGGCAGGAGCGGAGTGTCTCAGAGGCTGCGCTCCTTCCAGAGCCCAAGGACTTACAGCTCCCTCCGACGCCTTCCTGGGCCAACAACCCCCCAAAAGTTGTGATGCTTTTCTTTACCCAGTGCTTTGGGGCTGTGTTAGATCTCATTCACCTCCGGTTTCAGCACTACAAGGCTAAACGGGTTTTCTCCGCTGCTGGGCAACTTGTCTGCGTCGTCAACCCCACTCACAACCTAAAGGTGAGTTGCTTGCTCCCCGTCGTGTTATGTTCACCGGCTCGGGTTCAGGTCCTTGGGGAGGGGGCAGCGACCCTCCGGCGTGGAGAGGCTCGCAAGCGCCTAGTCGTTGGTGCTGGGAGGGTGCTTGGTACCTGGAGAGGTTCGCCTCGGCTCGCTCTCTAGGTGGCTTGGTGTTACTAGTGACAGTGTTTCCCTGACGGGGGGAAAGACTAGAGTGATGGTCCAGGGTCTTTTCCCCACGCTGCCAGCCTAAGGGGGTGGGGAAGAAGCGAGGGTGGTGGAGGGAGCAGGGGAGCGTCCCATCTCTCTCCCAAATATTTGTGGGCAAGTGTTCAGGCGACAGGATTTGAAAAGTTACCCAAATTGCTGTCTGTCCCATGTGTCGGGGGAGACAGTCAAACACAAGGAATTTGGAAGCCCCCTCCGGCTACCGCGGAAGTAACTTGGGGGTGAGGAACCCCAAGGCAGGGACCTGGGAGTTGGCAAGGGTGCTCTTTCTGCAAAGTGTCTGTCCTTGTCCTCAGACTCGGAGTGTGAGTGTGTGTGTGTGTGTGTGTGTGTGTGTGTGTGTGTGTGTGTCGTGTCAGGAGTTTGGCTTATGTCCTCCCTGCCTGCTAGATGTGCTTGTTCCACCGAGGACGGGAGGAGCCGGGCTCGGCTTCAATTGTGTAATAATGGAACCAGCTTGGCGCTGCTGCAGCCGCCTGGAGCTCCGCAGGCGGCTGCCTGGCTGCCCCCGCCTTTGCGTTTGTGCCTTCGGGTCAATGCCCTTTAAAAGAACAGCCAAAATATGGGGTCCCGAAGGGCAGCCCCACATCACAGCCGCTATCGACGGGAAGGGAACGAAGAGCCGCTGGCTGGGGGCGGTGCGGAAGAGGGGATGGCCGGGGTGAGGGGTGGACCCAGGCGCAGCGGAACTCCCCACATGTGAAACTCTGAGCCGCCTTGGCTCCGTCCTAAAATAAAAGCTGGACTCGTTGAGAGTTGCTTTCCTTTCCTCGCTGAGTGACGCAGACCGAGTGTGGGGGGAAGGGCCGTGTCTGCGGCGCCCGCGCCAGGCAGTGGGGATGGATGTCATCCTGACCGCCGCTGGGAGGGACGAGCTTGCTTGTTGCTCAACACTTTATAAACTCCCACTGCCCGCACCGTCCTCGGTGGAGCCCTGCAGGTCAGCCCTGATGGCTGCGCCTCCTCCCCAATTCCTGGAAGTCCCTAGGAAGGACAGCTGCCAGGTTCTGCTGGGGCCACCTGCCCAGGCCAGTACTGGGGGAGGGGCGATGGACTGTCCTGGGACCCCTCGGGGGCGCCTGATGTAGGATCTGACTTTCTGTGGTACCCAGGCTGTGACTGCTGCCATCTCATGCGACCATTCCCGCTCACTGAGCTCTCTGCTCTTCTCCTTTCATTCTACTGTTTCTTCTTTCTTTTATGGCTTAGTTTTACAAATGAGCATTCACTACCAGGCATCCTTGGCAAAGCAAGTGCATAGTATACATATTCAAATACAATTCTGAATTGTATTTTATGGCCACTTTTGAGACCTTGTTCAAACTCCCATTATTTTGTCACTTTGCATTTGTTAGTTCCCTGTGGCAAGAAATTTTGTTTACTCCTGTTTTGCATTTTAATACCTTTAAAAATTGCTTATGAGATTTTGCATTTCCGAAGTTTGAATTTCTATGGTTCGTTGATTGCGGCTGGTGATGGGAAGGACAGGACTGCTAAGGTCTGGCGTGAGGTGAGCAAGGGAAAACCATCTGTGTACATTCTTCAGTGGTGTCTGGCTGGA
The DNA here is from genome assembly GCF_000956105.1 of Propithecus coquereli. Lineage (NCBI taxonomy): Eukaryota > Metazoa > Chordata > Mammalia > Primates > Indriidae > Propithecus > Propithecus coquereli. Next base: position 7,661,157 of record NW_012134969.1, on the reverse strand, counting down.
TACTGATGGGTAGACCTGAGTCCAGGAGCCCAGAGTCAGGGCTGGAGGCCTTGAGTCACTCTGGCCAGCTGTGTGACCTTGAATGACTGACTCCACCTCTCTGAGCCTTCCCTTCCTCACCTTCCAAATGCGCTTATGAGTAACTGTCCTGCCTCCTCCACAGCTTTGGAGGCTGAAAAGAGATATTACAGGTGAGTGTGCTTTAATAACACTCTCCTGTAAAAAAAACAAACAAACATATGTTGCTGTATATGTTTTGTAGAGTTCCAATAGGGACTTCAGATGTTGTCACCTAAAGCCTTCAGGCAATGTAGAAATCATATAAGCAGTAACATAAAAATAGGTGACATATGCTTCCAGAGGCCATGGCTCACTTTTCACATACACTCTCATTTGGCTTTTCATTTCCTATAAAAAGAAACTTTTTTGTTTGTTTGTTTTTGTTTTGCTCAGAGGAGCGTCACCGCAGGTAAACCAAGCAAGCTGAGTGTTGCTAATGCTACCAGGGTATGGGTCACTGCACACAGGATTTGGAGGGCTGCTCCAGGCAGGGGGAGACCCCCGCAGACCCGGCCATCTTTGTGGAGGTCTCCACAGGCACCATATGCTCATCCAGGGCCCAGGTGGCCCATCGGGTAAGTTTTATTCACTTCTCAAACCTGAGGGCTTACAGCCATTTAAAGAGCTTTTAAAGGAATATGTCTACGGAAGCATCACTTCCCTGTTGCTTATATCAAAAAGTGCGTGACACCTCAAAAAAAAAGTTCTTCTTCTAAGCGCTAATTTCCATAAATAGACCAGGGAAATATGCCTTCGATGTAATAAGCTGTGATCTATGCAGGGGGTAAAAGTCTTTTTTTTTTTTTTAAAGAAAAAAAAAACAAACTGTGGCAATGTTAACCCAGAATAGCTATTGATCTGTGGTGCTTGCCCGCACCTTGTATGACAGGCTGGTACATGAAACGGTGACCAAGGATAGAGAGATTGCAACCTTGCTTTCAATTTTCTGAGTTGCATGTAGCTACAGAGAAGGCTGGGAAGCCTGTGCTTTTCTTTGTGGAAGCGTTTTTGCACTTTATCCCTTCCTGGGCTTTCCTGAGGTAACTAACAGCATTTTAGGACCTGAGGCAAATGCTGAGTTATAATCAAAATTCACCTACAAAGCAAAGAAAATTGTGTATTTACCATGCTTCTATAGGTCACCTTCATTCTCAATCTTATTATGGTGATTGCTTAGTAACCTGGGATTCCTTCAAGCAAGCTGATGTCTTTCCTTCTAAATAGAAGGCAGGGGCTTCCCGGGGACTGCAGATGCTCTGGTTAAAGCCATTACCCCCCTTAAGCCCGCCCTAATTAAAAAGGGGCCTCTAGAGTAGCCGGCCTTGAGAGAGACCTCAGCCTTAAGTGAGTGCCAGGCAGTGGTGTGCAAATGAGACCGTTTCCCCGCGTCGCTCTGTCTCTGCCTGTAGGGATGGCTCCTTGCACAGTTTCGGGCTCCAAATGGTGCCCCCACTTCTTCCCACCTGACTGGAAGCAACCACCAAGGAGCCAGCTTTCCTGCCGACTGCCCTCTGCTTCTTCATTCACAGAGGTTATTGCAATGTGGCGAGCAGGCTGCCCGCTGGCGCTCATGAAGGCGCCTGTCCCTGGTCCTGATTCAGCACTGCTTTTTCTCCCTCCTGTCCTTTGCTTGTCTCCAAACCAAGAAAGTCTTTCTCCGCTGGCTCCTCTCCAGTTGGCACTTGCCGCTTCTATAATGCCCTGCCGTGGGCAGCCCTGCTGCCTTCTGCCCTGTCTCTAGAGGTGCCCTTTGAGTGGAGGGCTGACCTGTCCCTGTGCTCAGGTTTCTCCAGAGAGGGGTCTGTCATGCTGGCCAGAGCCCCGCTGCACAGCCCCTCTGGAGTGGGTCCTCCGCACTTCCCGGGCAGACAGTAGCTGAGCTGAGGCTGGCTAAGTGACTTCCTCCTTTTAACCACAGCCTTTGATAAACAAGTTTCTAGAAGAAGACTAGCAAAATGCTTTCTGGCAAACTTCTGAAAGTCCCTCTTTGATACCTCCACCCAGTGCCAGCACTGCCCCCTGACACCCCCAATGCCCTCCTCCACATCTGGGCCTGGGAACGTCAGTGCCCTCACATTTTCTGGGGAGGGAGGCTATTCGTGCCTCCATCCAGCCAGGTCCCTGGAGCTCTTCTCTGTTGTAACCCATTAACGTTGGTTTACAACAGAAATACAAACACACACACGCATACACACACACACACACACGCATACACACACACATGGGATGGGAGGCACATATGGAACAATGATGGCTTTAATTTAAGTGCCTGACAGATAGGGAATCTCAAACTAGGGCATTTCAGTACCATTTCTTGACACATCCATGTGCTTTCGGTGTTGCTGAGTGTGTCTGAGTGACGGTGGGGAGGAGGGGCGGGGTCATCACGGGAGAGATGGGAGAGGTGTGGCCACCGTTTATGGGATCATCTTTGGAAATCCGCCCTGAGGCTTTGCTAACTCTGTTTCCCGAAGCTCAGCAGGCGGCAGAATGAGAGCTAAAGACCTGAGCTTTGTCTTTAGAGATTTAGAGGCAGCCTTTGGAGTGTTCATCGTGAACACCTACTTTAAAGCAGTTAAAGGCTTCCACAAGATTGTCTAATAGCTGGTACGTGGGTTACTCCGTTCTTATCGACACAGCCACCTCTGAGGGTCCCATTCCCAGTCCGGTGGGTGTTTCACCTGCTTCTTTCTCTGTCCAGTCTTGAGAGACTTCACTGCTCATTATCACCTCAGAGGGGCCGGGGAGAGGGGAAGGGAGGGGGCCCCACGCTGGTGGTGTTCACTCTGCGAGCTGTATTCTAAAGGCTTTGCAGCCTCTTCCAGCCCTTGGGTTTCTGTGAGTATTGTATGACACTCCACTCTATGGGCACAGAGCAGTCCTGCGGTTTTTCTGGTTAATGGTGATTGCAAATGAGGCCTGAGTCACATACCTGGGAGGCGCAGAGCCCGGAGCAGTGATTTGCTTAGCTGTGTGCTAGCGACTGAGTTGCAAAGGAGGCTGAGGCTGGCGGCTATGACCAGGTCAGGTGAGCCGATTACCTCTGCGCTGCATCTATCCAGAGGCCCCAACTTGGTGGAATTCCCTTCCCCATGATCTCTCAAGCTGCAGGGACTCTGGGGAAATTAGAAAATAGATACTGAAAGCTTTCTTTGAAATCACAGAGAGGTCAGGGTTATGTGGATGGCTTCCCTGGGATAAGACAGAATATTTTTGTAGCAATTAACAATCAGGAAAAAAAAATAATTATCTGTGAAGATATTTTACCCTTAGCGAAGTCATCTTGACCGGTGCAGAAAGGGGAACAGTGACTCGTTTAGGCAAGAAATGTCATGTGCAAGGGGTCAACGTGAAGAGCGGGGCCCTGTCCTCCCACAGGGGTATGCAGCTGGTGGAGTGATGGGGAGAAGGTCAAACTGGGAGGCTAAATCTTATTTTACAGTCACTGAGCCAGAGAAGGGAATCAACTTGTATTAGATTCCTATGGCTGCTGTTACTAATACCACAAACTGAGTGGCTTAAAACCACAGAAATTCTCTCACAGTGCTGGAGACAAAAAGTCCAAAATCAAGATGTCACCAGGGCCATGTTTCCTGCAAAAGCTCCAGGGTAGAGTTTTGCCTCTTCCAGCTCCTGATGGTGCTGTGCGTTCGTTGACCTGTGACCGTATCACTCCAGTCTCTGCCTCTGTGCTCACTCTGCCTCCTCCTCTTCTCCGTATGTCTCTTATGAGACACATGTGATTGCATTTAGTGCCCACCCGGGGAATCCAGGACAAGCTTATCAAGGCCCTAAATTTAATCGCACCTTTGGTTACATAAAATAATATTTACTCTTTTGCCATATAAGGTAATATTCACTGGTTCCAGGCATTAGGATATCTTCTGGGGAACCACCATTCAACTGACTACGTGACTTTTACTAAGTCAACCTATTTAGTGACAAAACTGAGAATAGACATTAGGTCTTCTAATGCCAGACGTATATTCCTGCAGTGCCCCAAGCTGCCTTCAGATTGTCGCAAGTTAATGTTCCTTACTCAGGTGCATATGGTGGAAGCAGAGACTTGCAGGGGTCCCCTTCCTGTACCCTATCACCCCACCTTGGGCCAGCAACAGGACCCATGGGCTGCACCACACACCCTACCATCTTTCCTTCATGAGGACTGCACTTTCTTGGCAGATCAGAGCCTCTACATTGTCATTCTCCCTTATTCTCCCACCCCCTCCTTGGTTGGGTCATAATTTCAAAAGACACAATCCCAAATGTTGAAACCCGGAAAGATCGAAAAATCCCAAAAATGTAATTCTGGAAAAAATAATTTAAAAAAAATTAAAGACACTTATTTACATTTTTAAAAGGGGATTTACTTGAGAAACATATGAAAACACAACAAAACACTTTCTAAGCCACTTTACATAATAAAATAGGCAATAATAACATATGTATTTTTACAAGCATAAATACTTAGGTATATTAACAACAGTAACACAGGGTATAGCAGTTACGAGCAGACAAATGGTATTCATGAAGAAATAGGTCAAAAAGCAAAATGTATAAATGTATATCCCTATGGTTGGTAATTGTGTAGGTCAAAAACCTTGACGGGTCACCACCACCTACGCAGTTGCCAAAAGAGCCGAGATCTAGGGAAATTTTATCTTTTACAAATGCAGATGTAGTAAAAGGACATCTCTTGATTTACTGAGGAAGTTTCAATGTTTTTATGAACACGTACAATGCTTACACACAAAGTCAACATTGTGATAATGCACTTTCCTCGAGTCAAATCTGCAAAAAATACATAAAATGAATTAGAACTCTCTGAACGTCTTTATACAATCTACACCTGCAGCTTTGGAAATGGTAGGGTAGTGAGTTGGCACTATGTGTGAAGAGGCAGAAGTCATACACAATTAAGTGATCTGGCAGGGAAGATTTCTTGATTTTTCACCATGTTTTCACTTCTGTGATCTTTGGAACACTCGCTGCACTTGTATGTTGAGAGTGGTTGTGTCCACACATTTCGTAAGTATGTGCTGTCCATTTGAAAGTCTGATTATTTCCTGGCCGTTGCAATTAGGCAATTTTCTGCTTTCACAGCACCAGTAATAATTAGCTTTTAAACTTTTATCTTTCACTTAACTTATCATAGCCTCTTTGCAAGGGCACAATTTCACAGATCTCTGCCAATATGTTCTAAGGAATACAGTAAGAAGGAACAAAATTCCACTTTGTCAATACCAAATCTGTATTACTCAGGGTTCCCCAGAGAGATAGAACTAATAGAAAATGTATACAGATATATGAGAGAGGATTTAGTAGAGGAATCGGTTCATGCAATTGTGGTGGCTGAGAAGTCCCATGACAGGCCATCTGTGACTGGGAGACCCTGAGATGCTGGCAGCGTGGCTCAGTCCAAGTTCAGAGGCCTTGGGAACAGAGAAGCCAATAGTATCACTCTCAGTCCAAGGCCAAAAGCCTCAGGACCCAGGGGGCCACTGGTGTAAGTCCTGGAGTTCAAAGGTCGCAAACCTGGAATTGTGATGTCCCAGGCAGCAGAAGAGAAGTCTGTCTCAGCTGTCAGAGAGAGACCAGTTGGCCCTCTATATTTGTTCTCTCTGGGCCCCAGCAGATTGGATGGTGCCTGCCAACACTGAGGGCAGCTCTTTCCCACCTGGTCCACTCAGACTCCCCCGCTAATCTCACCTGAACACACCCTCATGGACACACCCAAAATAATGCTTTACCAGGTTTCCAGGTATTCCTTAATCCAGTCAAGTCGACACCTAAATTTATGTGCACAAGCCCACCCCTTGTCACCTGGGCTTGCATATGCATCTCCTTAAATCATACTTAATTTCCAAACAAAGACAATGACAAGGTAATAGTTATACCTAACATGATGTAACTAAAATGATGCAGCTATCCTGTGTACAACCCAGAACACTATCCCTTCCCCAGATTTCAACTTTCAGGATTTTAACATCTGGGATTTTAATCTATTTGTGTTGTGATTTCCAGAATTTTATACACTAGGGATTTTGATCTTTAGGGATTTCAACATTTGAGATTACAGAATTCGGGATTGTGTCTTTCGGGATTACGATTGGCACCGATTGTTAACACGGTCATTATGATGAAAGTGGCTCCCAAAGTTGGCTTCAGCTCTCCACGCACTCCCACCTGGCTGTCTTTCCTGGCCCTCCCTCCCCTCTCTGCAAGCCTTGGCGCTCGCTGTTTCTGGGTATTTCGTGAGTTGCCTTTAGCCTTGAAGAGAATTTTGAATAGAACAATTTCTCGCCTTTTGTGAAAGTCAGATTTGTCCTTAATGTTTAACTTCAAAGAAAGCGTGGAACCCTGTTGGGCTGTGAGCCCAGAAGTCCAATGGGAGAGAGGCTGAGTCTCAGAAGGATACGTGTGCCCGCAGTGGGACAGGAGCTGAATAAGCTGGGCTCTGTCATTCACAGAGCCAGGAGCCATGCAGATAATTCCCCTTCTCCACCCATCCTGAAATCTTGCCCCTCATGACTTATGCATGACTTCTTTTCATTAGCAGCGGCTTGAGTAAGTGCATGGGTAGGTGGCTCTGTGAGGGGTATCTGATTCGGAGGGTATATATCTGCAGGCTCGGTGACACTACTCAGCGATTCAGCAGGGTGGGGAGAGATACAGAGGCAAAAGCTGCACACTCCCTGTGAGATAGTGTGTTTTCTCTCTGCCCTTCCGCTCACTGCACCTTGAGGAAGTAGCCTCTCTCCGAGAGGGGCAGGGATGAGGATGGGGCAATGCTTGATTGAGGCTGCAGCACCTGCAATGTGAGGCGAGGACGAGAGCGAGACAGAGACAGAGAGACTGAGGCTCTGGCCTTTCTCAGCCAAGAAAGAATTCCTGGATCCCACTGTCATTAGAGAATTAAAGAATTAAAAATTACTGAGTTAGGCGCTGGGCCTGGGTCCCCTGCGCGCCAACCTGAGTTTCTGCACACGTGCATGTACACACACACAAATGATGGTGATTCTGAGATGCCACGCTGTGTGGGCCCTGAGTGGTCTCTGGACAGCAGTGTGAGATCACAGGAGGCAAAGCCCAGTGGGAGGGGAAAACTGGTCCCAGCACAGTGGAAGAAAGGGTGGAGAGGAACAAGACCCTTCCCCACCCAGTCTGTGGCTGACCACTCCAGCCTCAGGACGGGGGGCGGGGGGGGGAGAAAGCAGTGTTGGGAAAGAAAGAGTATGCTGTAGTTGAGGACCCGGTTCTAGACTGAGTTTTGGAGTCAGATCTCGGTTTGAATCCAATGTTGCTTTCCTTGAATAGTATCTTTGACCCCCCTGAGCCTGTCTGCCCCTCACCTATAAAATGTTTGTTGTGAAGATTAAATAATATGACATACATAAAGTGCTCAGCACAGCACCTGGCATATCATTACTCCATAAACAGTAGCTATTATCATTGCAATTAGGTTGAGTCCCATAGAGATATTACCTGATGCACAAGATGTGGCCCAGGTTCTTTTGCTTAACTGGGATGGGTGACCAATCTCCTACTCAAAAACCGATGTTGTAGGCAAATTGGAAGGTAAAAGGACCTACCTGTTGAGGCCCAAGATTTTGAAGCACAGTGTGTTCAAGCTGAGAAAGCCAGAATGATGCTCTTGGTCAAGGTCCTGGTTTAATAAATGTGGCTCAAAGGAATGTAGTGACTCACCCAAGGTTCCAGCTGGTGAGGCTCCTCAGGGCTCGGTCTGACATGCATGCTCTGCATTCGGCCAGCTTCTCGGTCTGTGCCACCACGCTGCCAGGGGAGGGGCACTTGGTTAAGGACACGGCAGTGTTGGATCGCTTCCCAGAGGGGTCTTGTCCTCAGGACCTTGCAAAGGTATAAATGAGCTGGACAACAGTGGAGCATTAAAAAAGCAAATGTTCCTTGTGTCTCTAGTGCTGACACAAACATATAGTGAGGGTCAGGGACCAGGCTCCAAGTGAAGTCACCAAAGCCTCGCAGCCATAACCCCAGACTTTCACACAGCAGGATGGATCAAGTTCTGCTACCAAAGGCTGCATCTTCATCTTGCCCATGGGCCCAGGATGAAAGCACCATCAGCGAACAGACCAGAAACGAGCCTAATGTTTTTAGCAGAGGAACAGGGTCTTTGTGGATAATTTGGAATTGTGGTCTACCTGGAAATGTCAGTTTGACTTGCAAGGGTGCTGTACCTCTTAATAATGTCTTGGTCCTTTAATGTATTTTTAATCACAAATCCATGATAAGGAGGGAGCTCTGGGCTGCAGGGCTGTCTCCAGCCACAGCACTGGAGCTCTAGCAAGGAGAGAGTAGCCTGAGGAAGGATGGGTTTGGGCCTGGCCCCCCAGGACGAAACGGGAGAGGGTCCTCTGTGGAAGAGAAGGGCCATTGCAGCCCTAGTTTGGAGAGGGAAGACAGGGTTAGCTTGGCATTAGGAAGGCCCCACAGAGATGGAACCAAATCCAGATCAATAACAGATTTTACAAGAGACTGGCCAGCAAGCCTAGCCACCTGCCAGCTTTGTAACTAGATTTCGTGACCCCTCGTATGTAATTCCTACAACTTTGCCAGGGTGTGCCAAGAAGTCCAAGGCCAGTAGCCACTCAGAAACTCCGTTCTCGTTGTATAAATTAGAGGTGTAGCGTGGCTTATCCTACGCCAAGCCGGGTACACATACTGAAACCTTCAGACAATAGTTTTCTACTGTCTCAGTTATGCACATAATAAAAACAATCATGCTAATAACAGCCACAAAATGCTATGTCCAGGAACGACGTTAAATGCTTCTGCATTTAATTGTCACTGGGAAGTAGTATATTATAATCATTATTATCCATTATACAGAATATCAAACAGAAAGGGGTTAAAGAGCTGGCTCAATGTCACCCAGCTCTTTGTAGCAGAGCCTTTTTCTTTGAATTGAAATTCTGTGCTTATAAGCACTTCGTGATATGTCCTCTCTTAGGGTTCATTTTCACAACAAACAACAGAGCTGACTTGCTCGGCCTTAGAACTAATATTGCATATATTATATTTCATTTTAAAATATTGAGCTAGGATCCTGTCTTATTCATCCTGTGTGTATAAACACACACACGCTAGTGTTCTCTGTGCTTCTCTATGCTTCCGAGGGAATTGAGCCCTGCCGGCCTGCGACAGTGACCTTTCCTCACTCCTGCTTGCTGGAATCACCTCCTAAATAAACTACTGCATCCCAGTCCTTATCTCAGGCTCTGCTTTGGGGGAACACATCTTAAGACTATGTGTATGTGTATTTTTTGTGACCTAACATTTATTGAGCACTTACTAAGTGTCAAACACTGTGCTAAGTGATTCACCTGAATTGCCTTTTTCAAAACCCTCAGGGTAACACCATTAGTCTATCCCCAACAGACACGTGAGGAAGCTGAGGCTCAGAGAGATTAAGTAACTTGTCCAAGGACCCATCCAACGAGCAGTGGAGTTTACTTCATGCTTTTAACCTCCATGTTAAGCTGTCTATCCCTCCTGATCACAGAACTGGTTATCTGGAAGCCTCTATAAAGTACTTAGCCCTCCAAATTCAGGCTCTGTAAAAATTATGATTTGCATACAATATTTCAGAGAAATCTTTAAAAATTATGATTTTCATACCGTATTTCAAGGAAATTTTTGCCACAACTGTACATACATGCCTAACTCAAAATTATCCTGTACAAAGGAAGTCTGTGTTCCAAGACCATTTTATTTTAAAATGAGTTACCTGATTTGATAGGTGGACAAAATGTCTAAAACTCGGACTGACCCCCAAATCTGGGACATGTGATTATCTTGTCATTATCTAACAATGGAAGCTAGCGGACCACATTGGAAGTGCAAACGCTCTCTAGGCACTGGGATACCATTAAACTGGCTGCTTTTTCTCTGACAAAAAAAAAAAGAAGAAGAAGAAGAAAAGAAAGAAATCTTTTTATACAAAGCAAAAATGGCCTTTAAGAGAACGTGGCTCTTACCATGTAACACCTGTTCTCTAAGAGATCCACAGGCCTTTGAAATTTCCTTTCTCATTAGCAGCAATACTCCATTACTAAATTTATTTATTTATTCTAAAATCAAAGAGGAACAAAATTTTAATGACCATTTTCTACCTAATTTAACTCAATTTCTACCTTGGTTTCTGGTAAACCCCTTCCCCTTACACCCCTTCGAACGTTTTCTCTTTCCAAAACTGCTGTGAGCAGAACCCAGGGAAGGAGTGGAGGTGAGAGGTGAGGTCACCGTGCCTGCAAGCTGTGTTTCCAGGGTGAAGGCGGGAGGAATGAGGGACCAAGTTTATACCGACCTTAGAAGGAGGAGAACTCTCAGCCAGGAGCCACAGACTGGAAATCACCAAAGGAAGCCCCAGAGTCGCCTCATCGAGCTGCCCTGACATCCGGGAAAAGTCACTAAGGCTGCAGAAGGCTCACACGAGAGACTAGAGTGGAAGGAATTAAAGGAAACCCGAGGAAAAGGCATCAGACGCCAGTGATCCGCCGTCACTACCCTTTGTGGTCCTCCGTGAAGCCTGTGTGTGGCCGGGTCCCCCCAGGGTGGTGGCATGGGGGCAGCGGGGCAGGTACCCGCCCTGCAGGAACCAGACTGCTCGCCGCCCCCCAGCCCTGCGCGGGCCTCCGTGCAAGCAGGAGGGCGGCTGAGCACACCGAGAAGCCGCCTCCTCGCCTCCTCGAAGCCAAAGCGATACATCTGTTTATGGTAATTAAATAAATGCCAGTTGGACCCTTCTCAGTGTGCTTACCGAAGCAAGCGCCAGGAACGCGACGCTCTCCAAGAATCGGAGCGAAATTAGAAACAGAAAGGCGCGCTCCCGGGCACTTCCGCCCACTCCTTGGAAACGCTGGGCCAGGGAGGTTTACCGGAAGCAAGAGGCTAGGCTGTCTCCTGCGGCTCTGGCTGGCTTCCCTGCGGGGTCTCGAGCGTTTAACCTTGGCTTCTCCGTCTGTCGCATGACAGGGTGACACTTGCTCTTCACCTCCCTCCAAGGTGACCTTGGTGTACAGGGCTGGGCTGTACAATTGAACTTACTTATAAGCTGCTTCTTTTCAAAAGAAATTTGAGGCAATTTATTGCAAATGGTGGAGTGGTAAGGGGAATAAAATAGAGAATGCAAGTAGGTTAATTTCACGGCTTAACCCATTTCTAGTGGGTGAATGAAATTTAGTAGAAAAGTAAAAGTCCGTGGATGTGTTTTAAACAGTTCTCAATGCATTGGAAGGATGATGGACTTCGGACTCTGTGGCTTCAAATTTAGTTCTAATATTCATAACTGTGTGAGCCTTAGTGAGTTATTTAATCACCTTCACTTTCCTTGTCTATAACAAGACATACAACGTGAAGCCCATGAAAGATTAATACCACAGATATATACAGAAGTACTAGACCCGTGCCTGGCACACAGTAGTGTTTTCATAGACATTGCTTTCTTTTGACTGACCTTGTTTCCCACATTCCTTCTTTTCTTTCTTTCCTTCCTTTTTTTTTCATTCTTTTTCCATGCTGAATGAGGAAGGTTCTGGAAAAACTTCTCACATTAATTGATTGAGCGGGTTAGAGAAGAACCTCTGGGAATGAGAAGGAGTTTGAAACTGTGAAAGGAAGACAGCCTCGTCATGCTGGAAAGGGACAAATTTTCAAAATGCATAATGACTCTGTTAACTAATCCAGAGTCACCAGATGCGTCTCTTAAATTCTCTGAGTCTTGTTTTTGTTACTGGAGTGTAGAATTAACAAGATTGGTATTAGGTCTGGAGCCGAGAGAGAGACACACGAAGCCTCGTATGTAGCAGAATGCGGTTTTATTGTGAGCATCTGGGTACAGATGGGTGGAGGCCAAAGAGCGCCCACCCCGAGGAAAGGGAAAGCCTTGAGTTTTATACAGGGTTTCTTGGGGGGAGTGAGTACCTGGGCCAGAACAGCCACTGTAATAAAAAATTTTTTTTAAACCACCAATTTCTGGGACCTCTGGTCTCATCCTGCAGAGATAAGGAAGAGGGTGGCAGGGTGGGTAGTTTTGTCCTTATGGGGGGTGGGGGTGGGGGGATAGGAATGCCAGCGCAGCTGTCTGTTAGATTTACAACCTCCGGGGACTCTCCAGACTCCTGTGGCTATCGTTTTACAAGCCTAAGTTTTCCATTAACTGCATTCCGTCCTGTACGTAATTTTTGGGTTCCCACCTGGAACAAACCTAACAATTGGTTTCCTCCTGTGCCCCCAAGATCTCCCAAAGAGATGGAAGGACAAAAGGGAGCTCTGAGAGGATGTTTTTTCCACATGATGCTGAGAAGACCAGGGCCACTGCTGTAGTGGGCAAAGGGGACACAACTCCAGATAGACGTCAGGCTTCTCTGGGAGACGTGGAGCAGGCAGTGGGACTAACCTATTACAAGATTACAAAATAAAGACCACCACACACTTCTCTTTTACTCTCTGAGGTCACGTGGGTATGTCCACACAGGCAGGATGTGGTGTCTGTTAAGTGACCGCCAGCAAGTAATCCAGACAACTGGGACTTCCAGGGACATTCAGCATCAGGAAACAGGGTTATGGCCACAAGGTTAGCAACAGGGACAGGACTTTTCAAGACCCAGCCCTTGCCTCCTCCTCTGTGAAGCCTTTCCTGATAACCCCTGTCCCCAGGGAGGACCAAATGCCTCCCTTCTGCCTCACTGGTCCCTGGATTGATTTTAAGCACTCAGATGCTTCACTTTATGTGTTCATTTGCAAATCTGTGTCCCTATCAAAGGGTGAGTTCTCCAAGGGCTGTGTATATCCTCAGGGCTAGCATAAATAGTAAGCTGGCACATAGTAGATGCTTAATAAATGCAGGTCTAATAAATGGCTCAGGACTGCAAGCACAGGGCAAGGAAGGGGGAGAACTCAGCACCTTATCAATACAGAGGTTGAAGAACAGAGACAGAGAAAGGTGCTGCAAGGTAGGCGTGTGGTATCAGGAGGGCAGTCAGGTACAAGGCCAGAGCCTGGCCAGCAGTGATCCCCAACACCCAGATCCCTCCTGCCTGAGGACAGTGTTGGGTCTGGGCTCCTGGACAGGGTTAATGATACAAGAAAGCGGAGCATGATGCTGAGCGCTAGACTCTGGAGCCACACCACCTGAGTTCAGGTACCGCCTCCACAGCTATCTGCCATGTGACATTGGACTTGAAGTTTAACTTTTCTGGTGCCTCAGTTTTCCCATCTGTAAAATGGGAATAATAATAGTACCTACCACCCAAGGTTGTTCTGAGGACTAGATGAGTTAATATAATGAAGTGCTTGGCACAGAGGAAAGCTATATGGATGTCAGCTGCTATTATTGCTATTGTTGTTATTATTGTCATTATCAGATGTGAGGAGGGCTCACTTAGTCCATAGGTTCTGCTGGTGACGCAGCAAAAGGGGAAAGAAGAATCTAGTGGTTTCTGGCTTCCATGTACTGGAGTATAGCTGCTCCAGCTTTAGCTGGTTAGGAGTTGATAATCTAAAGCCCAGTTCTCTACGTACTGTTGAGACATGCTTTTAAGTTCCAGTTTTTGAGAGCCTAGAAAAGAGTCACTGTCACAATGGTGCCAAACGTTGACTTTTAAAAGAACATGGGTTCGGGATTTGTTTGCAGGTGCATTCAAATAAATCAGGGAGCTTTGTGGTTCAGGGGATGGGGACTCAATCTTTCTCTTCCTGCATTTCTATTCCATTTTGTGGGCTCTCAGACCTAAAGGGGACAAAAGACCATTAAAAGGACCCTTTAATTGTTAAAGGAAAACACCTATTCATTTATTTTTAAACACACTTTTATAGCTCTTACTGTGTGTCAGGCACCCACCATTCTAATTACAAATATTAACTCATTTAATCCTCAAAATAATGCTGTGAAGTAGAGCTATTATTATACAGATGAAGAATCTGAGACGCAGAGAGGGTAAGCAATGTGCCCAAGGACACACAGCAGCAAGTGGTGAAGCCAGGATTGTGAACTCAGGAGCTTGACCCAGAGTTCCTCCTGTATCATCTCCAGAAGGCCTGAGTTTGGGTAAAGGCACAAGAAGGTAAGCAGCCCTCTTCTAGCCCAGGCTAGACTGAGCCGCCCCCATGCCTTCAGTCTCTCACCTGGAGCAGCCCTGCGTCTCTTGCTGAAAGGGAAGGGGGATCCCATAGACCACCCCAGGTGCGCAGGGCTGACTCTGGGTGGCCCAGCTTTGGAAGGGAGGTTTCATGCCCCACTGACACTGAGCTGGGAGCCCAATGGCACAGCCACCACGAGGACAGGGATGCTGTCTACCAGCCAGTGGCCCTGATCTCCCAGAGAGAGCTGCCCTATAACCTGAGACCCTTCTGCTGCCTCTTCCTGTTGGTTTTCTATTCCCTGGTCTCAGAACACGCTAACTTCTGATTTTCAGTGAAATTTGAGGCCCAGGGGATTTTTCTCCCTGCTCTCCAAGCACGCAGAGAAAGCCCCAGGGGGCCCATCCATGTCAGTAAACAGGTCTGTGTGATTGCTGGGTCTTCACAATTGGACAGCCTTTTCTCTCCCCTGATAGAGATAAATGTTGATAACTCAATGATGATGAAAACATTGTCAACTGTCAAGCACAGCATGCTTAGCTACAAAAGCTAGGAATAATCGCTTCAGCCTCTCCACTAGGAAAACCAGTTGTTGAGTCCAGGATAATTCTAGTAAGAAATTGGCATTCGGGGATTAATTGTTTAGAATGTAATGACTGCTACAACCCAAACTAATGAGAACAGAAGGCAGTTTCCATTTGAATTTCAGGGATGAAATAGGCTTTGCCAGGCTAACTGGTACAGAATGGAAGGGCTTTTTTCTTTCTTTCTTTTTTTTTTTTAACCTCAGCTTTGGTTGGCCGAAAAATAAGCAAGCGTTTTGCAAGAGCAGCTTCTGGGAAGACTAGCCAAAAGTCTGCGCAGTTGCCTCAGGAAAACTCTTGATTGATTGTTAAAAGCCTGGCTGAGCTCTTCCCGGAGGGCCTGAGCAGGTTGGGGGCAACAAGGCCAGAGTGAGTCATCCCCGAGCTGCTCGGGGTCTGGAATCAGACCTGTCCCTGCCACTTACCAGCTCTGACCTTCAGCAGGTCACCTCCCCTTTCAGAGTCTGTGCCCTCCTGCAAAACCAGGATGGATGCAGCACTTACTCGGCCAACCTCGATGGGTTATTATGAGAGTCAAATGAGAAAATATCTGGCCAAGCGCTCTGCAATCTGTAAATCACAATGTGGGGGGAGAATACCATGTAGATAAATCACCCCCTTTCTGATCCTTTATTTGTTTGCTTAGCCCTGCCTTTTTCTAAAAAGGACTCCAAGCAACCTACCTATTTTTTTTTTTTTATAATGTCTTGCAAAGCTATGAGCACCATGTAGAATAACTGTCATGACAAGCGATGGTTCAGTACCAGAAAGGACCCAGGGTGGTTTGCTGGGTCCAGGTAGACAGTAGGCTGAGGGCCCTGGAAGGGGGTTGTTTCACTCTAAGGCAGCTTGGAAAGTTTGACCTCAAGTTATGCCCTAGCCGGGGCTTCAGAGAAGACCTGGATTGTGGATGATGGAGGAGAGATGGGGAGAAAAGATGGAGTAGCTCATTTGTTTAAGTGCTTATTTATTGAGCACCTGCTATAAGCATATATTTATTTATTAAGAGCCTGCTGTGGGGAGTGGTGCTATAATGGAAACGAAAAGGATCCTTGGAAGACACCCACCATAACCTCTTGGCAAAGGTCCCAAATTCTTCCCCAGTTTCCCAATTGTTATCCAGTTTCCTGCCATCTCCAGCTCTGCTTTGCAGCTGCCATTGGCAACAGGGAAGTGAACAGGATTCCCCTGAACTCTTTCAACTAACAAGAAGGCACATGCATCAAAGTCCCACCATGAAATGAGGACTGCTCAGATGGCCTGCTAGACTTGGGTGATCAGAGTACAGTTTGAGAGAGGATTTAGACTTGATACTCTCAGGATAAGGGCAAAGTCAAGAGAAAATAACAAGTGTCACCGAGGATGGGGAGAAATTGGAAGCTTGTGCATTGCTGGTAGGAATGTAAAATGGTGCAACTACTATAAAAAAATAGTATTAAGCTTCCTCAAAAAAATTTGACACAGAATTACCAAATGACCTAGAATTACACTTCTGGGTATATGCCCAAAAGAACTGAAAATTTAAAACTCCAACAGATATTTACATATCCATGTTTATTACAGCATAATTCACAATAGCCAAAATGTGGAAACTACCCAAAGGTCCATCAGCCGATAAATCAATAAACAAAATGTGGCATCTACATGTAATAGGATATTATTCAGCTGTGAAAAGGAATGAAATTCTGACACATCCTACATGAATAAACCTTGAAAACATTATGCTAAATGAAATAAGCCAGACACAAAAGGACAAATATTGTACGATCCCATTTATACGAAATATCTCCAATGGGCAAATCGGTAGAGACAGAAAGTGTAATAGATTAGAGGTTACCAGGGAGGAGGGGAAGGGGAAACGGGGTGTTACTCCTTACTGGTCATGGTACCTAGGGTGACGAATAAAGTTCTGGAAATAGATAGTGGCGATGGTGGCACAACGTTGGGAATGAAATTAATGCCACTCAATCACACACTTAAGCATGGCTAAAATGGCAAATTTCGTGTTAGATATGTTTTACCACAATAAAAAAATATATACTTTGCTTAAAACAAAATGAAACAAAACAAAACATAACACTAAGTTCCTGAACAAAGCTGGGCGTGGCGAGGTCTTTGCCCGCCATCTTCCCCTCCTCTCTAGCCACATGGGGCTGGTTCTCCCTAGTGCTCCCCTCACCCCTCCCACCACTGGCCTCCGAATGTGCTCTCACCCTCCCAAAGCCAGCCTTCTTGGGCCACCCAGGCTAGGTCAGCTACCCGCTCTCAAAGACCCGTGCTCCTTTTCTTCGGAGTCTGCAGCTGAGTGGTGGGATATTTGCATGGTGTCTGATTCTCCCATGAGACATAAAGGCTGTGAAAACAGGGCCAGTGTTGGTTTTTTCTCTCCATTATAGAGCCATTGCCCATAGTAGGCCCTCAAGAAATAAACGTATGCTGGGGAAAGAGACACATGAACAAATCAGCTGCTCTGGCTTCTTTCCCTGTGCCCCTCCATCATCTCTGGCCCTTTATCCATTATCCACAGCACTCAACACTGCCTGAAATAATGTGATGTGTTTATTGCTTTATGTATCTATGGTGTTCCTGCCTTCTCATTGGACTATAAACGCTTTGAGAGAAAGGACTTTTCCTGCCTTGCCCACTGTAGTTCCTGCAGTATAGAAGACTACCGGGCATACTGGAGAGGCTTAGTAGATATTTACTGAACGAATGCATAAGCAGACCTTCATTAACTCCTGCCTGGATTATCTTCTATCCGATTTCACTCTCTCCATATCAGTGCGAGACTCCTATGTCTACGAATGTGGATTAGCATGTGTCCCACTTCTGCTGTAAGCCTTCAATGCCTCCCCCACTCCCGGAGGTAAGATCCGTGTCCCTGTTAGAGATTACACTGGCCTCTCCTGGCACCTCCACATTACCCATCATAGCCTCTCACTGCTGGAGAGCTCTAAGCTACTGTCTAGACTACTCTTAACTCATTCTGTTCTCACTCCCTGAAATGCCCTTCCCTGCTTATTTAGTTAGTGCTTTCTCACCCTCCAGGACCACTCAGATGTCCTCTCCTTCCAAAAGCCCTTCCCCAAACCTCCAATGTCTATTTCTGTCATGGTACAAAGCTGCTACCCAGCCAGGCTCTCCCAGTAGACTCGAGGCCATGAAGAGCTGGGAGCAAGTTCACAAGTTCAGTTCATTTCCATGGCCCATTTCCTGGCATATGGCAAGCACCAGCGAAGAGGGATCTAACCAACCTGCACTCTTCAGAGTAGATTTAGGAATGAAGTGAATTGTCTCTTGATTGAGACAAATGACTTCAGTGCCACAGAGCCACCCTTAGACCAGGCAAGCTGTGTCCCACCATGGGGCGAGGAATCTGCAGCCCCTCGTGAATGTCCCTGCCTGGAGCTTGCACTTCTCTTTCTAGACCTCTCTCTGGGAACCCAGAGCTTGTCTTCTGCCGGTCTGTCCTCCCAAGTATGCATCGTGCCACCAGCATGCATGCCTCTAGGCCTGACAGGTATCCAGGCTTCCTTTTTTTGGAGACTGTAGACAGAACTTAGATGTACAGGCTGGGGTGACCACGTACATCAGGTGTGGGATGGGGACAGAGGTAGGAAGAGAAGGGGACGGTTGCCACATGGAGCCACACTGACTCTGCCAGCCAAGAGACATGTTCCAGAACTCCAAGAAGTCTGAGCACGCTAATTCGAAGCTGGTGATGAAGGTGTTAATTTATCAAGATAGAGAGAAAAAGCTATGTTTTATTTAACAGTCTACCGGCTTAGTGTATAACTCGGAAACATTTAGACAAATGGTCTGTGAGTCTCCATGAGACCCCTGCCCAGGGTCCTGCAGGTGTTCGGGGCAGGCCTGCGGCTCAGCCAGCCGGGAAAGCTGCACCCCGGGATGGAGGGCTTGTGGGGTGCGGTTCATGTCCTTGAACCCCCAAGCCTCTGAAAATGCAAGATAATTGCTGCCCTAAATAGGGATGAGATTTATTAGGAGGCCTGAGAGAAAAGCAGCTCTTGGTCTTCTCTGAGGGAAAAAAAATGCAGAAAGGGAAACAAGACTGCTTTGCCTCAAACTAATTGATAGAGACAGATGTCAGAACAGGGGTTACCGCTGGGGGTGGGGGTGGGTCTGACTGGGAAACGGCAGGAGAGAACCTTCTAGGATGCAGTCAGCGTCCTTCATCTTGACCTGAGTGCTGGTTACCCGGTCATGCCTATGTTAAAATTCGCCTAGCTGCACACTTGAGATGAATGCACTTTCCACACAGGCAGATTTTGGAGACAGTCAGCTGGGCCTTGCCAGCTCTGTGTCCCTGAGCAACTTACTGATCCTCTGAAACCTCAATTTACTCCTTTGCAAAGTGGGTAAGATCTACACGCCCACCTCACAGTGCCACGGTAGCAATGAAGGGTGTTAGTGCTCCATCTGGTAGCTCTGCATTAACTACTATTAAATTAGCTACATAAGCTATTACTTGCTACGATGCTTTGAGACTTTGCAATGGGCATATTTTTTTAAGATGCAGTTTTTCTAAATGCAAAAAAAAAAAAAAAGTTTCGTCCAAAACTCTTCTCCTCCTAACTATTCTGTCAATACCGCTCGTTTTCATTGACTGATTCCTTTTAAACCGCCCTTGGGTCTAGATGCCGACTTTTCTGCGTGGTAAGCAGGTTTTCGCCTCACCATCAGGCATTACAATGAGACCAGAATTCAATCCTAAGGAAACAAGCACGCTGGTGAAAATGACTTATTGAAAAAGACCTTTATAGCTCTCCTCATGGGCTTCACCTCAGGCCCCCGAAAGAGGCTTGGTCCTGGCTGCATTTGATTCCTTATGGAAATGTCCTGGCTCTAATCTAATTCCACACGGAGGCTCAGCCCGAATTGAGAGGAGATTTTGACTGGTTTCCATTAGATAAGCTGGGATAGCAGCTTCTGAGTCCTACAGAGTATTGAATATGCCTTCCTTATTAGACTGCGGTTAAATTATGCTGTTCCCTAAATGCAATTTCAAGAGGAGAAGTGGGCTTCGACACAGAATCCTAGAAGAATTCAGAGTGGCATTTATTCATTCATCAACCTTCACTTGGTGCCTTGCTAAGGACAGGGGACCATCCCAGGCTGTCTGAGGAATAAAGATGATCACAGCCTTCAAAGGGCTTAACTGGTGGTCCTCTAGAGGTGGCATCAGGACCACGAACTTCAGCCATGGAGGTGGGCGTGTGCCCAACCTATCCACAGTACAAGTCATTCGGGGACAAATACTACTCAAGAGGAGAAGGGCAGGAGAAGGGACCCGTACAGGGGACTCCTGTAGGCTGGGCACAGTGGGGATGCTTTGCTTACCATATCTCATTAAGTCTTCCCAACAACCCAGCAAAGCAGTTATTATTCTAATTTTACAGAGGAGGAAACTATGTTCAGAGAGGCTAAGACGTGGCCCAGAGTCCATAAGTGCAGGCAGGATTGACTACGTAATTTGTGGGACACAGAGCAAGATGAAAATGTGGGGCCCCTTGTTAAAAGTTAAGAATTTCCCAGCAGTGACAGCATCGAACCAAGCGGGGAGTCCTCGTAAGCTCAGGGCCCCGTGGGACCGCCCAGGTTGGATGTCCATGAAGCCAGCCTTGAGCGGAGGCTCTATAAAGAATTATGGGAGCACAGAGGAGGCAGGAACTAATGTTGGTGGGAAAGATTGGTAAAATGAGAAGCTTTATTGACAGAGAAGGCAGTGAACTAGAAGGGGAATGTCACTTTGCTTTCATGCAGTCTGGACACAAGGCCTACCTGGTGACTGCTTTTACTGAATTCATCAGAACATGACGTAGCCAGGAGCTTAGGTGGCCACTGAAGCCTATGGACTCGTGAGTCTGTCCTGGGAGCAAACTGCCTGTACGGAGGGTGCGAAGGAATCCAGTGCTAGGGTTCCTTCCTGCTGTCTGGAACTTTCCCACCCCCACTGAGAACTCCGAGACCTCCCGGACCGGCTCCAGGCCTGGACTGGACATGTCTGTGTAGTTCCACATTCTTTAGGAGTAAGATCAGTTGTAAATAACAGAATAGACAAACATCAGTGGCTTGAACAAAGAGAGGTTTATTTCTCTCTCAAAACACAGTCTGGGTGCAGATGGTTTGTAGCATTAGTTCAGGTGCTCAGAATGTCAGAGTCACTGCTCTGCTATTCTCTTGCTCCTTCCTTCAGATTGTCACCTAGTGACTGCAAGACACTGGCTGCAGCTCCAGCATCTCGACTGCATTCGAGACAATGTCAGGGGAAAGGGTGATACTGTTTCCTGCTATATGCCAAACACCACCCTAGGCTTTCGGGATGTATCAGTGAATGAGATAAACAGGTCCCTGATCTCATGGGGTTTACAGTCCAGTCCAGAAAGAAAGAAAAATATAATAAGTAAATAAACAAATATATCAGATAATGTTAAATGACCCCTGGACTGGGTCATGCAGGAAAGTTTTTTTCAGAAAAATGCCACGTGAGCTTAAATCTGAATGAGAAGAACATTCGTGAAACCGGACACGGAAGGCTCAGGGGAAAATGCCTTCCAGACGGAGGCTAAGGAGAAACCGGGAAACAAAGACACAGAGCTGGGGCACTGAGGGCCCGAGGAAGGAAGGCAGAGGTCTCTGAGTGCTGGGTTTTAGTCTTCATGGTACGGGGTGGGGGGCCTTTGGAGGAAAGCTGCATTGTGGAGGATGAGACTCGGGTAGCGAAGGAGCTGGAAAGCTGCGACTTAGAGGCTGTGGCAATATGCAGAGAAGAAAAGGACCCACCCCGTGGACGGGGCTGGGAGACAGAAACACAGAGCCCATCTGGGAGATAGGCGGGAAGTAGGAGTGTTGCGGGACTTTTATCTCTGCAGCCCTCCTGGAACCTTACCTACTGCAGGTGTGCACTGATGCTGTTGAATGAATGAACAGATCAGGAGCCTGCTCAGGAGCTCAGGAAAGCAGCAAGAGGGAAAGAGCTGCAGCATCAGAAAGTGCTGCCTCCCAAATAACTTCTGGTTCACGAAGAGGTTTCCCAAAAGACACGGACTTTTACAATTTTCCCTGTGGTTACCTTAAGCAGCAAAGGTAGCTGGGAGAAGGGCGGCCTCAGGCACTACTTTACAAAGGTGTGCAATGGTCAGTTCAGGTGTCAGACCCTCCAAGCGGACACTGAGCACACCCCCAGGCTGGGCGAGGGGGCTGTACTCCTGGTCTGGGTGAAATCCGTTTTCCTTCCCAAGTTTTGTGCAGAGCAATGTGGTGTGAAGCTTTTTCTCCACCATCCACATTCCCATCTGTTAACATGATGCTCCCAGAGTCGAGATAATGATTTAAAAGCTCTAATTTTGTTACGTTCTGAAGCCTGTCTGCCATCAAGGCTGATTGTAATGAGATTTGGGAAGGAGCTTGGCTCTTAGCTGGGGTCAATTCATCTTTGGGAGAAAGCGCTACCATCAAAACGCCCAGGAATTATTAGCACTTAGAGGAAAGCAGAAGAGGCCTATTAATGCGAGACGCCTAGGGAGCCCTGAAGTGTGAGGCACAATTATATTTCTTATTTATTTCCCTTGGCTTCATATTTAAGGGTAGAGAAAAGATGGGTAGGAAAGATCTCGTGGAAATCGATAAATATTTATTAAGCACCTATAATACTGTCATGCGCCTTTACCTTTGCATACTGCTCCGGCACTCGCGGGGGTGAGCACATCAGCACGCCGGGTTGCTTCTCTCAGTCACTTCCCACAGCCCTGCAGACAGACGACCACGGCCTGCTTTTTGTTTTTTTTTTTAATAAATGAGGAATTTAAGGCCCATAGCAAATAAATCTGCTTCTCTGATAAGTGGTAGAGACAGATTTAAACCTGCATTTTCCAGTTCTGGTGTGCTGCTTTTACAAATGATACTGCAGCACCTTCTTTGTGTGCCAGGCCCTGTGTGTCTGGGGGTCTAGAGGCAATTAGCATGTGGTCTCTTTTCTAACAGTGGTTCTCAGCTCTCCCTGTGAGTTAGACTCATCTAGGAAGCTTTGAACAAAGGCCAAGTGCTGCAACTTGGGTCCCACCCTTAGAGATTCTGCTTTAGTTAGAGGAGGTAGGGCCTAGGCCCTCTGGGCTTATGGAGTGTGGGAGAGAGAGGGAAGAAAGTGGCAAGAGACAAGTGAGGGGTCTGGGGGTTTCCCAGACCACATTGGCTTTTCCTCTTTATTATATTTTTATTAATAGCAATGCTTTATTGACAGCGATAACGGGCAGGTCCCATGCCTGCTGTTGGGCCTTATTCAATCCTCCTAGTAACCCTCTGAGGCAGGTAACGTTACTGACACTTTCAGGGAACTTGATATGGCACCGTGGGACAAATAAAGGGTTTGGAGCTAAAAGGAACTGACTTTAAAACCAAGTTCTGCCAGTTTTCACTTGTGTGATTTTTGAACTTAAGTTAACCTAAACCTCCCGTCTTTTGCCTAGTATGTAAAATGGGATGTAAAAATTGCCATAAGTTATAGTGTTGTGAAGATCAAACAGATGAAGACATATTCTTAAACTCTGTAGGCCCTACTATGTAAACTATTAAAAATATGGTCCCGATGTTACTACAGAGGAGAAAGCTGAGGCTCAGAGAAGGTGAGTAATTTGCTCAAGGTCACACACAGGTCAAAGCCCCATACCACAGTGCCCACGGGATTGAACCACCAGACTGACACTTTCACTGTTCCCGCTGGCCCTAAAGGCGTTTGCAACTTTTGACCCTGTCTTAGAGAGAGAGGAAGAGGAGGCTGGGTGATGAGAAGCAGGAAGGGCTTCCTGGTGTCTTTGAATAGCAGATGTTTTGAGACGAAAATGTTTCAAGTGCGTAGGGAATCACGAAATAGATAGACCAAGATCTCTAGGGCCAAGAGCTTACATTCAGATAACTGGAGAATTTTAGCTGGAAGACATATCAGTCATAGATTTCACGAAGGAAAAGAAAATTGGAAAAACTTCGGAAGTAGACCGAGATTTAAGGTTTCTAAAGTAATGCTATAAAAAGACCTGCCTGGGAAAATAGGGCAGACTCGCCTTGCCCATGGCGGTTCTAAGGATCAGCTGAAATAGTGGACGAGTGCTTCAAAAACTCAGAAGCAGCAGTTCTCAGCTCTGGCTGCATTTCAGAATTATCTGGGGAGATCGTACAAAACTCCGGCTGCAGTAGCCCCACTCCAGAAAGCTTAAGTCAGTGCTTGGGTGGGGCCGGGCAGTGGTCTTTGGTAAAAGCTCCCCAGGCAGTTCGATTTTGCAATTAGAGTTAAGAAACCACCGCTGTAAAGCATCATGAGAATATGAGTTGCAACTATTTTATCATTCAAGTAGACTCCAGACTGTTATGGAATAGGGTGCCCAGCTTTCTACTGTGGTTCAAACAAGGGTTAACAGCTTTAATCTATTGCAGAAGGGACGGGTTAACTCTAAGGAGGAGGTTTCTGTCTGGGAGGGGAAATTAAAAGAGTTCCTAGAGTGCTTCTCTCTAGGGCGACCCAAGGATAGACCTCTGGTCTTCGTTTGCTCTTTAATAAAGGAAAGAAAGAGAACCTCACGGCAGTAACTTTTCAGGCTGGGGCTGCGGGCCACGGGGCAGGAGGTGAGGTCCAAGAACACAGTGGCTTTACAGCCGGTTCCTATTTCAGAATGAGGATGAGATTCCATGTCCCAAGCCTGCGGCCCACCCGGCTCCCACACAGCAAGCATTTGTCATCCGTAATGAGGATATCGACTCTTCAAAAAGTGACATTTTTTTCTGATGATATAAAAAATAAATGTTCATTTTCAAAATTAGGAAATTAAAAGTATAAAAATTAAAACCCCCATGATCCTCCTGCCCAGAGGTAATCATTATTAATATTATTTCTTGTCCTTTTCTTAATCTTTATGTATATATTTGATCATGAAAACTTCAGCTCACTTTTTCACAGCATTGATCAGTCTTGAGTAATAATTCAGAACTGAAGCTGAAGCTTAGATCAGAAAAAGACTTAAATTCAAATGCAGTTTATTTCTGCTTTTTTTTGTTTTTTTTTTAAGAGTGGGGGTTGATTTGTTGCCCAGGCTGGCAGTCCTGGCCTCAAGCAATCCTTCCAAGCAGCCTGGAACTATGGAACTTCAGTCTTCCAAGCAGCTGGAACTATGGAACTAAAGGTGCTGCCACCGTGTCCAGCTTAAATGCCGTTTATTTAATTACAAAATGAGTTCTGCTAGCTCAGTCTCTTTTCAAATGGTGCCAGGTGCTGTCTGTATACTTGGAAAAAATAATGAATGATTACTAGGGAAATATATTCACTGCTAAGACTTCAAGCTAAAGAACAAGTCTCCGGATCACATTCCAGAAAGACTGTAAGTTTTCTCTCACTGTTCCCTAGTCATGGCAGCAGATAGTATCCAGGTCTGTGTTGAGACCCCAATGTCTTCAGAAAAGTGTCCTGTCACAGCAGCTAAGCAGGTCTTGGCTACTGCTGGAGCCCTTGGACTGGGAGCTCCAAGGAGCCAGATTTCTCTGAGACACACCCTGGGTCCCTCTGTCACTTGCAGCAGGGGACACATGCCACAAGAGCAAGGATGTGTGGTCCTAGCTAGGAACACACAGGTGTGAAGCAGTCCCCACAACAGTTGCTGATGGCCCTCATAAATCACTCCTGGCTGGCACCCAGGCCCTCACCCCTGCTCCGCGCACAGTGGTGCTAAAAGATAAGAACCAGAAATCAATTTGACACATGAAAAAGAACCTCCGGAAAGTTCCCAGTGAACATTTCCTCTTATTCTCTCTCCCTACACAACCTGCTGAGCAACAAACCCTCTCTTGACTGCCTTTTGGCCACACTGTCATTGATTTTCAGTCCAATAATTGGGAACAGTTATTTCCTGAGGGCCATATCTAGGTGATGATATAATTAACAGGGCCACAGAGTCATTTGCATAACACTTGCTCATAATTAGCCTCTTTGTTATACTTAATTAGGACACTGGTTAAAATTCTCTGCAGTGGTTTTCCACGTTGAAGTCTAGTTATTCTTAGGGCAGCAACATTTTTGACGGCCTACCATGTATCAGGCACTGTGCTAGGCCCTGGGGCTATACGGTGCAGGCCCTTAGGAAGCTGATGGTTTAGTCAAGGAAACAAGGAATCAAATGTGAACTCGCCATGACTGGGCTGTTAGTACCTGCGTTACTGTCCTAGGACTGCCATAACAAAGTACCACAAATTAGGTGGCTTAAACAATAGAAATGTATCGTCTCACACTTCTGGAGGCTAGAAGTCTGAGATCAAGGTGTCAGCAGGGTTGGTTCCTTCAAAGGGCTGAGAGGGAGAATCTGTTCCATGCTTCTCTCTAGCTTCTTGTGGCTAGCAAATGCATTCTCCCCGTGTCTTGGCTCATCTTTCCTATGTGTGTGTCTGCCTCTGGGTCCAAATTTCCCATTTTTCATAAGGATACCAGTTATATCAGATTAGGGTCCACTCTAATGACTTCATCTTAAATTGATCATCTGCAAAGACCCTGTGTCCAAATAAGGTCACATTCACAGGTGATGGGGGTTAAGGCTTGAATGTCTATTTCAGGGACACAATTCAACGCATAATGGTTCTCATATATATGCACAAAGCACAGAGGGGAACACACAGGAAGGAACAACACACCTTGGTGGGAGAGTCTGGGGAGGACAGGAGGAGGAGACTTTCCTGGAAGAGGGAATTTGATGTGCAAAGTGCAGGAGGGCGGAGATCAGCCCCCTAAAGACTGGAATGGCAGTAACACGACAGGAAACCATCCCCGAGAGCTGACCAGTTCCCTGCTAAGGCTGGTATGCTCTGAGGGCCCCAGAACCTGGGGCAGGAGGGGAAAGAGAGGCCCCAGAGGCCCCAGAGACTCTTGCAGAAGCAGCCCAGTTGCTCTGGGAGGGGATTTGGGATGTTGATGGAGAAGGATGGATGGGTGGTAGGAAGAGAGGTGGAGGGAATGTTGCTACTCAAGAGTGCTCTGAAATTGCCTGGCACCACCACCCACACCAGACCATATGTTGACACACTTCAAAGTTATGAATCAAGCTAACAAACTCTTAAACAAAATATGTTCTCTCCTCCTACCTTTGCAAACATAGCCTCATAACAATCTGGACGGTGAAGTTCAAATCACAATTCCTGGATTCCGAGAAGCGCCTCACCAGAACGTGGTGGTGTGAGGAGAACCAGGCCCTGGCCCAGAGCCCACCCCTTACCATCCTATCTCTGGCTCTGTCCCACCCACAGGAGACACCTACATGAATGTGGGCCCTTTAGCCCACTCACCGAAGCTTTGTTCACCCTCCATGCCAACAGAGCCTCTCAACCACCTCTTGGCGTGGTGTGTGCACAGTGGTGGCATGACCCATCCTGGGAGGGGCTGTGGGTGAATGTGTCCCTCCAAAACACAGGTGTTGCAACTTTATGGCCAATGTGATCGTATTAATAGGTGGGGCCTTTAGGTGGTGATCAGGCCATGAGGGTTTCCCCCTCTTGAATGGGATTCAGGCCCTCATAAAAGAGGCTTCAGGTAGCATTTGGCTCACTCGCCCGTCTGCCAGGTGAGGACACGGTGCCCAAGGATTCCTCCCCTCTGGAGGATGCAGCAACACGGGGCCATCTTGGAAGCAGAGGGTGGGTCCTCGGCAAAGCCACACCATGGAAATAGCTTTTGGGCTGCCCTGTTCTCCCAGGTTAAATGGGCCCTGCATGTCAGAGGCCCCACTCTGGCCTGCCTCGGCTGTGCCCAGCTGGGGGCAGAGTCCACAAGGCCTATGACCTCTGAAGACTTGGGCTCTTCCCTCAAAGGCCATACAGTGTCTGTTGCATCCTCCTTTTTCTAATTTTCCTCCTCCAAAGTCTGATTTCCTCTTTTCTCATTTAAAAAATTTTCTTTTTCAATTTGGAGATATTGATTTCTTGTCAAGGCCCTTACGATCTGACTCTTCCTCGGCAACCACCATGCCTCCCACATGCCCAACAGCATGCAGCCCCCAGGCCCACAGCTGTTCCCGCCTCTGTGAATTGGTGCCTACTTTTCTTTCTTTCTTCCTGAAATGCTCTTCCCATCTTTTTTTTTTTTTTTTTTTTTTGAGACAGAGTCTCACTCTGTTGCCTGGGCAAGTGCCATGGCATCAGCATAGCTCACAGCAACCTCAAACTCCTGGGCTCAAGCGATCCTCCTGCCTCAGCCTCCCAGAGTACTAGGATTACGGATGTGAGCCACTGCGCCCAGCCTCTTCCTATTTGTGTCCATTAGAAGTAAAGTCCAGCAGGGAATAACAACCCCACAAAATAATCCAAAACAATAGCTCATGTAAAATGTACCGTGCTGCCATGTTAAAGCAGTCTGGGGGCAAGCAGCGTCCAAAGGTTTGGTGGCAGCCAGGGCCACAGGGCACCGGGCTCCTTTGACCTCCCACACTGGCCTCTCTGGCATGGGACTTCCTCTCTCAACTTCACACATGGTCCAAAGCTGGCCCTGGCAGCCTGAGCCATCACGTTCACACTGCAGTGGTAGGAAGGAGCTCTCTGCATGGCTCTGGCTCAGCACTTAGCCAGCACCTTGTAAAGGTGGGTTTGCTTGTCCATTTCTCCATTAGTCTATGAACACCTAGGGCACAAAAGCGTGTTTTATTCATCTCCATGACCCTAGCACTCTAGCACATGGCAGGGACTAAGAGTAAATTTTTTTGCATAAATTACTATCCTGTGGTAAGGCGATAATGGCCACCAAAGATATCCACATCTTAATTCCTGGAACTTGTGAATGTTGCCTTATAAGACCAAGTCACTGCAGCTGTGATTGAGGATCTTGAGTTGGGGAGAGTATCCCGGATTATCCGGGTGGGCCCTCAATGCCATCACACATGTTTTTATAAGGGGGAGGCACAGGGAGATTTGACACAGGCACACAGGAGAGAAGGTGATGTGAAGACAGAGCGAGAAAGACTGGAGAATGCCGGCCTTGAAATTGGAGTGGGAGATGATGTAAACACACCTCAGAGTTGCCCCACGGAAGGGGCAGCATCTGGGTGTTTCCCCCCAACTTGTGCTCGTCATTTGGCAATGGCTGCTCCTGGGGCAGAGAGGGGCGGGAACTGGCGGTGGGAAGGCATCGTGTGCTTAGGAGCAGCGAAGGCCCAGGGGACACAGGCTGGCAGCCGCAGCACCTGCCGCCGTGTGGGTAACAGGCATGTGGCCGCTCCTCACACGTACAGCAGACAGCGACAGGAGTGCAGGGGTGAGAGCATGGGTTCGTGACTCCAACAGACTCAGAGCAGATCCGCATCTCTAGATGGGAAGAGCAATGCTGCCTCTTCGCAGGACTGTCGAGAGGAGTAGAAAAGATGCGCACACGGAAATGTGGGGGCCCTGGGGAAGGCTCCGTTCTTTGCCTCTTCCAGCTGCCGGTGGCTGCCGGCATTCCTTAGCTTGCGGCCGCCTCACTCCGATTTCAAGGCCAGCACCCTCAAACCTTTCTCTGCTGTCTGCACGTGGCCTTCTCTTCTGTGTGTCTGTGTCAACTCTCCCCCTGCCGCCCCCTTCAAGGACATGAGTGATGGCATTTAGGGTCCACCCAGATGGAATCCAGGATACTCTCCCTATCTCGAGGTCCTCAACTTCATCACTTCTGCAAAGACTTTACTGTATAAAATTGTATGTCACTTAGCAATGGGGACACATTCAGAGAAATGCATCATTAGGCAATTTCACCGTTGTGTGAACATCATAGAGTGTACATAAGCTGACGGTGTAGCCTGCTGCACACCTAGGCTGTGTGGTGGCACGGCCCATGTCTCCTGGGACACGAACCTGTGCAGCATGTTCCCGAACTGAACACCGAGGCAGCTGTAACACCATGGTAAGTATTTGTATATCTAAACGTAAATAAACATAGGAAAAGTACAGTAAAAATATGATATACTCTTATGCGACCCCTGTCATATATGCAGTCTGTTATTGACCAAAACGTTGTTATATGGTGCGTGTATGTGTGTATCCAGACACTATTTTAAAGGCTTTTAATAAATTAACTCATTTAATCCTCACAGTACTATTAAAAGGTCAGTGGTATTATTATTCCTGTTTTACCCACGAGGAAATTAAGGCATTAGCTAGTGAAGAGGGGAAATGGGATTTGGTTGCCTAGTGCAAATTCCTAATCATTTTGTAGTAAGTATCGCCTCTTGTCAATGAAACGGTATTACCTGGTCCAGTGAAATAATTACCTGGTTGGCAAAAGCACTCAATGTGTTGGTGGTGCTGTTATCATTACGGTTCATTGCCGCTACCTGTAGGCACGTGTAGCTACAGGGGACAATCCCTCCCCACGGTTGTGCTCGGAGCATCGCACTGGATTGGCTCTCCCAGCCACGTGGGAAGCAGGTAAATGCCTCCCAAGTGAAGGGAGGCTTTGCCGAATGTGGGTGATGTCGGAGAGCAGCTCCCGCACTGAAGCGAGGTGGCCAAGGGATGCGCTGTGCCCACCAGGACACTGCCTGGAGGAAGCGCCGTCATCGGGTGCAGCCCAAGGGCTGCTGCCTGAGGGTTGTGTTGACATTTACATTCAGATGAATGCCATCCCTCAAGGGTTTTATAATCCAACTGTTCTAATCCATAGCAAGACTTCTAAAAATAGATGCTCATTATGTTCCAGTCCCCGTGTTAGCGGGAATAAGCGGCGCGAACACCCTGTCTTCTCTGGCTGGGATGTTACCCCGTTTTGCTGGGTAAACCTCACTCCGCTGTCCTCGCTGCAGCCCAGACATCAGGACAAAGGCTGGCAGACGCAGGCCTCCAGCTTGCGCCACCGCAGGGGCGCCGTTCCCTGCAGTCCTGTGAGCAGAGGCGAGGCCGGGAGCCGGGGGAGCAGTGGCACGGAACAGACGCGTCCGTGGGCCTGCAGCTTTGCCGTCGGCGACTCCTGGTCTCACGTCTGGCAGAGCAGCGAAGCAGAAGGGCCCAGCCTGGCCGCCTGGGCGCAGTCCTGCCTCTGTTCACTGGTGTGAGCCCAGGCGAGGCAGCTGTGTTTCTCTGCCTCGGTTTCCTCATCTCTGGAACAGCCTCTAATTCATGGCTCTGCTATGAGAATTAAATCAGATGATGCGTATAATGGACTTAATGTGGGCCCGGGCTCCTGGAAAACATTCCATAAATAGTATCTGCTGTCGCTTTTGTTGTAAGGATCCCCCGTGTCACGTGCCATGTCACCTCACCAGCCGCTGTCAGCTGCGTGGCAGAGGAAACTGAATTCCAGGAAGTTAATCAACTTCTCTGGACTCTGGAGTCTCATTATAGGCTGGGGCAAGAATGGAATTTGGGGATTGTTTTTTTTTTTTTCTATCAAGCTCTCCCAGATCATATTATGAACACCTATAATTGCCAGGGGAAGCCAGGAAGCATGGTCTTTCCTAACGGATAAGATGTCATGCTTTCGAATGAGTCAGGCAACCCGAAAGTGCCTGGGCTCACGCAGTGTATTAGTCAGCAGTCTGCAGAGAACAGAACCAATACAATGTAGAAATATACACATACATACACATGTACACACATGTACACACACACACACACATATGTACGTATATAGAGAGATTGATTTATTTTGAGGAATTGGCTCATCCAACTGTGGAGGCTGGCAAGTTCAAAGTCTGCAGGGTAGGCCAGCAGGCTGGAGACCCAGGGAAGAGCCATATTGTGTCTCCAGTCTGAAGACAGTCTAGTCTGTAGGCAGAGGTCCTCCTTCCTCAGGGGACCGCAGTCTGTTTTCTCTTCAGGTCTTCAACTGATTAGATACGGCCCACCTACATGGTGGAGGGTAATCTGCTCACTCAGTGTCTACTGATTTACATGTTCAGCTCATCTAGAAAATACCTTCACAGTGATGTCTAGGCTAGTGTTTGACCAAATGTCTGGGTACTGTGGCCTAGCCAAGTTCACATATAACATTAACCATCACTTCCTGAAAGATGAAATGCCCTTTTCCAGCAAGAACTAGAATTGATTGAAATGATTGATTTCTTAAATTTCCAGATCTTTGGAGTTAAATAAATTCATGACTTCCCCAGCAGCCCGGCAGGACCTGGGCAGTGGGTTGTGGGGAGGGACGGAGAACCTGGGTTGGTGAGAGAGAATGAAGCCCACATAGGGCTGTGTGCGGTCTCTTAGCCTGCAAGCCTGTTCCCCTGTCCAGCTTCACCTATCCAGCTCTTGTTCATCCTCCCAGAGGTCACTTCTTCTGGGAGGCCTTCCCTGATATCCTGAGATGGTTTTGGCTTTCCTGTTAAATATCCCCAGGCACCCAGCACCTACCCCACGCCGTGGCACTTCTCCTGCGTGATGTAGTTGCCAGTTCACTTGTCAGTTTCTCCCACTGAACTGTCAGCTCCTTGGAGACTACACGCCAAAAACACTTTTTGAATGGATGCATGAGTGTTATGGACTGTATTTTTGTATCACCCCAAAATTTATATATTGAAATCTTAACCTCCAATGGGATGATATTAAGAGGTCGGATTTGGGGGTGGTAATTGAGTTTAGATGAGGTCGTGAGAGGGAGGCCCCATGATGGTATTAATATTAGTGTCCCTATAAGAAGAGAGAGAGACTAGATCTCTCTCTCTCCTCTCTCTCTGCCATATGAGAATACACCAAAAAGGCCGATGTTTGCAGACCAGGAAGCAAGCCCTCACCAGACACTAGGTCTGCCAGTGCCTTGATCTTGGACTTCCCAAGCTCCAGAACTGTGCAAAATAAATGTCTATTGTTTAAGCCACCCAGGCTATGGTATTCTGTTGTAGCAGCCCGAACTGACTGAGACAGGTGATGAATGAGAGAATGAATGACTCTGTAAGGCCAGGCACAAAGTTGGGCGCAAAGCTGGCCAAGGGGTCCTTGGACGCAGGACCTGAGGAACAACAGTCTCCATGTTCCTGGGCTTTTCCTCTTGCTCCCCACACTGTGGAAAGCCAAATAGCCTCTCTCCCATCCTTGCTGTACTCATTTCTGCTGCCGGAGAACACGACAGCCTGAAAGAGCTGAGGGCAGCTGGGTGCTGGGACTCAGTTCTGCCGCAGGCTCACCACGCTCCTGCTGGGTCCAGCCCATCTCCCTCCCAGTGTGGACAGTGCAGATAGCAAGGGCAGGGCACCTCCTCGCTTCCCTGCCGTCCAGACGGGGCCTGGAGACCTGAGTGGGCTTCAATACGCTGCTTCCTTCTCCTGGGAGGGGATGTGGCCTCACATTTCCAGCCCAGGAGGGGCTTAGAACCTTCATTTGCTTCATGCAAATTAGGCCTGTGAAGACACCCACAACTTCTCTAATTGTGTTAACTCCCCTGTGTGTGTCATCTGCAAAGGCTTTTGTGTCAGTAGTGCATCAGAGAATCCTAGACAATCCCTGTTTAGTCGTGTTTGGATCTCGGGCTGCGTTCTCAACACTCAGCGAAAGCTTTCTTATCTGGTTGCTATTTGGAGTGTTTGTGTGTGCGTGCATGTGTACACACACACACCTGGTGTACGTATGTATTTATGCACCCATATACATCACAGGAAAGCAAGGCATTAAGGAAGCTATACCCCAAGGTCCTAGTGATTCTATGTCATGATAACCATCATTATAATCATTATAATATTAGCCACCTGCTGCTCCCAAATGAACGTGAGGATTAATGGGATGCCGTTAATAATGTGCCTTGAGTCCTTGGGGGAAAGCTCTTTAGCAGGCACTGTTTTTTAACCTCATTCAGGCAAAAAGAAAAAAAAGGAATCAGACCACATCCTGGCCACTGCCTGCTGCGTCCTTGGGCCAGCCACGTAACCTCTCTGACTATTTCCTCGTCCATAAAACGGGCTCATAGGGTTGGTCTGTCCTCTCTGCTGGGGTCTGGGTGAGAATGGAATGAGATGGTGTAAGTGACACCCATGGAAACTGGAAAGCTCGGGGCCTATTACTGAGCCCGGCCCAGTGTCATCAATCCTCAGGCTGTTTCTACATCAGACAGCTTGGGGATCCACTGGAAGCCCTTCTTTCAGAATTCCCTGGGTCTTCTCCAAACGTGACTCACTTGTTTCTTCTCCATCCATCTCCACCGGTGCTGGGAGACGTCCTTTCCATGAACGGCGCTGGGCTAGAAGGAGTGCATCGGGGACAGTCTGGCTGGAGTCTGAAAGTTCAGAGGCAGCCTTCCCATGGGATTCCAGGGCAGGGCACGCTCAAGCCTGACCCCTCCTCGTAACTGGACCAGGCTGAAGGTTCTCTGGTTCTCCAGAGACAGAACCACCTTCTGTTTGGAAGGCCCTTTCTCCAAAATGGTCTCCAGTCCCTAGGTCAGTAGAGGTGAGTGCACGCAAAGAGCAGAAAGGAAACCCAACAGCTGCAAACTCCAGAAACCGGGCTGGGGAACACTTGGAAATTGGCGTGGGTGACAACAAAGGCAATCTCCTACCCTACACTCTGACTTTATAGCACTGGATCCTCAAATAGTTTCCTGAGATGCAAAGAAAATGTCAGCCAGTGAGTTTCATTTAGAGGTCATTGAAAGTACTTTTTCAGAATGTCCTATTACCTAGCCACAAAGCCTTAATGATAGAGTTTTCAAATCTGATTAAGCTAAAAACATTGGGAGATGTTCATTGCCCTCGCCATGGCCAGAGTACCAATTACTACCCTTCCACCACCCCCCAATTAGCCCTGCCTCACTGAGTTCAGAGGAGATGAATCGTCATCATCATCATCATCACCACCACCACCACCAATGATTACCAACTACAATGTCCCAGGAAGTGTTCCAAGGTTTTACATGAAGATCTCTGTTAATTCTTAAAGTTATCCTGTGACAGTTCTATTATTGTTCTAATTTTACAAATGAGGCTCAGAGATGTTAAGTAACTTTCCCCAGGTTGCAAAGCAAATGAGAGGCTGAACCAGGACTCAAACTCAGGTTTCCAAAGCTCACTCTCTAAACCTCTTTCCTATTTCGCCTCTCTCAGGCATACGAGAACAATCCTTCAACCCTATTCCCATGAAAGCCAATCAAAAATCATGGGTATGCAAACTGTGCATTTTTTCTTTCTGGCTCTGTGCCTGATTTCTGGAAAGTTCATCCCAGGCCCTTTCAGGTACTGTGCACACAGACCCTCACTTTAACTAACAGGGCCATGGAGACAATGACCCAGAGGGCCCAGGGAAGTTTGCCTTTTTGCATCTCCAGAGCTGTCTGTAACTGATCGGTGGTGGCAATGCAGAGCTGAATTTGAACTCTAGAAATTGTTGAAATTAATCATTCTTGTAGGCCAGGCTTGGTGGCTCACGCCTGTAATCTTAGCACTCTGGGGGGCCAAGGTGGGAGGATTGCTTGAGGCCAGGAGTTTGAGACCAGTCTGAGCAAGAGCGAGACTCCCGTCTCTACTAAATAGAAAAAATTGCCAAGCAATTAAAAATAAAAACAAAAAATTAGCTGGGCATGGTGACGAGCATCTATAGTCCCCAGCTACTCGGGAGGCTGAGGCAGGAGGATCGCTTGAGTCCAGGAGTTTGAGGTTGCTGTGAGCTAGACTGATGCCATGGTACTCTAGCCTGGGCAACAGAGGGAGACTCTGTCTCAAAACAAAATCATTCTTGTAGAATATCGATTCTAGATTCCCATGAGTCATAC
>NW_012134969.1:7617313-7617609 GCF_000956105.1 Propithecus coquereli | reverse complement strand
TTGTTTTTTTTAATCTTCTCGTGTATTTGTTATGATCTTGTTAAATTTAGGGAATGTCAACATATTTATAACAGTGAGCCATCCTATTGATTAGGCTATACTTTTATTTATTCAATTCTTTGTGTTCTTTGGTAGCATTTTAAGCTTTTGTTCTTATAGCTTGTGAATGTTTCCTATAAAATGTATTCCTACGTATTATTTTTAATTTGTATAACTACTTCTTAACTGAATATATGAAAATTAATGATTTATATTACTAAATTTATGCTTTACTGAAGTCTTTGATTTTTATAACT
>NW_012134969.1:7582841-7616247 GCF_000956105.1 Propithecus coquereli | reverse complement strand
TGCAGGTAATTGGATAAAAATAGGCATTTTATAATAAAATTGCTACTAACCTTATATCCTTCTTTCCTATCCCACCCCACCTACCTGGAAACGCTTTATAAGAAATTTGTTTATGTTAACCTCATCCCCACCCCACTTAAAATCCTAGAGTGGCCCATCAAAGCCTCTGTGACAAGGCTCAGAACCCCTCGCAAAGCACATGTGGCTCAGTGGCCTATTCTGTGTCATTTCTCACCATTCCTACCTCCCTTGACCTTCACCACCTTGACCTCCCAGGATTGCTGAACTATTTGTAGCTTCCAGTGCTCCTGAATTGTACACATCCTTGCTTTGTGTCTACCTGAATGTCCTTTCCTTCTCCCCACAACCTGCCCCTTGCCAAGATAAACCTCATTCATCCTTCAAGGCCCAGCTCAGCTATCACCTCCTCCATGAGACCTTCCCTGGCCTTGTTTCTCTCATGTTCTCTCCACTGTGTTCCCAGAGCCCTGCAGGCTTATTGCCATCATAGCACATATCACACAAGTCTTGTAGTTGTCTATTTTCCAGCCAACCCCCACTAGACTGTACACTCTTTAGGGCACAGATACTAGACCTTATATATCATTTTGTCACCAGGATCTATCAGGATTCTTGGCATGTGGAAGAGGGTTGATAAAGTTTGATGATTGAAAAAATAAAATGAAATCCATATATTCCAGCTTTAGGCATATAAGTAGGTACTACTTGATCACTTGCTGTATATGCACCAGTGACCTGAGCAAGACAGAGTTGTACAAAATGCAGCCCTTTCTTTCAAACTGCTTAGAAGATGAAGGCACTCCTGCCCGCACCCTAGCAAGTAGGCTTTACAGTCTATGGTTGCTGTGATGCAGACTCCTCGTTCTGCCTTCCTTAATTTACCTAATGCATATTAATTTGCAATGCCAACATGCTGAGTGCAGATCTTGCGCTAGCTGGGGGCTTTCATAAACCTCACCAAGGCCTCTGTTTTCTTTTTAGAGTATTACATTATCCCAAAGTATCCCCACTACCTATCCCAAGACAGGAGCTGGGCTCTTGGTGACAGCAAATGTGGTTTCCCAGTCTAGGGTATAAATACCTCTGCTGACAATTCTCCTAATAATCCGGAAGCTTTTCCCACCCTTCTTTCTGCCCATGGACCACACCCCAAAATCCAAAAGAAGGAGTAACTCAACAGTTCCTTCCCTGCCTCACCCCACCTCTCCCCATAACCTCACCACCCTTGCCCAGGAGGGGAAAAAACAGAACTCCTGCTCTTGGTCAGCATATGGATTTAGCTCTTAGCTTCAGAAGCTGTGATGAGCAGAGAAAATTTGGGATGTATAAAGTCTCAATTACTCTGTTTTTCAGAAGAGCAGAGGAAGTTTGAGCTTATCTAACCAAATATAATTCCTACTGATTTAAAACAACAGAATAGAAAAGAGTACCTGAATTTTAAATATATAAAAGGTATTATAAGCCAAATTCAGGGAACCAGGGTGAAAGGATAAGTTAAACACACACACACAAACACACATACATACACTGTTGATTATTAAAAAGGCATCATGATTATTGACTTCCTTTACTAGCAGAAACGAAAGGGTTTTATATAATATTATACGTAAAACATCAATTGAGGGTATTCCAAATGCTAAACAAATTGAGTTTCCTTACAATCTTTTCAAATTCTCATCCTCTTTTGGCAAAAAAAAAAAAAAAAAAACCACACAACCCAAAAAACAAAAAAACCTGAACTTTTACTCTTTAATAATTTTTGAGTTAAACTTCCCGTGTAATATCGCAATTTCTATGAAGGGCATTTTCCCCTCCTGTTGCCTGTGTTCCCCAGGGTATCAGCACGGACAGGCAAGATCTCCAACAAAACTCAGCCTCGCTTCCCTGAGCATCTGCTGGCCTAGACCAATGTCTGTAAACCTGCAGAACATCAGCCTGCAAATGTGATTGCCTGTGTAACCAATGCACTTGACCTTCCCTAGGTGAAAGATGACATGAGACGCTAGGAATGAAAGCACTTTTGAAAATGCTAAAATGATGGTTCCAGGTAATAGTTCTTGACCAGAGAGATGGCATGAGAATAAATGATGTAACATGTTATGAAATATATGTTGAGCCCCAGCTGTGGGAAAGGCCCTATGCACACACATTTTCGTTGTAATTTTTAGTCATGAATACTGGAAGGCATATCATGTTCAATACAGCCTCTGCGTCATGGTCACGTATCCAGGATATGCAACCAATTGAAAGTGTTGTGAAAGCCCCTTCCACCCTCCTCACTCGAGTCTTGCTTTCAAAGCTCCTACCCAGCCTTATTTCTCCTTATTCTGCCGAGACCTCACCAGACCATGAAAAGACCAGCTTCTCCCTGTGCTCAAGATGTACCCCACCTTCCAGGAATGCTCTCCTCTCATCCCTGCACAACCCAGATTGCATCCATTGTTTCTGGCCCAAAGCAAGTTTCACCCTCCCCCCGCCCCCGTGCCCCACAAAAGCCTTTTCCCATGACTCCAGCCATTTGGCAGTGAGCCCCATGCACTCTCACACTGCAAAAGTGTATGGATTTACATATACCTGGTGAGTATGGTGAGCTGGTGAGCTCCTGGAGGCCAAAATAGCAAATCTACAGCCATGTTCCCCTCAACGCGTCACACAACGTCCAGCACATTCTAGCTGCTTTACCGGCATAGGCTTATGGATAAGGATCCCGGGGGAAAATGGCCCTGAGCCTAAAATCAAAAGTGGACACAGAGTCTGCCCTTCTCATGGGCTAGTTGTGGAAGTGGGGCCTCCATCCCTCTCTCCCCCGTGAACATGGCGCCGGGAGAGGTCACCCACAAAGACGATGTTCTATCTCATTACCAATTCAGTTCCCATGGAAGCCCTCACCAGGGCCCTTAATTTCTTGTGTAAAAACAACAAACGAGGTGACCCAAGCACAATCTCTAATAGGTAGCATGGGTCAACAATTATTCATTTGTACTAGTGCTTTTCGCATGACGGGCTGAGATGAAAATTTGTCCTCTTCCTGGCAAGAGCTATAAATTAGTTTTATGCCACTGTTAAACCCAGAGGCAAAAAAAGGAAGGGATTGGGAGTGGGGGAGGGTCGGTGAATAAGGTCCGACTGCTTCCAACAACAAAGCAGGCTGCTTCTTGGGCCGTGTGGACAAGGCAGGTGGGGGCAACTGAGGTCGGTGAGATTGGGCTGGAAAGAAATTGATGCAGCAACTCTGAGCAAAGACAGCAAATTCTTCAAGGATCTGAACGAAATCTTATTTTTCTTTTTATCCTTGATTGCTGGCAGGTTTGCTGAATCAATGAACAAATAAATGATTAGATGCATGCAGCGATTGTGTCTTTCTTAGCCAAGTTTGAATAAAACCAATTATAGCCCATCCATATGCGTTCTCCGTGAGTTCCTCTAAGGCCAATGGAGCCACTAAAAACGACGGTGTTCATCTACATTTTTTGACACGTATTGTTCCACAAGCTATCAAGCGGAAAACACAGCTTATGAGACTATACGTGCAATATTTAGGCATTTATGTTGAAAAAGGCATGGAGAAAAGTATGCACCAAAATGTTAACAGTGAGTCCTATCAGGATGGTTGGCATTCTGAGACTTTTCTACTCTCTTCTTTAAACTATGTGGAATTTTCTAAAATTTTGGTGACGAGACTACATTATCTCCTAATCAGAAAAAAATTAAGTTTAAAACAATCTGCCATGAACTCATAGTTATCTGTGCTAGAAAAAGAACAGGGAGGTAGATCATCTAGAAGATGGGAAGAATCACCCATGCTTGACTTTGGAATATGCTATATACATTTTCCCCCCAGAAGATTTATCTTCCTAATTATGCTTTGCTCTTTACTTAATATTAGGATTAGTTCTAAGTCCCTGAGCTCCCCTGCCAACTAAATGAGCTGAGCAGGGTGGCAGGGAAAAGTCAGCTTGGAATGGAATGAAATATGAGCTGCAGGTAACCCACATGGGGGAAACTGAGCGTCGGCTGCTTGCAGGGAGAGGGACAGGAAACCTGGGGCTCTGTGCCGTCACTCTGCAGCCAGAGTCCCCAGAATCCAAACCCAGTTCCACTACCGATAACCTCCAGGCCCTCAGAAAGAC
This sequence comes from Propithecus coquereli, assembly GCF_000956105.1. Classification (NCBI taxonomy): domain Eukaryota; kingdom Metazoa; phylum Chordata; class Mammalia; order Primates; family Indriidae; genus Propithecus; species Propithecus coquereli. The sequence goes on along the minus strand of NW_012134969.1, from coordinate 7,612,096 downwards.
CCTCCTCCATTCCGTGCACCAGTGTCCCTGGGTGCAAAGTGCTGGGGATAATGGTGTCCCCCTCCAGAGGCCACAGGAGGAATAAGTGAGGTGATGCGTGTGATGTGCTTAGAATGACACTCAGCAGGTGTCAACCAGGCCCATTCTGTGTTTCAAGCGTGCCCTTCTATGATTTGCAGATTAATTCCACCATTTAAGTCCTTTCTCCCAAATGGATCTCACCATTTAAAACACACTTTAATGCATTTCTCATATTATTCAGGAGGGAGGGAGGTACCATCATTCTCGTTTGACAGTCAAGGAAACTGAGGTCTGGAGAAGTGAAAGGAGCTGCCCTGGGTTGTGTAAGGAGTGGAAGAACTGGGCGCACACCTCAGTTCTCCACATGCCTCTCTCGCCATGAGCCCCTGCCCCCGCCCATCAGCCCCCATTGGGTTTAGGTCTCTGTGCCTCAGTTCCCTTTCTTAGCCAACACAGGGAAATTTAAATTTCCTCCTGAGGCCTCTCAATAAAGACTTGTGAAGATTAGCCAGGGAATTATTGTTGAGTGCTTGGCCGGCATCTAGTGTAAGTTCTAGTAGTGGGGAGAAATGGCAGAGGCTCTGGTTCATTCTGACCACTCGTTATGAGGCTGGTACATCAGCAGAGCTAGGGTGGAGGACTTGTCAGTTCTGTGTTTTATGGAGAAAGGCTTTCGCGCCTTTACCAACTTGTCTTCCAGCAAAAATGTTCTCCGATATTAGAATCACAGAAGAATGGCAGCAGTGGGTTGGGGAGAAGGGTGAAGTCCTTACAAACTCTCCTTCCTTTAGACACAATCTATGCATAAGTCAAATGCTTCCAAAACCACTTAGAAGGATTCTAGCTCCTTCCTTGCCTGCCATCCAAGGCAATTGTGCAAGGTTGACACCTCTTAACTTCCCTTCCTCTCCCACTGGGTTCAACATTAAGAGAGAAGAAAGCAAAAAAAAAAAAAAAAAAACAGGGACAATTTGCACTCAGATCAGTTAATAGATAAACTTTTGCACATTAAAATTTTGAAGAATTTATTTGCACAAACAGTGGTTCCTGAATCAGGTAGCTCCAAACCGAAGGTTTTTTTAGGTGGCTGAAGGGAAAATTTTCATAAGGTGAATGCAGCAAAGACATAATTTGATTGGTTCAAGTTTGAGCAATTGCCTTATTTGGACCATTCCAGTGGGAGGCTCAAGACAATTAACTAAGTGCCAGTTGGCAGCCTGTGATTGCCTGAGCTTAAGTTTCATTTTGCTTATGTGGGAATTCAGAGCATTAGAGCCACCTCAGTCTGGGCCTTCCGTTTAATTATTTTAACAGACCTCTGCAAGAAACTGGGCAGGATACCATCTTGACCATCCTCCTACAAATCTACAAATCCCTGCCTGACCCCTGGAAGCCTTTCCTCCCCCTACTAGAAAAGTAAGCTCTCTGAGGATAGGGCCCACATTTGTTCACTGTTTTATCCCCAGCACCTCCCATAATCCATAGTAAATGCTGAATTTATGTTTGTTGAATGAACAGTTGATTGATTGGATTAATTCACTGTGTAACAGCAGAACGCTATGGAAATCAATGTATCCTGCCGAAAAGCATGATATTCATTTGTGTATGTATTACTATTTAAAACTAAGAGGAGGAAGCTGCTTCTAAATTATGAGCATGAAAACCCAATTAAACTAAATAGTAGGAAGTTATGGGTAGCCATAAAAAATGCAGAATTTATTAATTAAAGCTAAGCTCTCTCTCTTCTAAAAAATGAGTTTAAATACAGTGAAAAGAAAGAAGATAAACTAAGTTCTCATTCTCTGCTTAAGAATTCCATCTTACTCGTCTTCTCCTCTGGCCCCAGTGAAGTCCGTGCTACCAAGCTGTGCGTGGGGACTCTGTGTGACTCACGATCTGGTTGTTGTCTCCTTAGAATAGGGCAGTCCTATCACCACCATCGTGAAGGTAGCAATGGAACTCACAGGGACTTGGAGGCCATTACAGAACCAGAGATTTCATTAAGAACCTTCTGTGTGATTCCTAAAGGAATGTTAGGGCTTTGGGGAGGGGAAAGGGACGAATGTCCAGCATGATGTAAGTGACCAAGGGAGAGCGGGTCTAGCCACGCTCTTCACAGTGTGGCCTGTGACCCAGCAGCTTTCACGTCCCTGGAGACTGGTTGGAAATGCTGGATCTCAGCCCCAGCCCCGACCTGCTGAATCAGAGTCTGCATTTTAACCAGATGCCCAGATGATCTGTGCATGTTGTACAGTGTTTGAGGATTGCCGGTCTAGCCAGGCCCCAGCACAGTAGTGAAAGAAGAGTTTTGCTGCTTGTGAAAGTGTAATGGATACTATGAGCGATGTACACAAGTGCAGGGCATAAAATCAAGTGCTTTGGATCAGTTGAAGTTTCACATGCGCCTTCCCTTCTACATCCCCTAGAGCACGGAGAATAGCAGAGAGATGGGAAGTAAGCCCAACCTAGAGGTGACCCAAGCCGCAGACATTGTGCTGGAACGATATAGTAGCCTGGAAGAAGGCTGAGCTAGAGACTGCGGACTTAATCTCCTTCCTCCTGGGCCAGTTGGAGAGTACGGAACCAATTATTATAGAAAGTGAGCACCCTCCAATAGGGGAAATGTGACCAAAATAGGACCTAGCACTTTGGGAGACCAAGATGGGAGGATGGCTTGAGGTCAGGAGTTCGAGACCAGCCTGAGCAAGAGTGAGACCTTTCCTCTACTAAAAATAGAAAGAAATTAGCTGGACAACTAAAAATGGATAGAAAAAATTAGCCGGGCGTAGTGGTGCATGCCTGTAGTCCCAGCTACTCAGGAGGCTGAGGCAGGAGGATCGCTTGAGCCCAGGAGTTTGAGGTTGCTGTGAGCTAGGCTGATGCCATGACACTCTAGCCTGGGCAACAGAGTGAGACTCTGTCTCAAAAAAAAAATAGGACTGATGTTGAAATGTAGCCATGGTGAATTCTGCAAAGAAACACATACATTGAGACAATTTGAATTTCCTTGAAGTAGATTAGGGTAATTATCTTAGTGGACACTAATAAACTTGTTCCTTAGAGACACGTGGTGATTGTAATAACCCAGAGATGAATATTGGATGAATGAATTATTACAGACTGGCCAGACTGCTAACCTCTCAAGCCCGGGAGGCAGCAATTCTCCCTCTGCCTTCCCAGGCCTGCCCCCCAAGCCTGAGATTTTTATTAAATATGTACCCAGCTACTGGCAAAGATTTAGAGTCAATAAAACACCTGCCCCCACCTCGCTTATGGGGATTTACTTAGAGCTGTCAGCAGCTCTCCATGGCTGTCCCTCAGCGTGGGGTGAGGAGAGCCACAGTGCAGAGAGAGGAGGAGCCACTTTTTCAGTGTGGCAGTCACCCAAAGGCAGGGTGAGCCTCCCCGACCCTGCAGTCATGCTGTGGCACTAGTTTCAGTCCTCAGCCCCTATGTCTAGTCTCAGAGAGGAGCCTTCTGCCTCTAGGACCAAAGGGCAAGGCCTGTGCCATTCCGGCACCGCCATGAACACCTTCAGCACCTTATTCTCCGAGTCTCCAGCCCTGCATCTCCCTGGGAATGTCAGCCGTGACCCTGCTTTTCTAAGCCCTGGGACTCTTACTTTCCCTGGGCCTGTCCCTGGAGTGACTCTCTTCCCCATCCTCCGGTGCCCCTAGCTAGTAGCCTCTCAAACAACCAGATGCAACCAGATCAACAGACAGAATAAATAAGCATACGAGAAATGAAAGAAAAGACCTCCCAGGAATTCTTACTTAAGCCCCTTGTGAAATAGGCTCATTTAACAGTGACTTGGAGGTGATGGACACCCACACCCACACTTTCTCTATCTCTCTCTCTCTCTCTTTCTCTCTCTATCTCTTTGGTTTTTTGATGTATAGCATGCAGGGAAGAGCACAAATCTTAAGTGTATACTTCAGTGGATTTTTACAAATAGGTACATCTATACAGTCACCACCCAGATCGAGTTAAAATATTTCCAGCCCCTTAGGGGCTCCCTCATGTCCCACCTAATCAATATGCTCCCACACAAAGATAACCACTGTTGAAGCCTCTATCACCATAGATCAGTTTTGCATGTTTTTGAACTTTGTACAAATAGAATTCTTATATACGTATTCTTCTGTACTAGCTGTTTTTATTCAACATGTTTTTGAGATTTATCTATGCTATTGCACATAGCCATTGTTCATTCTTTTGTTACAGTTGTATGGTATTGCATTGTGTGACTATATCATAACTTATCCATTTGAAGGACATTTAGGTGGTTTTTAAATTTTGGCTATTATGAATTAACGCTGCTATCAACATCCATGTGCATGTGTTTTGATCACATAATGTTCATGTCTATCAGGTGTTGACTATAACTGTGAGGGTCTCATATTGTACCCTAGTTGCAGCCTGCCACAGTGTCACGGATGCTGGTGGAAGACATGAGATTCCTGGGTCAGAGATAAAAGGGCACAAAGTGTCGGCTTGTGCCAGGCTACTGGCCTGACTGGCTAGAAAACTGAGACATGAAGTTGTAAGCAGCATTCACTTTGTCTGACCCACCGATTTAGCAGGTCTGTGACTGAAGGCGTACCACAGATTTTGTGCCACGAGGAATGTGGGTGACCGAGATGCCGTTCACGTAAACACCAATCCTTAACTGCCTGTGGCAACAAGGGTCTCTTGGTTTCTTAGTCTCAGAACTCAGAGAAACAGGATGGCATGTGGCCTTGGGCCATCAGATTGACTCAGATCACCCAGGTCACACCTCTGCCTATGTATCACCTGCTAACACATCTGCTTCTGAAGTTTACATTTGTCGATGTAACCGTTTCTCACAACCCGCCATCTTTCTAAGGTTACTGCACTGACTCCAGCCACAGCAGCCTCTGATATTGAGCAACACTATTGCCCACAGGTGGAGGCTGTCTAGACTGGCTGGAAAATCTCTGGACATGGCATGCCCAGCAGGCTCGGTGCACCTCCCTGCAGCCACCCCCTCAGTCCTAAAGTCATCCTACAGAGATGCTCATGGTTAATGGAGCTTCTGGTAATTAAATTTTAACCTTTAAACTGATTGCACGGGCCCTGGGTTTCGCTTGCCAATTGAGGATATTAAAGTCTGACTATACAAAAAGTTGCCTTTAAGAATAAATTTTGCACCTATAAGATTCATAAGACTCATTAGATTAGCGTGCTGAAAACCCTGCAGATGGAAGGCAGGGCCAAAGAGCGAGCAGAGATGGAGCAGCCTTGCTCTGATGTGGGGTTTACTGCAGGCCCGCCCCTGACATGGGCAAGGCTAGAGGCAGAAGTACAAAGGGAGGCCCACATACTGTGTATCTAAATACTCAAGAGGAAAAATCAAGGTATGAGACTCTTAAAATATGTTCTACCCTCCTACTTTAGTAATTCTACCTTCAGAATGAGCTGGGTGGCCACAGCTCTCAGCCAGAAACCTGTTTCACTTGCTTCCAACCTGGCTTCATCCACTACTTGGATGGGTCTCTTGCAATGGCAAGTGGACCCCCAGCCCACACATGAAGCTCTGCTCATACCCCCAGAACAGTCACTCATTGGCCATGCCTCATGTCTAATGGTCTTCCTTCTGGAAGATGGATCCCAGCAATAGCACGGGCTGCAGGAAGCTGACTCAGAGCTACTGGGTGCAGTGTGGTCTAGACGGGTGGACTCTGGGGTTCTGGGTGGGTATGACCCATCAGCTCCTCATCTCATGGGAAGGGAACGGCTAGATCGAAGTTACCTCCTGGTGATTGTTGACAGAAAAGGGATAAGAAGGGAGAAGACATCCGTCCACCTTTTGTCAGGTCGAGGGCCCTGCTGACGGCAGGAGGGGAAAGTGGGTCTAGAGCAATTCAAGAGGCAGACAGATCTCCTGGGCTGACCCAGTAGACTTTCTGAAATTGTGAGAAGCAATTTGCTATTGAAAAAGGGAATGCCTGAGGCTTCGAGTAATCTCTGTGAAAAGTAAAATCAAAGAAAGTACCTCTCTGGCATGAGAAGTTTCTTCCTCAAAGCTTTCATTGTACGTCTCCTGCTGGCAGCTGGACACATGTCAGGGTCAAACGCAGCTTCTGTGAACCTTCACTGTTGGGTGCTGGATGGGGAGCTGCCAGGACACCTCCCTGGTGAGCTCATGGCTGTGGACTCACTTGGACACACACACACACACACACACACACACACACGTTTCTATAGCAATTGAGAAGAAAGGGTAGAGGACAGAACCTCTGACTAAAGACAAACAGCCTTTTCATGGATATGGCCCAGAACAGGCTTCTGTTTATGAATCATTCATTCATTCATTCATGCAACATGTACTTACTGAGCATCTACTATGTGCCAGACTGGATTTGCCAATCACTGGACTAGGCACTGGGCAAGCTAATTATAACCCCTGCTCTCAGTGACTTCCAGCCTAGCGGAGGAAAAAAGGCCACCAATTAGTGATTTTTATCCCAAGTCAAAATAAGTAGTGAGGGCAGATCTTACCTGCAACATGGCTACTTCACAAGTCAGGGAGGGAGGAGGCATCCCCGACCTACAGCAACAAATTGTCCCAAACGGACAGCACAGGTAGGATGATAGCTGCCACACCTGAATGATACGAGGGACAGAACCAGTGTGATTCTCATACAGGAAGCTGTCACTGACACATCGATTTGTGCTACAGATACGTGACAGGCATCTATTGCATGCTGGGCACCATGCTAGCAGTGAGGATACATGAACAATGAGTCCCCGTCCAGAAGGCACTCAACAAACAGGAGAATATTTATGTCTCAGTCAGCTAACGCCGGTCAGCCAAGGGCTAGGATCTAGGAACTAAAGGGCCCTTGGATCTCAGAGATGTAGTTTTTCTTTTCACGGTGTCATCTGCATATTTCTTCCCAGCCTCTCACACGAGCAGCAACTGCACTTGTATGAGGACCAGCTTGGTCAGGAGGTTTTTGAGACCAGAGGACCAGTGTCTGTGTGGACATCTGTATGGACCGCTTTCATTATTTTGCACCCATAGGTCTTGGTTTCCAACAGTTTTGTCCAACAAAGTTGTCATTTTTCTCTTTTCAAAATAATAACCTATTACCCTCTTTTCTAGTTAATCAATGCCGTGGCGAGTTCAAGACTCAAGCCTCTTGTGTGCACTAACCAATGACTCCACACTCAATTTACATAATTTTGATCACCAGGAGAGAAACTTTGTATGCAGCTATCTTTCAGAGGCAAGATTCCAATATTCTTAAGAGATGGCATCAGACCATCGGATGTCCTGACTCAGTAGCTGGGCACAAGAATATTTAGGGCACAAGCTTTCAGGATCCATTCATAAAGTGAGATGTCTGTCTGCACTATTTGAACCAATCTTCACAGCTTGAAAACCACTAATTTCATCAATGAGAGCCCATTTCCAGCATCTATTACGCTAATTAACAAAGTCCTAATTTCACCACTGGAAACCTTTGTGCAAGTGTTCATTAGCAGCGTCTGGTGTGATCCAGCCATACGGATACTAATGAACCAATTGTAGTCGTTATCCCTGGGGTGTGGCCGTTTCTAATAAAATATTAGATGATCACCTTGAAGTGTAAATTCATAACTCAGGAATCGACAGGCCCTACGGTATAGTTTAAAAATATATATGTTTCTATCACATTGTCTGTACTAAAGTATTTTAAAGGAAATTGCAGACATGTTCATGCTGTCTACATGAAAACCTCGTCCATCTACGTAGCAAGGATAACCAAGAACTATATCGGGTGTGGGAGGAAAGAGGCATGTGATACATTTTCTAATTAAGATGTTCCTATCTCCAGGTGAAAAAAGCCTCATTGTTGTTTTCCATCTCAGTTTAACTTATTTCTCAACTGTTTGAGGGTTTGGTGTGCACATGCACAGTCCCGCTAGGTTTTGAGGAAGGGACAGGGAGAGCCAAGGCACCCCCAGAAAAATGGAACGGACGACAGTCAGCTTCAGTCTTGACTGCCCTTCCCCAACAGAGAGAGTCTTTCAACACTATGGAACATGGGACCTGGAGCACTCACAGTTATTCTGCCAGCTTAGTTCAGGCCTCGACCTTATCGCAATACTCTGATACCTGCCCTGAAATGTTTGCCTGCCCTCCACCCCCAACCTACCCTTTCTTGCTTTGGGCGGAATGCATTGGTAGCATGGCTGCCTTCCCCTCTTCACCCAGGGCTAAAAACCTCAGTCAGTTCATACTCACACATAGGGCATGAGCCAACGCAGAGCAAGTGCCTGCCATTTAAAACTGGGTGTAAAATCCTCTTTCAGCTGAAATGCGGGGCAGGTTCCTGGAAGCAAGTGGAAGGGAAAGGCGATCCTGTCAGCGACCACAGCGAGCGGATGCCGGGGAAGGGGTCGTGTGATGTTCTCAGGGCGGCTTTCCCCTTCCGGAGCCAGGATTTGGAGGGATAGCCATTAGCTGCCTTGGGAGTGTGGCTGATCAAATTAAAGAATGCATTCTTAAATTCAATTACCCCCTCAGTGGAAGTGGCCTCACTAACGCTTGGGGAAAGAATTATGCCCAGCCTATAAAGCCTAACATTGCTAAACCCAATTCTGCGCCTTATTCTAAAGGTTAATTCTAGATCTCTCTTCCAAATGGGGAGTTAAACACAGCCAATGGAAGGAAGGCGTCCGCTGACTGAAGGGTTTATCAGTCTGTAAGAGTTCATTAGTTTTAATTAGTGTAATCACTAATGTTGCATTAACAGTTTAGTGAAGGAAAGTAATTACTCACACATCCTCTGTATTAGATGGGAAGATTGGAATTCATTTTCCAAAACGATTAGCATTTTGCCAATTAAAAGACTCCCTTCTCTCGTGACCTCGCTCATCCAAGGATCATTTAAACGAAACATATTTTGCATCAGAAGATGGAGCAGGAAGAAAGGAAGAATTAAGGCTGCATTTATTCTGAGCGCCTTCCCCGGGAACAGCAAGTGCACAGGTCTCGATGAGTGTATAATGTCCCGCTCTATTTGCATAGTTATTCACTTCAGTCTCTTTGGATTACACCCTTGGCTGCTTTGTAATGCAGCAGCAATTAAAAAACAAAAAGGCCAGTGGAAGATGAAGCCAAAAGGAAGCCACGGGAGCGTCTAGGTGAAAGGACTGTTGCTTGGATCCACTGGTCGGACGAGGGTGGGGACTTGCTGCTGCCCCGGTTCTGAGCGCCAGCTCAGAGCAGGCTCTGCTGGTGGGCTTGGGGTTCTGGTGCTGCCCACGGGAGCTCCCTAAAGCCTGCTGCCGAGTCTCTTGGGTCTTCCTGCTGATCTCCACTGTGCGCGGGGTGCCATTTCAGAGCCTCAGCTTGGCTTACGAGGCCTTGGCAATGTGGCCCGACATCTCCTCTCCGTCTCCACCAGATTCTCTGTCAATCAGCCACTTGGAACTTCTTGTCACTTCTTAAACATCTCATTCTCTTGTATACCTGGCACCTTCGAACCTGCTGTTCTCCCTGCTGGCCAGCCTTTTGCCTGTTTTGCTAGAGAATTCAGCCTTCACACTTCACCCAGGGTAAATGTCGCCTCACACCGGCTAGAATAGCTACCTCCCTTACGTTGTCTCCTCAGAGCCCCTAGTGTGTACTGCGTTTTTTGCACTGTATTATAATATATGTGATCATAATGAGCTAGCGAGATAGGGACAAGGAGCTCGTTCTGTTCAGTATTCTCAGCTCCCTGCACATGAGAGGTGGTGTATGCACTTGTGTCGAGTGGCTTAATGAACTTGGGCATGAATCTCTCTCCCTCTGCCTGAAGACACATCAAAGCTCAGCCTAGGAGGTTCAGCCTGTTCAGATCAGCAGCGTCACATGGGGGGGATGGAAACGTTTGCACGCAGATGGGCAGTCCCTCTTCACCTTTCTGCCTGATCTGGGACTGCTGCCAAAGGGAACCGACGCTTGCTAAATGCGATTCCTGGGCTCCCTTTGCTAAGTAAGTTTCTGGCTGGGCATAGCCAATGCAAGGTGCGGGCAGAGATTGGAGGGAGCATTTCTCCCCTGCTCCCTCCCTGCTCTGCTTCCTGTCTCTGACATTAGCTGCACAGACCCGGATAGAGAAGATGGAAAATGGACGTGGGGAAGGGCACGTGGAGAGGAATCAGCGCAGAGGCCATTTCTGAGATGGGAATTTTAGGATTTTCTGTCCTCACAAGTCAGTACTGGGGCAGTAGGCCCCAGACCAAAGGAGGGGCTGGGTTCTCCGGGCTTGTATGCTGTGCTCAGCCCAGGTTGCTGCTCATGTGTGAAAGTCAGGTGACCAGGACGGAGACAGGCAAGCACAGACCGAGGTGGAAGGTTGCCGAAAGCCTTCACCCAAAACCACATCCAAATGGAAATATTATCTTGATGTAACACTTGATAAAGTTTTTAACACCATTTTCCAGGCATTATTTCATCTGATCCTCTCGCATCCCCTTGATATAAATATTTTGCCAATGAGAACACTACCTCGATCAAGGCTGCTGGACAAAATAAACAGGGAAACAGACCAGAGTCTTTTGACATTCAGCCTGTGGTCTTCCCAGGCTGAGATCTGTGTCAGCTTTAGCTGATCTGTGCTCCATCCCCAGCTGCATCCCTTGTGAGCTGTGTGCCTCTGGGCGGGTGTCTCATTCTCTCTGTGTCTCAGTTTGTTCATCTGTAAGACAAGCATCATATGTTCCTCTCGTGGTTGCTGCAAAGACTCCGTGAAAAAGGGGACTTCTCACAGACTGGGAGTGGGACAGTATTTGGGGTTTTCCACGAGAGCCAAAGACCAGGTCTTCCTGGCTTAGCAGAGGAGACTGACGCCTGACTGGCCTGCAGACAGCTGGCAGGATCTCTGGAAGGGCTCTTGAGCCTGGCTGGTGGAGGGTGTGAGCCCTGGGCTTCCTGCACCATCCCAGAGGCTAGAAGAACCACCCCCTGACCCAATGACTAAATGGTACATGCCACCAGCAGGCAGGCAGGGACAAAGCCAGATTTAATCTTATTTTTAAAAAAATAAGGAAATTGATCTTTTCTGTGAAAAATTAAATGAAATAATTATCCAAAAAAAACCCCCTACTTTCCATAGTGCCTAAAATTTAGTAGATGCCATATCCTAGTTAGCTCCTTTCCCATATTTAACACCAAAGGGCCAGTCTGACTCGTCACTAGCAGGATTCTGGAACACAGCCTGTTCTTTCATAGCTGAAGGCACACTCTCCCCCTTGGGGAGTGTCAGGATGGATGACAACAGGCTGCCCTGTGGCTGCCTCCCCAGGGCAGGGCAGGAGCTGTTGGAAGGACCCTGTGGCTCACACTTCCAGGGGAGAATACAGAAACTGTCAGGTGGAGCACACAGCCCCAAAGCAGAGCTGGTCTGGCCCCACCTGCCTCCAGGTCACCTCCACCACTAGGGTGACCATCTCAGTTCACTGTGTGTTGGGGAGGGGAGTGGGGGTGATTTGCATGTCTATGTCATGATTGTGCATGTGTGTTTGCATGCATGTACATGCACGTATATGGTGTGCATGATGGTGAGAGTACATGTGTGTACATGGAGTACATGTGTGTACGTGTGTGTGTTCATGCATGTGTGTATGTGTCCTGCAGGCCCTAAAGTAAGGGACGAGAGCTGGGCCTTCGCTGTTAGCCACAGTGAGCAGCAAGGGGAAACAGAAACTCTGGCAGCAACGGTAGCGAGTGACCTTCACCCCCATCCTCTGTACTTTGGGAATGGCCTGAAGCACGGTGAGGAGGCCAGTGCCCAAAGTCACCTGAAGTCCAGAAAGTGTTTGGAGGGCTAGGGCAGCAGGGACACTGTCTACCTGGGGACAGCCTAGGAGATGGCTGCGAGGTGAGGGCCTCATGCCTGGAGCTCACTGCAGAGCTGCCGCCTCCACTGCACAGCCTGGATCACTCAGGCTAATTAAGGAAAAGAACTCAGAGTGCGGAGGAGGGAGCTGAGGGCGGGCATAACCTGGGATAGGGGGTGCCTCTGTGCTCAGAGTCAGGAGGCATGAAAATGAATCCCAGTCTTTCACTTACCAGCTTCGCAACCTCGGCACGTTATTATCGAAGCCTCTTTCTTCAACTGAAAGATGTGAATCACAGTGCTCATGTCACACGGAGGACCTTTGTCAAAACTGTAATTCATTACAGGCATGTTAATGTCTGTACCACCCACAACCCAGAGACACAGTGTCTATTTTGCTCACAGCTGTATCCCTAAAGCCTACAGGGCATGGCCATAGCAGGTGCTCAATAAATGTTTGTAGATACCTAATCAGAAGGTGCCATCACAGCTGCCGGTGTTTTTGAGGGCATTGGTGGGCACACTACTATGAGGACACGTGTCAGGACATTCTCAAGGTGGGGGCTGCCTGGGTGGTGAGCCCCTGGGCAGCTGCTGTGGAGCAGAGAGACAGAAACAGGGTAGATGTGTGCCTGGTGGGGCAAAGTCTCAGGAGTCACAGGTGGGTTCTCTCCCTAGGACTGTCATCCAACTGCACGCCATCGGCTCTGCATCCCGCCAGTTACCTTAGGACCCAGGAGAAGGGTGCCCGGGACAGCATGATCCCTGGCAGCACTGGCAGGACAAACGGGCATAACCAACATATTGATCTAAAAATAACAACAATGACAAAATAGAAAAAAAAATCCACTGACCTCCATTGCCTATGCAGAAATATCAACAGTATCAAAAAAGCAAAAAACAACAAAAAAGATTTCTTTGATCCTTATGATTGATGGCCATCATAATGCATGCCATTGGAGGGGGGAAGCTGCCTATTTGCTTGTGTATCTTATTAAGGAATCAGAAAGGCATAAATACCGTATTTTCTTGAACTAAGTTTTCAAAATCTCAACAGCCGCCACCGAGGGGGCCCACCCTGTCCCTTGTTGTTTTGAAGAAATGAACCTCTCTCAACCTGCGCTGGAGAGTCCGCTTGTAACATTTCCAACACCGGGGGAGTCATGGCCGGAAAGAGAGACGGGCCTTGTCCCCACTGACGTTCTTCTCTTTCCTTGCAGTATGTGTCCAGCCGCCGCGCCGTCGCCCAGAGCACCGCAGAGCAAGGCAGTTTCCACCCTCACCATCTCACCCACCACTGCTGCCACCAGCGCCACCACCACCACCTCCGCCCCCACGCGCGCCCCCACCACCTTCACCACCAGGAGGCGGGGCTGCACGCCGCCCCGGTGACGCCCTGCGTGTGCACGTGCCCCTTGTTCTCCTGCCAGTGGGAAGGCCACCTGGAGGTGGTGGTGCCCCACCTGCGGCAGATCCACAGGGTCGACATCCTTCAGGGAGCTGAGATAGTCTTCCTGGCCACGGACATGCACCTCCCCGCGCCGGCCGATTGGATCATCGTGCACTCCTGCCTCGGCCACCACTTCCTGCTGGTGCTGAGGAAACAGGAGAGGCACGAAGGGCACCCCCAGTTCTTTGCCACCATGATGTTGATCGGGACCCCCACCCAGGCCGACTCCTTCACCTATCGCCTGGAGCTCAACAGAAACCATCGGCGTCTCAAATGGGAGGCCACCCCCCGGTCTGTCCTGGAGTGCGTGGACTCGGTGATTACCGACGGGGACTGCCTTGTCCTCAACACCTCGCTGGCCCAGCTCTTCTCCGACAACGGCAGCCTTGCCATCGGAATCGCCATCACCACCACGGAGGTCCGCTCCTCCGAAGCCGAGATGTGAGGCCGGGAGCCACCGGACGCTGGCCACAGCCACCCACCGAGGAGCTCTCCCTGTGCCTGGGACCTCCGAAGGCCGGGACTCCAGACTCCTTTTTATTCTTCTCCTTGCTTCTTTCCTTTCTTCCTTGTTTTGGTCTCAGGTACTTTTTGGTATTTAGTGTTTGTCTACCATGGGCACTATATTATGTAAACCTTCTGTGATTCAAGCTCTTGGTGTGATGTTTGTCCTGTTTTGTTGGTATCGTTTTTAGAAAGTTTGTGAGATTCAATCAGAATAGTTCTTTGCCGCCACCCCCATTCCTTTCTCCACCGCTTCCAAAATGAGCAAAAGCCACCAAGACCGTGAAGCAGACTGTTGGGGTTGAAAGGAGACCTAGCGGGTGAATCATTTCTTCCTTCTCTTTTCAGTCCATCTCAGAGTGAGCTAAATGTGAAGTGTGTGCAGGCAGCAGGTTGGGGACAGGGATCATATTTCAGACCAACCAGACACAACACTGACACCTTCCCGGGAACCTCAGAGTCAAAGCTAAGCCACCTGGGCATGAGAACATGGTGCCTCCCCGCAGGGTGGGGACCTGGGATGGAGGAGCCGTCATGGGATGGGTCCCCAGGTTGATTGTTCCTGGGGCTTGGGAAGGTGGACAGATCCTCTTTGGACGGGCTTTCCTTGCCTTGTTCCCAGGCTGGGCCATCTTTTCCTGCTCTGGAATCAAAGTTCTCAGGTTTTTGGTGCTTTCTTGAAAACCCCTTTGCCCTCTGTTGAACACATAGTGAGGCTGGGTGAAATGGGGTGGGGGGAAGAAAAGCAACCAAAAAAGACAACATGCAATTAGTCTCTCACCTCCGAGAAGGCATTCCCTCCTCAAAGAGTTCTTATGAGCAACTAATAAAATCCATTAACCTCTTACTAAGGTGGAGGCCTTTTGTGTCATGCAAAGGCCCCACTGTGCTCTCGATGCTTCGTAGAGCGGAACTGAGGCTCAGCGTCAAACACCAAGAACTCAGAGGGTCGCACCCAGGACCTCTGGCCTGAAGGGCTGGCCCCTTGTCCCAAACCGGGGAGGTTCCCTTTCCTTTCCTCACTTTCCAAAATGCTCCGAGGGCGGCATCCGGCACATATTATAAGCATTACCAAGCAACACACCCTGTTGCTGTGTGAATGAAAAAGCAACGGAAATCCATATCGCCTCTACGTAGGCTGCTTTCTCTGGTTTGGTTGTCAGAACAATTCATCAATATCCCTTATAAAAATCTCTTGTGTATTTGGAGAAAGCAAGCATGTTTAGTCAACTCTGTCTTTCCTGTTCTAAGCTGGGCGCCTGCTAGCCTTCCCAGCAGGATCTCTTCTCCCTCCCTTCTGTTGTGTTTGTCCCTCCCTCTGGCCGCTGTCCAGACACTGCAGAAGTGTGGCACCCGTCCCCACAACCCATGCACATGCGCACTAGTGCTGATTGGGCCTTTTGCCAACCAGACACTGCTCTCTGGGCCCCATTCACTCACCTCAGCCCCTCGCTGGGTCCTGGCAGGCCTCCAAGAGAGCGCTTAGTTGCAGGCAGATTGCCCTGCCTGGACATCAGCAATCTTTTCTCCACCAAAAATAATTGATCCTGAAATACAACACCCTTCCCCCAGCAACTGAGTAATTCTCCAGCCATTTTTGCTGCCAACCTACACCCCAAGCACCAGAAAGGAGGTGCCAGTTGATAGAAGATTTAATAACACAGCCCCTCTGATCATACAGTCATGGCCGGGCCCTTGAGCCAAGAGAGGGGCAATAAACATTGTGTCACAGACTGATCAAATGTCAGGCTCTGTAATCTCAAGGAAAGGGCTGTACCCTGCTCACTCTTTCAGCTATCCAACATCCTACGAGGGCACCAGCTACACCCTCAAATCACATGGGTGGCCCAGGAACCAGGAACAACCTGAAACTGACTGGTTAGTGCTGGGAGAGACGGGCTTTCTTGCTCCCCAGACCCTTCCTCTGAACCTGAGACCCCCTGGGTGGTAAGTCTGATATTAATACCTTCAGAAGCCACAGCTGCTTCCCTGGTTTCTAATACTTTACCATTTTAAAAGCATTTGTGTAGCATCACAAATGCCTCAGATAAGGAAAACTTCAACAAGAATATAATTAATATTCGCAGGGCCTTAGGGCTCCTGCAAACATCACCTTTGCCTCCTTGTTGTGCCAAGCACCTAAGCCAAACTGGGAATGACTACAGGTTATTTTCATTGCACAGGAGACTTTATGAGGAATAAGTGATCCCAGGAATAAGCGAACCCACTTGTGTGTTGGTTCTTAGACACCTTTATAATAAAGAATTGAAAATGTGTTATTATCTTCCATCTATGGTGCTCCCAAGAAGGCCTTTCTCTCCATGTCTACAGATGAAGAATTAAAGGAAAAGGTGCAAACTAATAATGAACGGGAAATAGAAAATGGTAACACCAAACCGTGTGTTTGAGTTTCATGGTCCCCAAAGGGCTCTCTTATTTGAGTCTCAGGTTAATCCTCATCAGTATCCTCAATATGCTAAAAAAAAACAGAGGTTCCAAGACATGGAAATGATCTCCTCAAGGTCACACATCAAGTGGATGGACCACAACCATAACCCAAATCAACCGACTGCAAACTTGCTGTTCTCAAAATAGGAAGATAGACCCAAAATACTCAGCAGTGTTGTCACCTCCTCGGCAGACTGTGGGCCTAAAGATCAACTGGGTCTTGGACCTGAGATAGTTGTGGGAGCTGGGGGAGAATGACTAGAGTGGATTTGCTTTTAGAGATGCCTCGGCTTGAACAGCTAGTCAGCCAGCCCAGAAGCAGGTGGTCCAAGGTCCCCTGCTCTGTCTGTGTCCCTTGCCCACCCCCAGGCTTCTCAGCTTAGGATTCCCAGGAATCCCTGGCAGAGCCCTGGAACTTGGTTGCCACATTCACACCAAGGTGCTAGACCTCATGACTCACTCTCTAAAGAGAATTTGCATTTTATAAAAAGGCCTAGAGAGACAGTAGCACCTAATAGTGGGGAAAAAAAAAAACAAACTCAGGTTACCAGTATTTGAACTTCAGGCATTGGCCAGAATGATTTTGTCAGGTGTGGAGAAAGGGGCTTTCCTCTCCTTAAGGCTGAGCCTACACAAATGGTGGATGTCGAGATGGAGGTCATACCATGCAAAGAAGATGACCTTTAGCAATGGTATCTGCATGAAAGTTTACCTGGAATAGACCCCATCACCTCTGAGGCTACTGTGGACATTTCAGAAATGGATCAGGATAGTAATCCTAATAGTACTCTTGGATATCATTTATTGACTTTACTATATGACCCAGTGGGCTAAGTACTTAGTGTATAATATCCCACGTAATCCCCATAAGAACTTTATGAAGCAGGTCATCTTTATTGTGCCCATGTTACGTTTCAGGTGAGAAACATAAGCTAAGAGAGGTAAGACACCTTGCTTAAGGTCACCCAGCCAGCAAATGGCAGAGCTGAGCCTGGAACCTGGCATGTCTGACTCCAACATCCAGGCTTCTGACCAACATCAGCCATGTCATTTCTTGGGTCCATGTCTTATAAACCCAAGACTCAGAAGGACTCAATCATAAAGTCTGAACGACAGAGAGGTCTTCTAGTACTTTCATACTCAATATGGCCTTTCATTTCTCCTTTTCTCCATCTTTTCCCAGTCCAAGATCCGTGGTATACTAGGGCTGGCTTGTATTCCAGTTGTTAATTTTTCAGGAGTTTTGTGAGCTGATTATTAATATAGTATAGCCAGCATAAAAAATTAAATTATATAAGTTTACAATTAAATTATATTTAAAGCAAAGGTGATAAATACTCAAAACTCATGACTTCCTAATTATTTCACTACTCTGTACTTTCTATGCTCCTGAGGTACTGACATCTATCTATCTGTATGGTGAACATTTTATATAATGACATGCTACAAAAACATCTTCCAAATCCACATTTAGTGATGTCATGGTGATAGCTTGAAATTAGCCTTGGTAGGAATATTTACACCATGGAAATTAGCCAGTGCTACAAGACAGGGCGTTCTCCCCTGAGAAGTCCAGTTGTTAAACACTTACCAGTACAGTTGTTCCCTCAGCATCCACAGAGAATCAGTTCCAGGATCCCCTGTGCATATCAAAACCCGAAGCTGCTCAAGCCCCTTATATACAATGGTGTAGTATTTGCATATAACCTACACACAAATCCCGTATACTTCAATCATCTCTAGATTACTTGTAATACCTAATATAATGTACATGTTATGTAAATAGTTGTTATACTGTATTGGTTTTTTTAATATGTATTATTTCTTATTGTTATTTTGGGGTTTTTCCCCCAAAATATTTTTAATTTCTGGAGGGTTGAATCTGCAGATGTGGAACCCTCAGATGCAGAGGGCCGGCTATATCTGTATACCATTGCTGTATATCATTGCTGTATACCATTGCTCTTGTATACCATTATTGATGTATACCATTGCTGTATACCATTGCTGATGCACACAGCGGGGTGGGGAGTGGGGACTTTGGAAGGAAAAGCAAGACCCAATGGCCATACTGACAGGCACACAGGTGACAGCCAAGCCACCGAAACAGCAAATTATTGGGAAAACAGAAACTGTTCTAAAGAAGAGACCCTCTGAGGCCTCTAAACAGCTTTAAGAGCATTCCCCAGCAAAGATCACCTATGCCCTACCCCAGACCCTCTATCGCTGTTAATGTGGAAAGTTCTGTTGGATGTCTTTCATGGAAAAGTCATGGCTCTGCAAAACCAGCCTATTGGCAATCCCAATCCAATAAAATAAAACCAGTTTCCATAAAACTGGAATCTCTTGATCCTTGTCGTCATAGGTTACCCTCCTTACTTCCTTCTCAAATGTAGGCCAAAACCTAACCTAAAAAAATGTTTTACTCTGAAATTAGAAATTGGAAATATCCAACATTGGAGAAAGACACAGTAAGCAGTGGTTTCAAACATCACATAAAATACATTACCACAAAAATGGGAGCCCTATATATTGATAGCATGAAGCTGTGGGACAGAAAATGTTAGGAGTTAAGGGATGTCACATGTACAACAGGGCCCAGCGCCTGACTTTCCCACTTTGGCTCCTTCACTTCACTGCAACCCAGTATGGACTGTGTCCATGATCCATAGCCTACCCAGACCAATACTCTTTCTAAATCAAGGGCATGGTTCCCACTAGGACAAAAGTCACAGGAAACTCCAGCCCAAGTGCCTGGGAGCAGTCGAATCTTCAAGGTCAATAGTGCGTCAATCACTCTGATCCCAGTGGTTTTGATGAAAGGGATGAAGAAGTGAGGGTTGCGGACGCTTCCACTGGGATCCAATTTCCAATAGAAGAGAGGAATCGTGGGCTGGACAGCAAAGGATTAGACTTTGGTTAACGTTCAGCTACAAATAGCATCAAGAGTGGAGTCTCCTAGTCAGATTGTTAAATTTCAGATTTTTGTCCTCAAGATTTCCTCCAAGAGTTGGTGAGTCCCCCATTGTGTTCACCTGGAGAACGGCCACCTGAGGAAGAACTTTACTGAAAAGAGAGCCAAGAGATCAATTGTAGATAAACATTGATTTCTCCCAAATCAGGTCGTCACATGAGCTACCTACAAGGGTTGGAGTTTGTCTTTTCCAATATCGTATGAAAATATTTCACCTTGAGTGCTATACTCTAAACACTCCTCCTTTTTAAACCTGTTTTTGTTTTGTTTTTTAGGATGTTGAGATAAGAAACAGAAAGGATATTGAGGAGCATTTTACTTACCCTGAATCGACGTATATAGATAATTTTCTAGACTTTCTTGTGATGTTAAAGACAATAAAAAGAAGCAAACTTAGAAAGCTACTTCATCGGTACCCTGTCTCCCATGGAAAAATGTCATTGAATTGCATTTGATATTGCTTCCTTGAACCCTTTGGAGTTGTTTTCTGTCGTTGTTAATGGCGGGTGCCACCCTCCGCCCCCCTCCCCGCACACACAGGCTACTGTGCAACACGAGGGAATAGAAATGAAATGCTACAAGGGAAAGTGCAATTATCAGAAAGTTGGCAGCTGCCACATTTGACTTATGTGTCATTATCTTCCTCCCCTTTTCATTTGGCCTCCGTTTTAAAGCCATAATGGGATGTGAGGAAGAAAGTGCGACCAGAGAGGTGACTAGAAGCCTTGGCGACTAATTTGCCCCCAGTACTATTTCAGCATGTGGTGCCACCCGGAGAAGAGGCAACAGCCTCTCACTGGATGGCAAAGAGAGAGCCAGGGCTTCCCTCCCCCTCCCGGCCCCTCGGTGCCCCTTATCTTAGCTCTCCCCTGACTCTGTCTGACAACACTGCCCCTGAAATTTACTTTTGCACCTATCAGATCAGTTGTCAAGGAAGCCTTCATGGTTTAATTCTTTAATTTCAGGCCACTGTTAGTTACTGGCAAGATCAGGATTGAGCAAGAGTTCTAATCCTATTGCCTGTCAATTCATTTTAACCTCAATCTCCTTCCCTACTTATTCCCAGGACCTGTTTCCTGCTCTCACAAAGGCTTATAGAAAGTGCCTTGAATTGATCTGAGTGATCAAAACTGACTGCCCAGCCAGCATGAATATTCATGAGCCAGAGTACCTTTCAGGCCATCTCCTCTCCTGGGACCATTCTGTACCCCAGTGTCCCACATATTTGCCCTTTGCCTAAAAATACCCTCAAAGACCTGCACTAAGGTTGCTCAAGGCTGGATAGAGAGACTTCCCTGAAAGAAGGGAGAAAGTGGTCCTCCTGAAACTCAGGTCAGGGGTGGGGGGAGTAGGGGAGAGGCCCAGCCTCAGCCTTCACTTTGGGATCTAGGGTTTTGGTTCCCAAATCTTAGTGTGCTGAAGGATTATTTGGAGAACTTGATTTCTGAGCCCCAGAGCCAGAGATTCTGAATCAGGAGGTCGGGAGGCGAGGCCAGGATTCTGATTTTCTAACACTCTCCCACACAGGATTCTGCTGGGGGTATTTGGCTGAACAGTAGGTTCCCAAATTCAGAGCCAGGGGTCTGGTGAGAAAAGCGGCCACAGGAAACAAAGAAGCAGGCAAAGTCGCCTGAAGCAGAGAGCCAGTGCTTCTGCAAGAGGGAGGAAGGCATGAAAGGGTGACTGGCAATGGCTGTGGTTTCACTCTGACGGGGAAGCAAAAAAGGCTTAAGTGGGGCCCAAAAAGGAGAGCAGAGGGGCGTTAGGCACGAGCTGCCTTTAACCCAGTGTCAGAGGGAGCTCCATGCTTCTGACATATTCTGACATCGGGAGATGCAGGGGAGGGCAGAGGGGACAGAGGAGCAAGGGGAGGTTGTGCCAGCAGATCCCGATGCACGGATGCACAGGGCGCTGACGCCGCCCCAGTGGTGCAGCCCGTGCTGAGTGTCACCCAGTGGCAATCCCCACAGCCTGCTGCTGCAGAGGTGACTATGTAAATCTCTGTGTGAGCAGGGAAGAGACTAGTCCTGTAAATCCCTGCCCAGCGGGGATGGTAATTCACATTTAAATCTCTGCCCCCAGCCCTGACAGAAAGCTACCTCCAAATCCCTGGGGAGGTATTTATTCATCCCGAAAATCTCCCCTGGCTGCCTGAGCAGGGGTCACCATTTCAGGGCCCTTCATGGGAATGTGGATTATCAGACCTCTTTCTCTGGCAGCTCAAAGCTAAGCCCCACATAAGCCCTGCCTACCAGGCGAGAGGGACAGAAATCCCTGCACTAGTTTCTTATTAGCCTAGAGGTAGACAAGGTAGACTCTGCACCCCCTCTGCAAGGGGGCTGATGGGAAAAGCATCTATTAAGTATCAACGCTTTGGGATCTTTGATTACCACCCATCTAGGAGGGAACTGAAGCTTCCATTCTCTTTGTCTCTTCCTGGGTTTCACTTCAGCTTCCATGAACACGCAGGAAGTGGGCTTTTCTTGATTTTTAGATCTGACTTTACGAACAATTCTGAGAATTATAGACTCAAAAAATAAAACACAATCAACCAGGAAATCAAGCACCCTGAAACACTGAAATGCTTCCAGGTCATTCAAAGGCAAGGCCACTGCCCACCTCATAGTGCCACATTCTGCAAATGGTGACAACATCTTCTAGGCCAATCCGCAAAACTCAAGGAAGGACTCCTGAAAGCTGTGTGCATTACCTAGACATCCTAGACATCCAGCTCTGCACCATCACCAACCCAGGAAAGGTGCTCTACAGAAAAGAAGAAGAAAAAACTCATTATCACTGGAGGTAGTTTAGAGAAGGAGCCAAACCCTGAGAACAAGGCTTAGTTGGGGAATGGGCTAGGCCATCATCCTCACTCACAGCAACCTCAAACTCCTGGGCTCAAGCGATCCTCCTGCCTCAGCCTCCCAAGTAGCTGGGACTACAGGCATGCGCCACCATGCCTGGCTAATTTTTTCTATATATTTTTAGTTGTCCAATTAATTTCTTTCTATTTTTAGTAGAGATGGGGTCTCGCTCTTGCTGGTTTCGAACTCCTGAGCTCAAACAATCTGCCCGTCTCGGCCTCCCAGAGAGCTAGGATTACAGGCCTGAGCCACCGCGCCCGGCCTACATCTGAATTTTAGATAAACAACAACAACAAAATTTAGAATAAGTATATTCCATGCAATATTTGGGACATATTTATACTACAAAAGCATTTAATATTTATCTGAAATTCAGATATAACTGGGTGTCCTGTATTTTTATTTGCTGAATCTGGCAAATATTAGGGGGGAAGATTCCATAAAATGCATTCATTTCAGTGTGGATACAGGCTGCTATTTGAAGCAAACACTCAGGAGGAAGTGTTCCCCCCTTGCTAACTCTGCCCCTAATCTGGAAAGTCAAGTGTGTGGCCAATTCCCTCTAGCCATAAGGCCTAGTCCTGCTTTCTGAGTGGATACTGGTGGGGTGGGACTTGTCTCTGCATCTTAGCAAAATCAGGATGGCTTTAGATCCCAGAGTCTCAGATAACACAGGCACTGGGCAGAGGGAAGTCCTGGCAATTTAGGAAACAATCCCCAAGTCTTTGTGCACCATTAAGAAGTGCATTTCAGGACAGGATGTATGTTTGAGCAGCAAAACATTATTGAATGTCTACTGTGTTTGGGGCGTGCTGGAGGATCCAAAGGGAAGAGAAGATTAGTTTCTTACCTTAAGGAATATCTCAGCGTACTTAAGGAGACAAAACAAATGCACTCACATCTGCAGTTACCAAATGGCTCATCCTTTCCCAAGCAGCAGCCCAGTAACTGTTGGACTGGTTTGCACACTTCCATAGATGTGGCCAAGAAGGAGGCAATGAGCCCACATGTATTTATACAGCTTATTATGTAGAGCAATAGGAATATTTTCTTGCAGATTCCTTGAGCCCCAATTCTAATAGGACAACACAACAAGAGCCAGGTGTTGCCTGCACACACAGTGGATGTGCATTACAGGACAAAATCCCTGAGATTAGGAGAGAAACTCTCATCTTATATGGCGCTACAAGTGGTGCCTTTCAAAGAAAGGTTTATTACTTACAGTTCCCAAGAGGAGGGAGCATGTCACACCACACAGGGCCACACAGGAAGAACTCGGGTGAGTCAGGAGGCAGAAGGATGAGGGGAAGCCTGGGCAAAAGCCTTTATTGTTTTCACAAAAGGAATGGGTGAGGCCGGGTGAGTAGCTGAGCAGGTTGAGGATTGAATGGATCTCTAGCTGTACCTGGCCCTGCAGTGGTGTAAGGCAAGGGGAAAGACTGTCTATCCCAATACAAAGGACAAGGTGGGGGTATAGACTCAGGATCAGTTGGTTTGCATACCAAAGCTGTGCTCTCAGGTATGTTGTTTACTCTTTCTAGGAATCAGTTAACCCTGGGAGGGGCAATGTGCCCCTAGTTCTGCTAGGTCCCAAGATGGCAAAGCATCATAAAATATAGAAAATAAAACACATGTCTAATACACCCAACCCTGGGGAAAATTTTTTCTAAGTATCTGGATGTAAGAAACTATAGCTTAAAAAGAGCTTTAATCCCTTAAAGAAGGTCATGTGGGCTGCAAGAGCTGTGATCTTTGTAGAAAATTCTCTTTTCACACTTGAGTGGCAGTAGAGGCCCAAACTAAGGCAGTGGGAGCAGCAGAGCTTAGAGACAGACAACAGCCTTTCAAGAGGACAGCAAGTCATAAGGCGACATTGGTCAGCCTATGTGAATGGTGTCCTCTGGATTGTGCAGTGCACTAGCTGCACAGCGGTACTCAGCAGCCCTAAGTGTGAGCACCCAGGACACACAGGAAAGGGAGGATATATCAGTCAAAATTTTTAGTTGCCGACAACAAAATCTCCTTTAGTTAGTTCAAAGAGAAAATATCAGGCCATTTACAGTGTCGAGGCACAGAAAACAATACCCTAAAATGTGCTGCTTTGGCATGCCGAGCACTTTAAATTGAAAGAGATTGGTAGGTCTTAGAAGCTGCTTCAGAATTAACAGTGTCTCTGATCTTCCCTTGTTTTTCCCCCCAGATGTAAGGAGGGGCACTCTCTCTCTCTCTCTCTCAAGTTCTCTTATCTGACGAGGGAATTTTTTCCAAAAGAAACACAATTGTCTTTAACCACCCCCCCATCTGAAATCTTATTAACTAGGGAAGATTAATCAGCAAAGAAGAAACTAAAGGTCATCAGCACACCGCCCCAGACAGACTTCCCATATGTTTTCTGAGGGCTGTTACATGAGAGACTTTATCTGCATAATAAGACAACCTTTGTTCACATTGCAGTTCCAGCCCTCCCCTTCCCATAACTTGTTGCCACCCCCCCAGAGCCTGCAGGGACTTTACTCCAGGCTATCGTCTGTTCTTTGGGCCCATCCATCTCCCCTAAAAATGATTGACTCTCTTTAAAATGACCTGCATCCTCCACTTCCCTCTCCCCTGAGAAGGGAATATTTAAGCTTCCATCTGGCCCTTCTTTGAGTCTCGTATTTTGTGTGACCCCCACATGCTTGCATGTTAATAAATTTGTACACCTTTATCCTATTAATCTGTCTATTGTCAGTTTATTTTACCAGACTCAATGATCAAAACTTCGGAGGGCAGAGGGAAAGTCCCCTTAGCTTTGGCGAGCTGGCCGGGTGTCAGACCCCTCGCTCACTTCAGCAGCTACGGCAGAGCCCCTCGGATGGAAGGAAGCCAGAACAGCTGAGCATTCTTACCCACCAGTCTCCTGGATCTCTGCCTGTGAAATTCGTTCAAGCAGGATGACAAGAGTCCATCCTTGGCTTTTATTCCTTTCCAAATTTAGACTGGCAGGAAAAGAAAATATTTTATATTAACTATGTCTCGTGTACAGTGACTCAGGTGTATTTTTTGGTACAAGTACTCTTGTTTTCCGATCCCTTCCTTCCCAGAGATGGTCTTGGTTTTCCTTTGTCTCTGTCTTTTGTGTCATTTTGTCAAAAGGGAGGAGAACAGTTCTCACCAGACCAGCATCTGTTCAGATAAAACTTTGTTGTGGATCCCTAAAACCAAAACCAGACGAGCTTCCCCCCTTGTCTCATTTTATGTCCTGAGAGCTTGCTTTTGTGACTAGACGAGAACTCTCTCAATCTAGTCTCTGCCAGCTGGGGAGCGCAAAATGTCGGTTTTTGCCAGGCAGCAAACTGCGACATGCTAGGACCTCAATACACAAAGTTACAAACAGCTTTCTCTGTCCAACCACTCCGAGCTCTCAGGAGAGTCTGTCTTAAGAGGCCCCGGCCCAAAAGGGGCTTTTATTGTCTCAAGCTCAGTCAGTGCTGAAAAAGTCCAATCTAAGTAGTGCACACTTTGGCATCATGGATTAGCAGGTCTGTGAATGGTGGCACCTCACCGGGAGAACCGAAGACATTGTTCGTAAACAGCATCCTTAACAGTCTGTAACAACAGGGTCTTTCGCTTTCTTAATCTATCTCTGGGAATGAACTCTT
Organism: Propithecus coquereli; assembly: GCF_000956105.1. Taxonomy (NCBI): domain Eukaryota; kingdom Metazoa; phylum Chordata; class Mammalia; order Primates; family Indriidae; genus Propithecus; species Propithecus coquereli. Next base: position 7,586,357 of record NW_012134969.1, on the reverse strand, counting down.
TGGCTTTTGGGGCTCATACCTTCTGCACCCCCTTTGAAGACACCTCTTGCATCCATGGTAAAAATTTATTCCAAGATTGGAAAGTTACCTTCTAGCATTTCCATGAAAAGGCTTATTGGATTAAGTCACTATTGGAATAAATAGACCACTGAAGATCCTAATCATCAATGGCCAGACAATGAATCCTTCCAATTGAAAAGACTTCTATATTTGCAAGAAATTTTAGAGATCTCTCATCCTGAACAATTCCTCTATTGGTATCTGTGGGGAAATCAAATTAAAAAGAGGACACAAAATTGTACCAGCCTTAGGGACTTCCTTAAATCAGACTTAGAACAAAAGCCGAAATCCACAAATCCAAATCCAGCTCCATTTACTCTGAAAGAAAGAAATCAGTTCATTAAAACATTCCAAAATCAAATAACCTTAAAAAGGAACTCATAAAATTGCTAACCCAACATCAGATTTCATCAACATCATAATTAATTTCATAAGATTAACCTGATAAAAAAGTTATAAGTTTTATGACATTTTATTTAAAACGCTGCTGATTCTTTTTATGTTTTGTTTTCCAGATCTAAGAAAACTTTTTTGCTTTTAAGCCATCTATAATTTACAACAATTTGGTAAAGTATACTTTTGTAAAGAGAATTCAAACATTTACTTTTTATTCCTACCTGATCCCTCCAAATTCAAAAATCATTTGTTTGTGAATATTCTTATTTTTATGACAATATAGTTATTTATATAAGTTCAATTAAAATCTGTTCTTCTTATAACAGGACACAATTAAAAACACTGGTTATATCACCAAGGCTTTTACGAAAGTGTCATATTTTCACCTGTGACCAGACTGCTTTAAGGAACTGAGGTTAACTTTACGGAAGCAATAAAAGTCCATGGGGGAAAAACAAAAAAAACAAAAAACTGACCGATACCTTAAATAAACAGTTCAGATGGTTGTCTTACAAGGTGAGTAAAAAATGTAACTTCCTCACAGGCCCAAGAACCTCAAAATATTTTGGAAATCTTGAGAAGAAAGGTTTTCACCCAAGTCTACAAGTATTACAGGAATAATGTGAGGCCAAATCCTTACCTTGGCTTCCTAGCTTTTAAAAGTCTAACCCGAAATTCCGCATATAAAAGATTCCAACAAAGCCAACTTAAAAAGAGCCTCTATGATTAATCACTATTCTTGCTAAACTTATATAAATAATTAGGCTGAATATAATGAGAATAAAACTTATTTTTAAAATAAATGAGACTGTGATTATCTTTGGTAAAAATGGGGGAACTGGAGGAAATAAAATAAAAAAAACAACTATAGTATGCCTGTTATTAGATTCTAGCCTGTTGTTTTTGAGATTTTATTATTTACCTACAATTTGAACTGTATTCTAAATTTTTTTTTTGTTTTCTCCAACATCTAGCTACAAATTTCCAAACTAACTTCTCCAATTTTCTCCTACCCTTCTGACTTGGAATTACTTAACACAAAAACTGCCTTTTTCTCAAAGCCCTAAAAGCTAAAGCTGGTCAACTTGATAAATAGACTCCAGAGAAACCACTTTACATTCAAATTACAAATCAAAAAATGTATCAGATTGTCACTGTCTGCTTACACCCCAAATAAAGATGTTTCGAGTCTAACATCTAAAAATCTTCTTGGCCGGCTGTCTTTGAGGCTCAGAAACTGGTTAAAAGACCGCTCCAAACATTAACTTTTGTTTTTCTTTTGTTTCTATAAAAATGCCTCTTTTTAAAGAACTGTTTGCTTACATATATAGAGTCCTAACTCTATGTAACGGGAGCTCACCTGCTACGCTGCCTTCTAAAATGAGACTCAACTGTTAGATTGGACTGACCTATTCCCAGGAATGAGAGACTGGTTTAAGAGAAACCCTTGCTACTCAGCTACTGACCCAATTCTTCTCGCCACAGCCACCAACTCAGCTTTAGTATGTGAAACTTCTAAGAAAGTTTCAGACAGAGGAATGTTGGGGCTCAGAAAACAAGAACCCAAAGTATGGCTCTTTGGCATGTAGAACACTTTAAATTAAAAGAAATCAGAAGGACTTAGAAGCTGCCTCAGAATCGAGGTCTCTCTCTTCCTTTGTTCCCTCCACCCCCCAGAACAGAGAAGCCCACGTGCACACGTGTGCGTGAAGTGCTGTCTTATCTAACTGAGGGAAGTTCTTCCAAAAGAAACACAACTGCCTTCAATCCTCTCATTAGCCAGGGAATGTTAATCACTGAAGAAGAAACTAAAGGTTGTCCCCATGCCCGCCCTGACAGACTTTTCATCTACTCTTTTAAGGGCTGTTACCTGAGAGACTTCAGCTGCATAACAAGATCACTTTGTTCACGGTGCAGCTCCACCCCTCACCTTCCCCTAACTGGTCGCCACCTCCCCTAGAGCCTAGAGGAACTTTATCCCAGGCTGTTGTCTGCACTTTAGGCCCATTCATTTCCCTTAAAGGTTATTTACTTTTCTCTAAAATTACCTACGTCCTGCACTTCCTTCTCCGCTGTGAAGAGGGCATTTAAGCTTCAATTTGGCCCTTCTTTGAGTTTCATATTTTGAGTGCCTCCTGTGCATTTGCACATGAATAAATTGGTATGCCTTTCTCCTGTTAATCTATCCTCAGTTTATTTCAACAGACTCAGTTATGAAACTTCAGAGGGAGGCTGGCAAGTGCCCTTCACCCTGACAATAGGGAGGCTAGAGAGTCGCACAGCCAGGGATAGGGCAGTGGGAGAAGATACCCGGCTACAGCACAGAAATCTTCTAGCAGAAACACCACGGCTGCTGCCTTCTGCGGCTTGGCACCCGGTGTTAGGGACTGGACTCCCGGGTCAGAAACTCTGCCACTGCTGCGCCAGAAGAGCCAGCCATGCCTGCCATCGTGCTTGCCAGAAGATCAAATCTCTAAATCGTATTAGGATTCCCAAAAGCCATGGAAATTGGGGAATATGAATCTCAACTTCCAGGCTCTGTAGCTCAGGAAGGCAAACTGAAAGGGGATTGGAATCCGGGTTAAGCGAGCCGATTTACACTATCTGCCACAGTAAATTATGAGAAACTTAGAGTTTCAGAACAAAACTGGGGATTAAAAGCAAGTAGCACTGGGATTATCACCTGTGTTTTTAACTGTCCCCATGCCAGTGTGAGCTGGGGGATAAAAGCTGAATAATCTGAAGAGTAGACAGCATTTTTCTTATAGAAACATTCCTGAAACAATGAGCTAAATCACATGCTAAATGCCATCTATAATATTTACTGCTTTAAGAATCTCGTTGTAAATCCTTTTACAAAGTGAATAACTCTCCTTCCATATTTCTTTCATGTAAAACCGGGTTTAAGAATGTTTATAGCAGCACAATTCACAATTGCAAAGATGTGGAAACAACCCAAGTGCCCGTCAATACATGAGTGGATTAATAAAATGTGGTATATGTATACCATGGAGTACTATTCAGCTTTAAGAAACAATGGTGATATAGCACCTCTTGTAT
>NW_012134969.1:7560321-7582221 GCF_000956105.1 Propithecus coquereli | reverse complement strand
GGGCCCCACATCCACATGTGTGCTATAAATACTCACCACGCTGCTAGATGGGAAGAATAGGTAATCAATGTTCTTATAAAAAGCAGTGCACAGATGATAATTAACACCTCACACCTTCCATTCCCGATGTGTAAAGCAGAATTGCTATGGTGGTGGCAGCAGCACAGAGAGGGGCATGGGGCTTCCTGTCTAAGCTTTCTCTCTTATTTATTATTATTTTTTAAAAAAATTTTGCCCAAAGAGCTGGAGGCCAAAGGTGTACATTATGAGAGCTTTCTCTGCCTGCTCACTCAAATCTCAGCTCATAAAGGAGATTGGTTCTCGTTAATAGCTTCATGTACTTCCTTCCCCGGTGCCTTGTCAAATAATAGCACAGGCAGAGAAATAACAGAGGAGTCCGACACTCACACATCTCCGGACTCCACCAGGAGGAGGGGGCTTGTTTATTGCACCGTCTGGAGTAGAATCAAATTATTTATGGACCATTTAGATGCAAATGTATCATTCATTTAGCAAACGCGCTGCATATGCAGACAATTTAGCCAAACAATGGATCTATAAGGACATCTCCACTAATCTCTGAGTATCAACTGTGCCTCTTCAAAGGGGATTTGGATTTTCTCTGAATTGATCAAACTTGACAAGTAATTTCTACCTAATGTTTAGGCTAGCCTCTTCTCTTTTCTCCATCTGTAGGTGAGAAATCCTATTTTCTGCTAGTGACAAGGTAATGTGAAAGGCTACGGACGCCAGTGAAGGAAGAGAAGGAGATTTTGTGCCCATAACTATGTCGCCACGGAAAATAAGACCATTCTGAAGGATCTGTTTTGTTTGGTTGCTTTGAAATTACAAAACATTTTCATTCAACACACACCCCATCCCCTAACCCATTTATGCTTCCTGAGCTGTTGCAGGAGGGAAAGCTGTGGAGAGAGCTAAGCTGCCTTTGTACAAAGAGAGGGAGTGTTTTCACACACCAGCACAGAAGAATGTCAGAATCCCTGCTCAGGAATTGCAGAAAAGCCTCAGCGGTTTCAGCAACTCTCAGAATCAATGAAAACCATATTAGGGAAAGACACACCAAATTTGAAAACTCGGCTCGTCCAGGAGTTTATTATCAAAATGCCAGCCTGACTCAGTTGTACTAAACAATTGGGCAAACGGGAGGAAGATAACGTAATAAGCGTGGCAGATCAGAGAGCTGAGATGGAATTAGGTGAATTTTTCTCCTGCAGGCTGGGAGCGGGGCACAGAGAGGCTGCGCTGCCTCTGAGTGAGTTCTGAAGATCAGCCTCCAAGTATTCTAATCTCACGACTAAAACCTACATGGGTTTCTGTCTTGGTACAAAATGGCTGATGTTTAAAAAAAATAAACTCACGTTTTCCTTTTTCCATGTCCGAATGGAGAACTGAGAACCTGTGATCTGTCCATGGCTCCTCAAGGAGACACAGCCTAACAGAAGATCCTTTGTCCTGGTCGTTGGAATACAGTAATTACATTTCCAACACGTTCTTTAACTGAGTTACCTCCTGTTTACGGGAAGGCCAGCCAATGCCTAGATTCATCTGACAGTAATAAAGTGCTAATGATGTGTTCCAGGAACAGTGGGCTAGGTGCCTTTTCAGTTTCCTAAGGAAAAAAAAAAAACCTTGATATTGTTTGTTATTAATTCAACAAATTTTGTAAAGAGACCTCATGTCAAAGGAATTGTAATTCACCCTCATCTACCCTACCTCTTTCCCCATCTACCCATACACAAACACACACACACACACACACACACACCACTGTTCCCACACTCAATGTCCACTCCCCACTCCATACCACTGTTAAAGAAAACCACAGCCCGACAGTAGTTAAAGTGGTGAAAATAGATTTTACTCAGGAACAATTACAACGGGGGAAAAGACCTCATTATAGAACTGGGCTCAATCCTGAATATAGCAAGAGCAAGTGGAATTTATATCCAAGCAGCAGAGTAGGGAGGGGGCCAGTGGATGGAAAATTACCGAGAGGAGTCATCAAAGGTGGGGGAATTCTTGCTAAACTGACCTACCGAGGCAGACCAGGGTAATTGGGTGTCACCTGGGGGATGAGGAATTCGACCAGATGTTGAGGGTGATCCGATATCAAGGGTGAGAGTTCGTCTCTAAGAGGACTTGGCAGATTCTTGCTAAAACTGACTGACACGAGCCCGACCAGGATGGACACTAAAGGTCACCATTGAAGTCTGGTTGAGAGGACTTGGCAGAGCCTGGCACAAGTTAGGTCAAGGACAGAGTCTTCGTTACAAGAATCCAGGTTCTAGAAACTGCCGCCTGTACCTCATTAACCTCTAAGGTCTTCCTTTTCTGTGTTCCAGCTTCATCCTTTGCCACTCACTTCCTCAGCTCTTTCAAAGCCACCAACTGCCGCCTTATTGTTCAATTCGGCTGGCTCCTCTCAAACTCTCTGCCACATTGGATGCTATGGTTGCTCATGGGTTTCCAGAAAATTCCTGAGCACTGCACGGAGAGGCCCCCTAGGCACCTGAGACTCGATTGACCTGAAGTCAACATTTACCTGCATCCTCTCACCCAGGCGTCCCCACCTCTGGTGAGGCAGTGCTCTCCTCTCAGCTCCAGGCTGGAAACCCCAGAGGCACCCTAAACCCCTCCCTCTTCCTCACCTCGCTTTCCCAGGGCACCTTGGCAACCCCTGACTCTTTTCTCTATGTCTCAGGTTCTCCAAGGTGTGTCCACATTGCAGGGAAACCACGTCACGAATGTCAGTGTCACTCAAGGTGTCTGAAACGCCACATGAAACCCCTACATCAGGTTCTGTTGTACTTGCAGTTGTCGCCTTCAGGATGATTTTAGTGTGAAATTATCCAACTATTTCACACTGAAATGCAGATTATTTTATTGCAAATAGCTTTCTTCTGCCTTCTCCCTTATATTAGACTTAGTGTGTTATCATTTCTGAAATTATGAGAATAGGTTGGTTATATTGTCTATAAACTTTATTTCAGATGGGTTGATAAATATTGCTCTTGCTTATAGTTTACATGTAATCTACCCTTTACGGGCTCACTGCGCCTTTCCAAATTCTTACCTAGATACTAAAATTATCATCTGCCCCCCACCCCATTGCTTCTCCAATCCTCCCTTTGCACTGCCAGTAAGATGATCATTACATAGCACACATCAGACCAAGTCACTCCCCTCCTAGAGTCCTCAATGGCTCCCCACTGCCTCATGACACAATTCTAACTTTGAGCACGGTATGTAAAGCCATCGTCATGGGGCTCCTGCTACTTCTCAAGCTGCATCCTCCCACGTGTCCACCACACATCCTGTGCTTCTGTGGGAGACCAGAATACACCACCCCAAAACATGAAGGATTGTTGAGCTGAAGGCAATTAAGAAGCAGATACAGAAATGCTCTCTGCCCTCCCTCTATTTGCCTAAAGGCAGGACATAGATTTACAAAGACAAAAGGTATCTCCCCACCCACCACTACCACCACGGATCCCTTCTGCCAGAGAGGACAAAGATTAACCACTAAAGACAACTCTGGACCCTCAGTAGAAAATGCAAACTCAGTTTCTCCCACTATACTCTTACAGCACACTCCTGACACCAGATGTATGGGATTTTTTCCCCACACACCAAGCAATCGATTCCGCAGCAGACACCGGCGGGGTGTCCTCTAATTCAACTCAGTTCTCACACTGTCTACCTGGAGCCAGCATCAGCTCACACTGGTTGAGGACTCAGTACCACAAGATTGAGCCCCACTTCTGAGGCCCACGGCAGGCCCCAGGTTATTTTGCCTGTGCTTCTGACCGACCTGCTATAGATCGGGGTTCCCACACCCCTCTTCTGGGGTTTGAATAATTTGCTAGAGCGACTTACAGAACTCAAGGAGACACTTAGCGTTTACCGGTTTATTATAAACGATATTACAAGGGACTCAGATGAAGAGACGAGTAGCAGGAGGTGTGGGGGAAGGGGCGAGGAGCTTCTGTGCCCTCCTGGGGCTCACTGCTTTCCAGGAACCTCTGGAAGCCCACAGAACCCCATCCTTTTGGGTTTTTATGGAAGCTTCATTCCATAGGCATGATTGAGTACAGCATTGGCCGTTGGAGATCAACTTAACCTTGAGCCCCTCTCCCCTCCCCAGAGGTTGGAGGGGTGACCTGCCTTGGTCTTTCTGGTGACCAACACCATCCAGAAACTACCTAGGGGCTTCCAGCCATCAGTCAACTCATTAGCATACAAAACACATCACTCTGGAGAGCCTGAGGATTTTAGGAGTTGTGTGCCAGAGACAAGACCAACTATGTATTTCATGGTATCACAGACCCGTATCAGCCTAGAGGTGGTACCAGAGGAATCTACATTAAAAGCTTTACAAGGTAGCATTCATCTTCCATTTATTTTCCTTCCTCCCAAGTTGTAGGCTGTAGAGACTCAAAGTCCTTTTCCCTTTGTCTTGTCACTTCTCTAAAAATTCACTGTTCTTTGTTGAAGGTGCCACATAAGCTTGAATTCAAAGCCACCTCTTTGAGACCTACTCATCCCTGGGTGTCTCCCATGTATATATGAAATACACAGGTTAATAAACTTATTTCTTTTTCTCTTATTTGTCTGTCTTTTGTTACAGGGGTCCATTCTAGCTAAGAACTTACGAGAGCCGAAGAAAAAGTCATTTCTCTTTCTCTACACTTCAATAACTGAAATTTACTCCTCTAAGCCTTTGATTACAACTGTCCCCTCTGCTGGAGCTCCCTTTTCTGCCTATCAAGACAGCATTGGCCTGCAGGCCTCAGGACAAGGGCCACCCTCATGACCCCTTCCTGTCTCCAGCTGCCATTCCCCTTCCTCCTGAGCACTCCACCCGAGCCCCATTAAAGCACCAGCTCAGCTGTCCTTGTCCCAAAGTTGTTCACCTACCTCTCCCCCCACTGAGGGGGTTGGTCTCCAGAGCCAGGACTGTCTCATGTATCCCCATACCCACTCACTACCTCGCACTGTGACATCATGGGTACTCAAGAAAGGCTCGTTGGGTTGAGCTGAAACAGCAAATCCTGCGAGAGCTTGTGAAAGTTGTCAGAATCAAAATGAAGTCACTAACGTTAAGAAAACGCTGACAAACAGAGTCCAGGAAGGCCATGGAGAGAAGGTTCTCATGCTTGTCTGCCTGATAACAAAAAAGACTCTGCAAGAACCACAACCTTGCACAAAGGCCATGTCAACTTCACAAAAAAGTATTTCTGCAAGGACATCTGCCTGGCAAAACTGCCTGCCCAAACTTGGACTGGCATCACCCTTGTTCCTGATATTTACAGCCAAGGATAATTATTTTAAAACATTATTAATATGTAATCCTCCTCAATTTTTCCCTCGAAAAACCCTCATCTTCCTTTACCTCTCTGAATACGCACATACAGTACATGCATGTACTAAGGCATGCATATTTCCATTGCAATGCTCTATTCCTGAATAAATACCTTTTTTTCTTTTAGAGCCTCTCTGTGTTTGTTATTTAGGTTGACAAGCTCAAAATAGTACTGGACAAAGATGGGTCTGGTGAGACTGAGGCGAGAGAAGATAGCTGCTGTCTCTGCAGTCCTATCAATGGGGCTAAATCCAGGGCTTAGAGCTCCCCCAGAAAAGGTCTCAGACATTTCTGTCCTATTATTTTAATTGAAATTAAAAGCGCACACCAATATGACAGTGAGAAATAAATGCAGCACTTTCTTAAAAGATCATACCATGATGTCAGCTCAACTCCCAAGCTCTGCTCCAAAGCACCCCTCCCCTGCCCACCACCACAATGTAGGCCCTGGGAGTTCCCTCCAGTGTTTACTGTTGGGATTGGGGTGACTCTACAGGTCATGCTCTTCCAGCTAAGAGTAGGTTCACACCACTCATTCAGGAGTGGGCTTGGGACCAGGACGCCCTGGGGCCGTGCTCCCTGCAGGCAGGTCTCACGGATGGTCTCGCACAAGCTTCTGCAGTGCCAGCACTCAGCACTGCCCTCTGCCCCTTTGTGGCCTCCACAGTCACCTGACCCTGTCTGGTCCTGGCCCGAGGCATGTCCCAGCCTGCTTTTCCTTCTGTCTCTGTGGGCTCTGCCCGCCTGGCCCACTTTGATTCTACACTCTCTGTCATCCTCATTCTACCCCACAGCCCTCAGCCTCTGTTCTTCTGCAACTTGGACCATCTTTCAGGCCCTGGGACTTGTCCTGTGTCATCTCTCTTCAGGGTTTCCTCTGCCTGCTCTCCACCTCCCCTAGATTTATCCAGATGATTGCTGCTCCTCCTCATGCCTCAGGGAGGCCTCTCGTGACATCTCCAAGTCTAAAGTTCACAATAAGTTAAATCCCTCTGCTGTGAGCTCCGTGCATCCTGTCACCCTGTAACACTTGCCACGCTTGTAGTAGTATGTGTTTTTGTTTGTTGGGGTTGTTTTATTTGTTCGAACATACTCTAATTTCATTGGAGATTAACTTGTCTACAATTACTACCAAGAAAACAGACTAAATGTAATTGTAATCTTTCTGGATGGTGCAGATTGCAAACCTCTGCAGCACGATTACTGCATGAATGAAGTACGTCATACATGTACCATGTGATAGCAAACATTTCATTACCAATCAAATTATATGTGTTAGCTTTATTTGATTTTAGTTGTTTTTCTTCACTCCACAAAAGAAAAAACAGAAATTTTACTTCCTGTTTACCTTTACATTTTTGCCATATTACCTGCTGTTGTAGTGAATTCTAGGGGCATCTATAAAATTTAAATTGTCTGTGGTTGATGTCCAAATAAAAATGAACCAGATAAAAATAATTAATGATTAAAATATATTTACAAATTAGTTTTAAAAGATCATTTTCACTGCTAGTGGGAAATACAAAGGTCTCAATGTAAATTCCCTAGATATTGCTTCTGGGATCTCTAACAACTTTTAAGATAATTTTAATATTCTTGATCTTAAACATATGTCAAAAACTTTTCATGTACAATATAAAATGAAGAAATTTATTTGGAAATAATTAAATTCCTGGAAATAATTAATCGGTGGTTGAAAAAACGTACCTTTTTAAATACAATTAAAATAACCATAAGGTAGTAAGTGTGACACGAATTTCTCTCCTGCAGAACTCAGGAACAGCTAACTGGACGAGAGGCATGGGGCAAGGTGGGATTGGGGGCCGGGGGCATTGCTCAGAGTTTCCACAGCTTCCGTTCCTTCTCTGGGTGCCACACCCTCCCAGCACCCCCATGTGTTCACAAACTGGGAAGCTCCTGTAAGTAACTTGCTTTGTGTTTGTCTTCCCTGTTCTGTATCTGTTGGCCAGTGTCCCTAGGGCCCAACACCGGGTGTAGCACACAACAGAAAATCAGTATGAATCGAAATGAGTTGTCTGCCTGGGTTGGTCTGCATATTTCATACGAATGTCTACCACATGCCAGATGTTCCTAAAGTGTTAGGGGCACAGCTCTGAACAAGACAGGCACAATCCCTGCTATCAAGGGTCTTTCATTGCAATGGGAGGAGACAGATTAAGAAAAAACATAAACAGATGACAAAGGAATACGATCACTTCCAATAGTGTGGTTTTTTTTAAGTTAAAATCCTTCCTGTCTTCATTAACCTGTTTGCTAAAGTTACATAAGATCCAACTGTCTTTTTTTTTTTTTAAGACAGAGTCTTGCTCTGTCACCCTGAGTAGAGTGCAGTGGCATCATCATAGCTCACTGCAGCCTCAAACTCCTGGGCTCAAGCAATCCTCCTGCCTCAGCCTCCCAAGTAACTTGGACTAGAGGAGCGCGCCACGATCCTCTGCTAAATTTTCTATTTTTAGTAGAGACAGGGCCTCACTCTTGCTCAGGCTGGTTTTGAACTCCTGAGCTCAAGCAATCCTCCCTCCTCAGCCTCCCAGAGTGCTAGGATTACAGGCGTGAGCCACCGTGCCTGGCCAAGATCCAACTCTCTTGAAGCCCGTAATCACTCAATACCTAAATAAATTAGGATGATGTTAATGAGAAAGGAGCCAGGCATTGGCCTTTGGGTTGACAGCTGGGTGTCTGCCACCTTCCCCCATGCTGGCTCCATTTCCCCATCATCTCTGGGATATAAGGTGGACTGCGTTGGATAATCATTCTCCTATGAGTCCTCTGTGCTGTACACATTAAATAAATTTTTACACCTTTTTCTCCTATCAGTTTGCCTATTGTAAGTTCATTTTCAGCAAACCTTCCAAGGCGGGAGAAGAAGATTTTCCCTTTCTACCCTACAGGTATCAGCCATGAATCTTGTGGTAGATACGAAAAAAATATTACTTTTTTTCTCCTGCAATATGCGTGCTCTTTAACTCAGCAATTCCACTTCCAGGAATTTTTCTTAAGGAAATAATAATAGATATGTGCAAAGACATTCATCATTGCAGTTTACATGAGAGAAATATTAGAAGCTCCTTAAATGGCCAGACATAAAGAATTATTTTGAAAACAATATATTCATATAATAAAGTAATATTCTGCCATTTAAAATTATGTTGTAGAAAAATTGTTAATAACATGAGAAAAAGCTCATGGCACTCTGTCAAGTAAAGAAAGTAACAATATGTATCTATGAAAATCATCACTAAAGGGCTAAAAATGATTAGCTTTGGGGGCAGTGGGATTATTATGGTGGTTTATATCGTACTCTGTATTATCAACATTTTCTAAAATGAATTGCTCTTATGATCAGATCCTAGCATACTGTACTTTTTAAAGAAGCAAGGTCCTATTTATAGACTGCTCAAGCTCTAGGGCCCTGAGGGGAAGATTTGTGTAGGAAGCTGTCCTCAGCAGTAGGAGAGCTGGCCAAGTGTGGTGGCTGAAGAGGAAGGTGAGAACTTTCTAGGGAAGGTGATGGGCACAGGCAGAGGGGGGTGGCCAGGCTGGCCGGAGCTGAGGACAGATGGGCACAGAAGTGGAAGAAAGATTCACTGGGCTTAAAGCGGGAAACAGCTGACCACAGCTGCCAATGCCAGAAAGCCCTGACAATCCAGAATCCTGCGAGAAGGATCTGATGATCTGCTCCATCGGGGGATAGAAGGAGCCCCTGGCATAATTCAAAGACCATGATGAAAGTTTCAGCAGCTCCTCTGATTAAAACCACAAATGCACAGCTCTCCATCTAATCCCTTGGTGAAAAAGGAAAATTAGCACAAGTGGCAGCCCTGATGACTCCTCTCTTTGAGTTACATGTAAAATTTCAGGCATCTCCCTGGAGAGCCCAAGCTGGACTATTGCCATTGCTCTCCCACTAATTGGAAAACTATAATAAGAAGTAAACTTTGCTGATTCCATAATAACTGGGATACCACGGCAGCCTGCCTTGTGCTCCCTGATCACTAAATACACTTGCATAGCTTGAAAGGATGAATGATGGGGGCTCTTGTAAGCCCCTGATGTCACTGCATTTTTCATTATATTAAAACAATGACATCTGCATTGAGGGAGGTCATTTGGTCCAGAAAAGCTTTGGTCTCCTTTGTTTGGGGATGGAAGCTTTGCAAATTTGAATGACTCCTTTTGGGGACATAAAGACATCAGCTTTCTTTGCCTACAACTGAATCATTAAACCATAGGAGGAGGAGGCAAGTGCTTTGGTGAGCTGTCACTTCTTCCTTCCTCCTTTTTGTTCCAAATCGTTTCACATCGAGGGTCTGCAGTATCTTAGGCTATTGCTGTGTGGGGCAGAGAAGGCCAAGCAGAGTCTGTGGGGGAGGGAGGAGTTGGAGCACCTCTGTGCAGAATAGATGTAGGACAATATGGAGCCCAACCCTACTACCATCCAGCCACTGCCTCCCTGCTCAACCTGGTTGGTCACCAGGTCCAGGGAGCCACATGGCCATAGCCTGCCTGCTGCACCTGGGAAAGACCCAGCCACCCACCAGCAAGCCACTGAAGAAATTGCAGGAAAGGAAAGAAATGCCTTATGTCCCCAGCACCAGATGGCCCTTAATCAGACAAATGACAGCACAAGGACCCAAGGACCCCTAATGCAGAATCCACTGATTTTCTAACTGATGTTTTCCCAGAATTTTTTCTAAGGCTCTCCTGTTTTTATTGTTGATTTCTATAGAGTTTGTGAGGTGTCAGAATGGGACAGGGGCGTGCAAAATACTGCGCCCGGATGTTTACTTTAGTTCAATAATTCTACATTGCTTTTTCTTGCATTAACTGCACTAAGGTATTAAGACATGCTGAGGCTATTAAAACAGTGGACAACATTAAAGGAAATATAATAGAGTGATATGCTTTTAAAAGTATTGGATTTAACACACTCAGAAAAGGCATTAATGAAATTTTAATGAGATGTCAGCTTGCAGTAATTTTACAAGTCATGATTACCTTTATTTCAAAAACTGTCCAAATAACTGTCACCACAGTGATGCAAGTAGTTAGCAGAGGTACATATTACCAAGAAAACCAGCCCACGAATAGATCACAATAGTTATTTTTGCATAAGAGTAGAAGAGGTGTTAACTGGTGAAGTTGTCTAAGGCTTTATACAAAGGAATGCATTTTTTTGATGGGTTCCTAGTTTGGGATAAAATTACAGGCGTGCTCTACAGGTGTTAACAAAGGAGGATGCCTCTGATAAATGCAGAGAACTTTCCACAGGATACTGCGAATGTCATGTCCCTTTGCCTAAAATAATCACTGGGCAATGAACAACTCTTGGACTACAGAGAGTGTTCTGGGCCAGGAATAACCCAAGAACCACCTGGGAAGGGTACGCATTAGCCTGCAAGCCACAAGAGAGGAAGGGCTGAAGGATGGAGCAGAACGGGGAGGGAGGAAGAAGAGGATGTTGCTGGACACGTGTATGGTGGCCCTTGGCATTGTCCTTCGCTTGGCCTAATCCCCAAGTCCACGCTATTTTATAAAACCCTGAGTGTTGGTGCTGCATAATTGTTTCAGGAAGATGTTTTTCAAATGTGTGACAATTCTCTTCCCCATGACAATAATAGCTAAGGTCTATTAGAGCAGGCTTCCTCAAGTTTTAATAGGCATGGGAATCACCTGTGGATCTTGCTAAAATGCAGATTCTGATTTGGTCAGTCTGGGTTGGGAACTGAGATTCCCACATTTCTAACAAGTTCATAGGAGATGTAGATGCTCCTGGGCCATGAACCACATCTTAAGGAGCCATGTTACATAGTGTTACCATGAGCCAGGCACTGTTACAGGTGTCTTAGGTATAGTGTTTACTCATCACAACAAACTGCTTAGATAGATAGCATTATTTTTTTCCTCTTTTGTAGATGGAGAAAGGTAGACACAGAGAGGTTATGTAACTTGCCTAAGGCCACACAGCCAATAAGGAATAGAGCTAGGATTTGACCCCAGGCAGTCAGGTGCCAGAGTCTGGGTCTCTTTGATAGCCAACTTTAAAACATCAGGTTTAATTCTTACAGATGCGATTCCTCATATTCCCCTATCTCACTGTGAAGTCATACATACAGGCTCAGCTTTTGGCTTGTAGACATTTCTTCAATACATTTCTTTGACAACATTTATCAAACAACTACTTGGAGCCAGCCCTGGGCTAAGCTCCGAGTTTATACAAGCTGGGTCCTGCTGAGAGCAGCTCACAGGTCTGGGGAGGTAGGCAGGGGAGAAGGACAAGTAAACCAGCAGCTCTGATGCTGGGTGACCCACCCTGGGATCCCAATATGCATTGGCTACGCTTGCATTTCTAATATGGACGTAGCTAGGTTATTGTTTTGTCTGTCCTTTGGTGGAAGGGAATGAAAGAAAAGGGAAATTAATATTTTTTCAAACTTCTACTACATGATAGGCCTTGGACATATATTACCTCATTTAACCTTCCCATCAAGCTGAAATACAGATAATATTATCCCACTTTAAAGCTATATCAGACCCTGTCCAAGGTGCTAGCCAGGTGGGGGCTGGCTTTTGAATTGATATCTACCTGACTCCAAAGCTGGTGTTTTCCTATATGCCACTGTTCCAGCAATCATTGCTGCAAAACTACCCCATAACTTAGCAGCATAAAACAACATCTATTTTATTATGCTCAAAGATTCTGTAGGTCAGGAATCCAGAAAGGCCACAGCTGGGAGGATTCTCTACTCCAGGGAATCTGGGGCTGGGATGGCTCAAAGAGGGGTGGAGACATATGGTTGAGGCTGAAGGATCCACTTCCAAGAGGGCTTCTTCACTCACAGCCTGGTTCCTGGATTGGGAAGGCAACCTGAGTTTGTTCAGCTGGAACAGTCACTTGGAGTGCCTCCAAGTGGCCTCTCCAGCATGGTGGTCTCAAGACAGTCAGGCACTTCACATGGTTGCTCAGGGCTTCAAGAGTGAGTTTTTGAACAAACGAGACAAAAGATGCATTCTGTCCTTGGAAGTCACATAACATCACTACACTTTTCTCTACTGATACATCACTGGTCACGGAGCACACCAGATTCAAGGGCAGGATATAGACGCCGTCTTTTGATGAGAGATGCTCCAAACAACTTGTGACCGCATTTTTAAACTATGACAATCATGCTGACCCAGAGGAACCAACGTTATATGTAGCTCTTGCCTCTTACAACCACACAGAAGCCTTTTAATCACCCAGCCATTGTTAGAGGACATCTGACAGTCCAACACGGGTCACCTTGGATGCCATCCAAGAGAGTGAGTTACTGATTGACTGGATGATACTGGCAGGGTGAGCTCACCTCTAATTCACCCTGGGGGAGCGCTCAGAGAACCACGTTTACAGGGAAACACGGAAGCAGCACTTACCCCAGATTCTCCCCGCTAACACCCAGCACTGCAGCAGAATGCTAATGTGGAGGATGTCGCTGATGAGCAGAAATGGCTCTCTACCAATCTACATCTCTCTTGGATCCTTCTCCAAGCTGCTCTTAGATCAGAAAGGATAGAATAAAACCTCCCACATCAGGCTCACATAAGCAAGTACCCCCAAGAAGGCCTTGATTTCCAGGGGACACCTTCAGTGGGGCTAGGTAGCCTCCAACAAGGAGGCTCTCTCAACCTGTGTTTAGGTTAGGGTCTCCTTTCACCCTCCCTTGGAATTTCACAGACTCCGCAGCTCTGAGAGCCTGCCCAGGAGCCGGGGAAGCAGTTTACCATTCAATATGGCTGGCAGGTGAGGACGCAGAGGATAACTGATGGAGAGTCGATTAGCCAGGAAGCTATTTAATCAATCCCAGCAGGTGCCGCAGACCACTCATATAGATTTCAATCAGAAACAATCAGTGTGTGAGAAATGCTTCCTGTGCTCATTCTCAAAAATTTGGTACTCTTCCCTTCACTCAGCAATAATTTATGCTGATTTCCATTTAACAACTTCTGTCTAATATTTAGGGCTTCCAATAAATGGAGTCCTTCCTTCCTTTCCTCCTTCCCTCCTTCCTTCCTTCTTTCCCTCTTTCCCTCCCTCCTTCCTTCCCTCTGCCCTTTCTTCTTCCTTCCTTCCTTCCTTCTTCTTTCCTTCACAATATTTACTTGACAGCCTATGCACTGGGAAATAGTGAGCAAGACACAAAATCCCCACACTACTTTCATTGTAGTTGGAAAAAGACAAGACCAATAAGCATAAAAAACCTGTAATTTACAAAGTATGCTAAAATGTGGGAAATACTGTGGGGGAATTAGGATTGGGTAAGAAAATCACAAGTGCTGGTAGGATAGTGAAGTTTTAAACTGAGTGTTGAGGGAGGGGATCACTGTGAAGGTGGTATTCGAGCCAAGATGTGAAGGAAGCACGGGAGTTATCCATGGAGCTCTTTAAGAAAAATGCAGGGAGAGCAGCCGTCTCCCGGGCAGGGGAACCTGGCATGATCATTGGATAGCAAGGAGGCCAACGTCACTGGGCAGATTGGGCAAGAAGAGTAGTTGAAGATGAGGTCGCAAAGGTGTGAAAAGGCCTCATTATAGATTTTGGCTTCTATCCTGGGAGTCATGAAGCTGGGATGGAGAAGAAATGATAGGATTTTTAGTAGCAGAGTAACATCATCGAACTTGAGTCTTCATAGGATTATCCAGGCTACTGTTTCGAGAATAGATTAGAGTAAGACAAGGGTAAAGTCAAGGCGACCACTGATGAGGTCCTCATGGAGTGCAGGCACGAGATAACGGTGGCCAGTGCAGGGTCTGAGATGCAGTCAGAGTCTGGATATACTTGGAAGATTGGCTGAGCAGAATTTACTGCAGATCGGACATAGAATGCAGGAGGAAGGGCAGTATAAAAGGCCACTCTGAAGGTTCAGAGCTGAGCACTTGGAAGCCTGGAGTCGTCACTCCCCTAGATGGAGAAGATTATGGGCAGAGCGGAATGACGGGGGTAGAGGAGGAGTTCTGTTTGGGGTATGTTGAGTTAGAGACGTCCACTGCACATCCAAGAGGGGATGGCAAGTAGGTAGTTAGGGGTGCTGGCATTACCTACTGGGGAAACCACCTGCAATGCAGCCATTCTGGAGTAAGCCCTGCATGCCCGTGAGTGATGGGCTGGAGCAGCTTTCCCTGAAGATATGAGGGCATTCATCAAAATGAGATGACAAGTCAAAGGCCAGTGATCAATCATGGTGTCTGTTCCGGACACCTGCCTTGTGGCAGCACAGGTCCAGGCCCAGGAGATTAGGAGCGGAACACTCAGACATGGGTATCTCCTTCAGGTATCTCTAAGTCTAAGTCCCCAGCTGAACTGACACTTGAGCTACACGCAAATCAACAAGTTCAGAGAGATACTCAGAGCACGGCCTATATGCTAAGCACTAGAGGTGCCAAGATATCTAATACAACCAAGAGTTATCTATAGTTAGAAGAGAAAGACATAAATCTGTGAAAATTTAAGAAGAAATCCATTAAAAATCCCAGGAAATTCAATGAACTAATGTAAAATAAAAGAAGGAAAAGCTCCAGCAAGTGACCTCTTGTTCAGGATGATTTTGGGGAATTTGAGTATAAAATCCGGTGAAGTGAGGACCCGCTTGGATTTCAGGAAGCCATGTGCTCAATGGTCCAGGTCTAGAGCAATCCACCTCTGGTTTTCATAAGCCTTCCAAGATGTGATGCTTCTCTTTGCTGATGATGGACTTTAGAAATCATTTCATACATTAAGTTAATGGGTTTCAAACAACAGTGTTTTAGGAAGTTGTCAAAAATTGGACTGCTAACCCACATTTCTAGGAATTTTGACTTATTAAGTGATTTTTGAGAAATCTTTCTCTATGCATTATGGCCATTGCCCCCATGGTGATTAAAAGAAAAAGTTTAATAGACTAGAACCCAGTGTCTGTTGAGAGTAAACACCCTCCAGGGGGGTGTTACCCTAACAATCCATCACTGCAGCCACGGATGGGAATGAGCAGGTAGTTGCCAGGTCCCCGGGGATTAGGCTTGGGGACGTAGCAGTCAACAGAATTTAAGAGGCCTTTGCTTTGGTATCAGTATGAGTCTTGGTGATTTACTAACTTATTCAGAACTCATGAGTCTCGATTTCAACCACATTTCATTATCATGCTCTTCACTCTAATGAAACAGAAAACAAGAAATACGGTTTAAATTCATTTTCTGGAAAACGCAATGGAGTGTATTCACCCAGCACCGATGTGTGTTTCTCTTCCATAATGAAGGAATAAAAGTAACCACTTGGGTTGGACTCTCTTCTCTTCCCGTTTTTGATGCCTTTGGGTGCTGCCATTTTTAAAATTAGGCTGCTTACAGCACAATAACACAATATCACTCTCCACCCTGGTCTGTTTTGACATCTCTCCCCTTGAAAGGCCTTTTTCTGATATCTCTGTTTATTTATTGACCCCCTAAATATAAACCACATGTTGAAATATGTTAATTACGATTCTTTGACCGGGGTGGACAGTGACAAATCCACGTACACATGTGTCTCCTGGGGTCCATGAATTGGACCCTATGGGTTCATTACCACAGTCTCTGATGTGTCAGAATCAAAGACAAGGTCATGGCAGACTACTGCTTTCCTTATTTTATATCTGTTTAAAAAGACCCACTTCTTGAACACTTGTTAACATTGAGTCATGAAGAAATGGATCTGCCCAGGATCACAGGCTGACCTCTGGGTAAATTGCTTAATCTCAGTTGTTTTGATGTATGAAGAGGAAATAACACTATTACCTACCTCGCAGGGTTGTTGTAAGGAATAAACAAATCAGTATAAGTTAAGAGCATTGACCAATGCCTGGTGCACAGTAAGCACTATGTAAGTATTAGCTATTAAGCTATTAACATAATTAATTTATTGTTATTCTCATGAGTCCATTCTTCCTGTAATCAGTGAATATCCTTTTTTTACTAGACTGGTAAATCTGTGTATGCATATAAAGGATTTTTCTTGACCATAAAAATTATTTTCAAATGAAAATATGAATTGTAAATAAATTTTTCCAGACCCAAAGAATTTGACGGCCATTCTGCTGCCATCATTCAGATGACACTGCCTTGGCAGACCTCACTGGAGAACACCGCGCTGCCAACAACGGCTCACATGCATCGAGCCCTGGTGCTCTATGATTCAGGAAGCAATAAAGTGACCACTGTTCTTGGCTCTAGACACCATCGTTTTAAGAGGTCTCCCTGCTGCATGGTACTCACAGTTCCCAGTTCTGTAGGTCAGACTGAGACATTCACTGTGAGACAGAAAGTTAATTTTTAACTTCTGATTAAACTAAATGCTCCATTTTGTTGAATGACCCATGGGTTTAAGAGTTGTAGGGAAGCCCAAGGGACAACCAAACCACGCATCGACATTTTTCAGGTAATACTAGGTCCCATTTGACTTTCAAAATGTCTGTCACCAAAGTTATCTAATGCACTTTGGAGGGGCTCCCAGGGCTCAGCGTGCTCACAAACACCACATGCTTCAGGAACGTCAAGCTTCCCTTGCTAGCCCTCCAGCTGCTGTCCAAGGTGCTAGGGACCCGCCACATGGCACTGACAATGTGGAACACTGGCAGGCCAACCCGCCCTAGGAAGCTCTGGCAGTCAAGCGTCCCTGCATCCTCCGTCCCACTCAACTCCCCCGGTTTTGGTGTCTCACCCAAATGTGAGTCTGCACGTCGGATTACAGTGAAAATGGAAAAAAATAAATTAACCCTTCTTTCATCCTTGCAAAGTTTGGGACAGCTCTGTTATTTATTTTTTAAGTCCAATTTATTGAGCTAAAATTTCTATACAGTAGCACTTACCCTTTTTAGGTGTATGATTCTGTAAGCTTTCATGAAATACACAGCTGTATACCACTATGGCCGCGTTGTTTTTAATCCATCCAGGGTCAGGAACTTCTCGTGGGCTCCTCGTGGGCACGCCAGGAAACTGCGTAGAACCACAAGGGCAGCTCAGGCTTCTGACTGCTAGACTTGCATTCTCACCCTTCAGTCCCCCAGACAAGTGATAAAAACCACTTTGAACACTTACCAGTAAAGGGCATAAGTCCCAGGTTTCTACTGGGCTCTGAGAGACTGACATGGTGCCTTTCAACTAAGCAGAGTTGTTTATAAATGGATTAACCATGACTTTTTATTTTCTGTATTTCTGATGCTTTGACATCTGGGGTCTTGCTGACCCTGGAGAGACTGCCCTTCCTAGGGCTAGCCAGTTCCAGAGATGGTAAAGAATCACCTGTAAGCGTGACTTTCATGTGTGAACTAACCAATCCAAATCCCACATCCCCCCACCTCCTCTATTGGGCTCTAACAGGGTTTTCCCACTCTGAGCCACTGTCTTCCTGCCTTTATGACCCCAGGGCCAGGTACCAGACAAGTAGGATCGCCCCCATACCCCAGAGCTTGCTCTGAAATTATCCAAACCAGCCAATCCTGATCCCGCTTACCCTGCTTTACCTTGCCCATCTCATGGAAACCACAATAAAGGCAAGTGCCCAAGTTTTCTCTGGCTCCTTCTGCCTCCTGGCTGAACTGGGTGCCTCCCCGGAAGGCCCAGGGTGGCGTGGCATGGCGTGCTCCCTCCTCTTGGGGAACCGTGCGTAACAAACTATTAATATCTCCTCAATGGCAGTCATCTCCTGATATGTTGGCCTCACCATACCTGAGTAATAATAAAATCTACATTCTAAAACAATGCACATCTGCATGTTATGGACATTTTACAAAGCACGAGTCCAGCTGACTTCTCGGAGGGCTCTCCCAAGGGCGTGTCATGACTACCTCCACTCTCTTCAGTAACAGCTAAGACATGGGACGCTTCTGACTTTCAGTCACAGACCATTAAAAATACAAACAATTTAGGAATAATTCTGTGAAAGTTAATGTAAATTCATTCATTCAGGTGTTTACCAAGCATCTACTGTGTACCAGGTAGTACGCACCTGGTTTCATAGGCATTCAAAAAAGAATAAGTTGTGGTCCAGATCTCTAAGAGCTTCCAGTACCAAAAAAAAAAAAAAAAAAATCGTAGCTGTACATCACCTTATAGTCTACTGAATGCAGTGGACAGTGATTGTGTTCCTTGTTTCCTGGTTGTGGTGTCATGAGTGGTGGGGGAGGGGAGCTCGAAGGACTCCAGCCAGAAGGCAGCTAGAAAGGAAGTGATGGTGTTTGCAAAGGTAAAGGAGGAATAAAAAATCCTTCTGCTCTGTGAATGCACCCCCCTTGCTTCCTGAACCTCCATCCTTTGGCCTGATATGTGTTAGTATTTAGCAGGGATTTTTTTTACTTTTTAAAAAAGAAAGTGGTACTAGCATCTTCTGGGGCATGTACTGCAGGATTTGACATATGTGCCTTCCACTCCCCATGCCCAGCAAGATTGGAGTCAAGCCTAAACTGGCTGCTGGCCCAGAAGATTTTCATGTCAAAGGAGGGACCACCCCATGAAGGACAGTGTTGGCCAAAGAAGGCTTCTGGGTCACGATGGTTGTCCACCAACTCTTTCCACCTCTCCACAGTAAGACACAGGGAGAATGGCCCTTGCCAGCTCCCTGTGGTTGGCGGAGCCATGTGACCAATTTTATCCAATGAGGAGGAAGCAGAAGCGTTAGGTGTAAGTCACTTCCAGACTGAGCATATGATTGTCGAAGTGAGATCCTAGAGCTGCACTTTCCAATGTGGTGGCCACTACCCTCACGTGGCTATTGGGCATTTGCAGTGTGGCTAGTCCAGAATGAGATGCACTGCCTGTGCAAAACACTCCTATGGGATTACGAAGACTTAGTATATATGTATGTATGTGAACATATTCATAATTTTATATGTTGGAATTATAATATTAGGTAAAATAAAATACTTCATTAAAATTAATTTTACCCTGTTCATTTTACCTTTATAATGTGGCTACTAGAAAATTTAAACTTACATATGTGGCTCACATTATACTTCTGTTGCACAGAGCTGTACCAGAGCTTTTTTCTTCTGCTATAGCAACTGGGAATGTGCCAGATAAAGTCACTCCTGATGCCGAGGGTCCTGGGGTGAGGGTGACAGTGATGCGGAGAGACGCTACCTTTAAAGGACACGCAGCATGAGCAAGAAATGAAGCTTTTATCAGTGTAAGCGACTGAGAGCCGGGTTTGCTCATGGCTGCAGCAGGAGCCAGTCTATTCGCA
This sequence comes from Propithecus coquereli, assembly GCF_000956105.1. Classification (NCBI taxonomy): domain Eukaryota; kingdom Metazoa; phylum Chordata; class Mammalia; order Primates; family Indriidae; genus Propithecus; species Propithecus coquereli. The sequence continues at coordinate 7,562,590 of NW_012134969.1, read as the reverse complement.
CTGACACGGGACAAGTGGGTGGAGGCAGGGCAAGGTGTATGGCAGAAAAAGGACACAGAGGAGCAGACATTACCTACATTGCAATGTTACCTATGATCATTTCTGCGTGCACACGTGCACACAAATGCGCACAACACACACCTGTTTCTTTCATACAGAGGAGGAGCCAGGACATGAAATGCTCCTTTTTCCACCAGTGACACCTCAGACCTCCTGTGTCAGACGAGGCTGCACAGATCTCATAAGAAACCTGGCTCACGGGATGGCCGAAGCTGGCGGTTTTAGTTTGGCCGTGTCGCTCCTGCACATGCTGGCGCGTTCTCACCTCATTCCTGCTCGTGGAACCGGTTCTGATATTTCACTTTCAGGGCTGACAATCACAGTGACACCTCATTCAACCAGCATCCTTGATTCACTCAGGACTCACGGTGACAGCGCAGAAAAAACAATCCTGGAATGAACAGCTGCAGGAAAATCTGTAAAAGGTCACAGTACGGGGGTGGACATCATCATTTGGTTTTCAACAAATATCAAGGAAGGGAGATTGCACAGTCTGCTTAGAAAGGAGGGGTGAATGGTTTCTCTGAATCGGAAATCCACGACTTCTCCACCAGTTGCCTCTCTTGGCTCTGCTCCCTCCTTTATTTTATTTCTTTCCTGGGTTTTGGGGTTTTTTGTTTTGTTTTGTTTTGTTTGTGTATGTTTTTTCTCAAGATAAGGTCTCACTCTGTCTTCCAGGGTCGAGTGCAGTGGTGTCATCAGAGCTCACTGCAACCTCAAAACTCCTCGCTAATTTTTAATTTTTTTGTAGAGATGGGGGGTCTCTCTATGTTGCTCAGGCTGGTCTTGAACTCTTGGCCTCAAGTGATCCCCCCGCCTTGGCCTCCCAAAGTGCTGGGATCACAGACGTGAGCCACTGTGCCCAGGCTTCTGTTTCAATTAGGGGTATTTTGGCTGTAAGTAACGCAACTCTTAACAGTGGCTTAAAATAGGAATTTATCTTTCTCACATAACGAAATATTTAGAGATACTCAGTCTAGTGCTAGTGTAGCAATTCAGCAATGTCATTAAGGACCCAGGCTCCATCTAAGCAGGTTGGCATGTTGACTCATGGTTGTAAGATGGCTGCCTTAGCTCCAGGCCTCATACCCACCTTTAAGACAAGAAGAGGGAAAAAGGAGCTAGCTTCCAGGCCCCTTTGTGTGGTAGGAAGAGTAGGGCAGATGCTCTGGCCTCACACTTGGGGAAGGGGAATACATTGGAGAAAGGGCATGTGGCACAGGGAAGATGTACGTTCTTCTCCTGAATCCACGGGCTTCATCAACTGGGCAAAAGGGGCGCTTTTTCCAAGATTTTTCTGTCTAGGGGTTCTCCTTTTTGCAACATGCACAGAAGTACTGTTTATGCTAGTAGCATTGGACCTAGTAGCCTTGGAGGATGGGCCTCTGCTTCATACCCTTTCAGGGATATCTCCAGCCAGTAGTAATGGTCACTTTTATCAGGAAAGGTGATCAGTAGTTTGGAAAACAGTGCCTCTGAGAGTTAAAGTGCATAGTTCATGAAGGGTCATCCCTGGTCTGCCCCCAACCCCATGCTAATCCCACTCCTCCTCCCTTCCCCACTCCTCACCACTGGCAGTAGCACCATCCAGAAACACGACAAATTCTTACCTATCCTATGGCAGCTGACTGACAATTCATCCCCGCCCCAAACTGAGCAGATAATGACAAAGCATTATGCTTCTGGAAGCACTTGGTATTAACAGGCTACTCTAGAAGTGTCAGAGCCTTTCCTGGAGCTCGAAGGCCATTGGTAGTTATGCAACTGCGAGGCAGCAGCTCTGGAGGAAGCCCATCTTGCTCCCTGCCCTGCTGCTGGTCTGGAGGCTGGTTGGCATTTTCCACAACTCCCAACTTGGAGAGGGAAGCTGCACCCCTTCAGCAAAGACGACTCTCACAAGTGGCGTTTCTGGCTGAGTAAATTGCCCTGCAGCAAAAAGAGCTGGTGCTAATTTAGTGTTCACTTCTCATCAGCTGAAATGTTTTTATTTTTGGAGGGAATTGGCGAGCTATAATTATTATTGATCTCGGTGACAGCAATCAGAGAAAGCTTTCGTGTGCCCTCCAACAAGCAGGGCCAGAAATAGATGCAGTGTCTTTCTCAGCCAATCATAGCCTTTCTTTTGCTCTAGATTGATTTTATAGCTGAATTGCCATTAAAGAAAAAAAAATAAAGTTCTACATAGTGAATTTGGGTGTCCTAATCCTTC
>NW_012134969.1:7554125-7557096 GCF_000956105.1 Propithecus coquereli | reverse complement strand
TTTTTTTGTATAAATTTTTAAATGCATTCAATTTTCGTAGGGTATCTTGTCAGAGTTAGGAAAACATCCTCTGCCAGCAGGAAAATCAAATTACCATAAAGATGATCTTAGCAGGCTCCAACGTCTGATTTCTGGAGCTCAGAGGTTCTCTCTCTAGGTGCTCCCAGAGATCACATGGCTGTGCTGCCCCCATCTCTAGCAACCGGCTTCATTTCCCTCCATCCCCCAGGCTACACAGCAGGGCAGACTACTCTGAGGGTCTCCACATGGTTTCTTAAATAAGCCAACCTGTGTGGAGTTTTTAGGTACATAGTGAGGGATTCTGGTCTCCTAGGGACAAAAGTGGGATCCTTGCCTTGGTGCTGCCTCAAACCATTGCCCCATCTGGGAAGAAGGATGATGGTGGGCCTCAGACCCAGCCCCCGCCCCCTGTCTTGGTGCCACCCCACCTTAATCCTGTCCTGAGTGGCTGCCATACCTGGGGGAGGAGGGAACACCCCACCAATCTGCCAATCAGAACTTAGCATGCCTACTGTTAAAGAATGCAAAGGACTGTCTAGCCCATGGGCCAAGCAGCATAGGTACAATGGAGTCTGGAAGGTGACTTAGGACAATCTAAGGCTAATTATCATGTCATTAGCTTAAATCTAAGTTGTGGTTCACCCACAAAATGGGCTTTCAGAGAGGATCATGGGAGATGTACATGTGCAGTAAGACTCAGGTCATATAACTCCCAGCTGTCCATCAATGTGGTTCCATGGTGACTTCCGAACCATGAGGAGGCCCCTATCTGGACACTATAAAAGAAGACCCAGGCATAACCAAGGTCTCTTTTGCTACGACGAGGGGTTCGGTAGTCATCTGTGGCATATGTATCCTGCTCTGTAAACCTATATCTTGCTCTTGCTCTATAATCCTATCTTGCTCTTCCTCAAATTTCACCTCGTGCTTGCCTTACTTTGCTGTGTCTGGTCATTCTTCTGCCAAGAGCACACCAAGAACGGAGAACCCAGAATGAAATTGCTAAACCCCACAGAGTCACCTAGCCAACCTCCTCAGGCCACAGCGAGGAGACAGAGGGAGGCACTCAGTCCTTCTAGCACCCAGATCCAGTTCTCAGATAAGGCTGTGCCAGAGTGCAGGCTTCATCTTCCTTGTGAGTCAGATTTTACCCAGGCTTCGTACAAGCTCCTTTACTGAAATGAGTAATCGCCATCGGCAAATTTGTGTTGTCTTGCATTCTGCTTGTTCATACCACGTGTGTTAGGAACATGGTGGGAGACACATACAAAACGGAATAATGTGGGGATTTTCTACTGTAATGTTTCTATCTCTATCATACATGAAGAAGTCACTGGGAGTATGACATTGAGTCATTTTTGCTTATGTCTCCAAGATGTACACAAGATAAGTTATTTCCATTTAAAGGGTAAGACTTCCCAGTCTTCCTGCGGTAGGGAAAAAGGCTCTTGGCCCCTTAAGGTTCACTGAAAATTCACTGACATGAGGCAGATTGAATAGAAGGAGGAAAAAGATACAAATTTCTTTAACACATATACACAGGAATACTCCAAATGAAGATTCACCTCCCCAGTGGGATTTAGAAGCTTATATGCCTTTCTGATAAAATAGGTTATGGAAGTGGGGAGAAGTGGAATTCTGTTGAGGGGCAATAAAGGATTGCTAGAAAGAATGAATGGATAGGGAACAAAGATTTAACTGGTAAATTAGTTCTCTATGGAATTTGAGTGAGTCTGAGTGTTGGGACATTGACTATTAAAGAGTCTCTTCAGGTATGGTCACATTCCTGGTCTTACAGGGAGGAGAAGAAAAGAAAAATTGGTCTCCTTGGTGTGTCTGGATCTTAGGAAAATAAAGAACTTTTGGGGGAGTGCCAATGTTGGGGTGGGGGGTCAGAGAGATCTTGAGGCTCCTCCAGTCATTCCAGCATGTCAAAATGCCGTATTTTGGAGTAAAACATTTCTAATTTCCTTTAGTCCTTTGAAACCAAAACATTTCACATATTAAAAGCGAAGCTAATAGCTTCAGAGAAACTTGGGTTAGAGGTTGTTAGATAGAGATAGACAAAGGAGTAGGAAAAAAAATTGGACTAAATGGAAAAGCGCAAATTTAAACATATTGTCCCACTTCTTCTTTAGTCAGTCCCTTAGTAAATAGATAAACTCAGTTAAACAGATGTGTCACATTCCAGGAGCTAGCATTGCAGATGAGCTTTCAAACAGAAGAAAACAAAGGTTAATATTTGGAACAATTCTTCAACTTGCTTCCTTAGAGTATGGAGGGCGTTCAGCTGAGGCATCTTGATGTTAAACTTGAAGCATCTTCAGTTAAAGAGGAAGTAGGCAGTGGTGATCCGACAGATTTTTCTTGCCTGGAGTTTATATGTCACAAAGTATGCTTGCAGGACCTCAGGAAAAAGGCTGCAGTGATTTCATTGAGTCCAAATCCAAAAAATGGAAGAAAAATTTGAAAATGTTACTTGGAGACTTGTAGCCAGGAAAGAATTCAGGATTCAGTCCAAATTGTAGGCAAAAAACTAAAACTCAAAAATAATGGACAAGGCTAAAATCTAATAATAGGTTGACTACAGTTTCTTCTGAAACCTAATTTTCTCTGTCTAGTTTCCCATTTCTACCAAAGATAAACCATAATAGGACAAATTTATTTGTAAAATAAATTTTAATCTCATCATACTTGGCCTGATTATTTGCATAAAGTGTAACAAGAATAGTTATTGATCACATAGGCTTTTTTGGTTTTTTAATTGGCTTCACTGGAACTTTTTTACATGGAATCTCAGGCTAGGCTTAAAAGCCTCTGAAGCCAAGCTAAGGATTTAATTATATCTGTAAATACCTGTATGAATTGGCTAAATTCCTCTTTTCTCGAGGTCCCAAAGTCATTTGTGGTTCCCGGACCTGTCAGAAAGTGACATTCTTTGTTTACCAGA
>NW_012134969.1:7551118-7554075 GCF_000956105.1 Propithecus coquereli | reverse complement strand
CTGAAATATAAAATAAAAAAAAAATCCTTGAAGGGAAAGCTGATCTAAATTATTTATTTATTTGCTAGAAAGTGGCTTATTCCAAAGTCAGCTGTAGTTAGAATGTAATAGAGAGGTCAAATCCATATGCCCTGGGGCCAAGCAATGTACACAACTGGGATCTCAACAAATTTGGGATTTGGGGACACCAACTGGTTATCTAAATAAACTCCAACCCTAACAGAGTGGTTTGTGTACATGAAACATATTCCTAAAATCACTGGTATCATTAGGACGACCAAATGTAGTAGGAGAAACATTCAACTGGGAGCGAGGACTCTGCGGACTCCCCCATTCATCAGTGTGTGACCCTCAGCTCGAGGCCTGTGCTTCACGACAGGCTAAATGGTCACTGACACGTGTTCATGCTTAAAAGCCCAACTCAGTTCCATCACAGACTCCCACACTTGCTCCGGGATGATCCAGAAACAAAGAGACAAGGGCAGGAATGGGGTCACTTTTCCCTACAGAGTCTAAGAAGGTGAGCCCATTATAGATACGGGGCAAAATTAGGAATGGTCAAACTCTACCTTTGGCTTCCTAACTTCTTAGTTGGGGTGCCTTTTCTTGGGTTCAGTCCGCTGGAGGTGCAAGGTCTTTAACTGAACGCAATTCATTTCCATCCCCCAGAGCCCCACGCCCCAGACCATTGGTGTCTCTCATCCCTTTACTAACCTTGGTCTCATCTGTCCCCTTCCTCCAGGCCCCTGCCCTCTGCTCTGTGCTAATGGGCACTAAACGTTCACGCAGTCTCTCTCAGAGATATTTTAGTTTATCACAGGGGCCTTCTGGAAATGCAGTGCTTCATTTCAGTTATGTTCCTAAATGGTGTCAGTTTCAAACCAAGACAGCAAGTTGGGAGAGAGATGACCACTGCAGTGAGTTGAACGGTGGCTTTCAAAAAGATATGTCCATGCTCTAACCCTTGGAACCTGTGAAAGTGTCCTTATTTGGGAAAAGGGTCATTGTAGATATCATTATTAGGATCTCAGGATGAAATCACCTTGGATTACCCAGGTGGGCCCTAAATCCAATGACGAGTGTCCTTAAAAGAAACAGAAGAGAAGAGACAGAGAGACAAAGTCACCTTAATGTCAGAGGAGAGACTGCAGTTGTGCGGCCACAAGCCAAGGACCACCTGGAGCCGCCAGAAACTGGAAAAAGCAAGGAGGGATTTTCCCCTTGAGCCTTCAGAGGGAACATTCAACAGCTTGAATTTAGACTTCTGGCTCCCAGAACTGTGAAACGATACATTTCTGTTGTTTTAAGCCACCAAGTTTGTGGTAATGTATCACAGTAGCCCTGGAACACTAATAAAACCACCTCGAGAGAAGACCTTTCTACAACCACACAGGGGCCCCCTACGTGCCACACTGATATGGAGAAGCAGTCTGAGCCATTTCTCTCCCACCCTTGTATGTCTTCTGAGAAAAGGGACCAGTGGCGCCATGGCCCTGTGAAGCCCTGGTCTTGTCCCGATACTGGAGAGCTGACTGTCTTCCAGGTTGCAGCTGTATCCTGCGTGCCATGCTTCCTCACCAGCCCCACCTGCCTGCGTTGGGAAGAAGGTGGGGAGCAAGTGCCAGCATTCTTCAGACCCCAGATTGGGAGAGTGGATCATGCGGAAAACTCAAAGGAATAAAATCTACAGCATCAGGACATGCTTGAGAGAGACTGTCACGATTTTCTAAAATATTGGAGAAAAGTTTAACATAACAAAAGGGAATAATGGAATAAAGAAATAGTGGAATTAAAATGAGAAAAGAAATACTTAAGATGACCACACAACCGCAAGAACTAAAATTAGTCTGCAGGATGATTTCAATAGGCAGATGATGGAAGACTTGCCCCTCAGAACATTTAAAGCTAAATCAATCTGCAAGATCACACAGAAGAAGGGAAATGCATTATCAGGGCCATTACTCAAATAACTAGAAAGAAAAAAGGCTGTTCTTTTGGAATAAAACATTTCTGTTACCTGAAAAAGCTACATTTGATCTTTGTGCTGGTCAAATTTATCTGGCAATTGTTTAATTGTCTATTTTTTTGTATAAATTTTTAAATGCATTCAATTTTCGTAGGGTATCTTGTCAGAGTTAGGAAAACATCCTCTGCCAGCAGGAAAATCAAATTACCATAAAGATGATCTTAGCAGGCTCCAACGTCTGATTTCTGGAGCTCAGAGGTTCTCTCTCTAGGTGCTCCCAGAGATCACATGGCTGTGCTGCCCCCATCTCTAGCAACCGGCTTCATTTCCCTCCATCCCCCAGGCTACACAGCAGGGCAGACTACTCTGAGGGTCTCCACATGGTTTCTTAAATAAGCCAACCTGTGTGGAGTTTTTAGGTACATAGTGAGGGATTCTGGTCTCCTAGGGACAAAAGTGGGATCCTTGCCTTGGTGCTGCCTCAAACCATTGCCCCATCTGGGAAGAAGGATGATGGTGGGCCTCAGACCCAGCCCCCGCCCCCTGTCTTGGTGCCACCCCACCTTAATCCTGTCCTGAGTGGCTGCCATACCTGGGGGAGGAGGGAACACCCCACCAATCTGCCAATCAGAACTTAGCATGCCTACTGTTAAAGAATGCAAAGGACTGTCTAGCCCATGGGCCAAGCAGCATAGGTACAATGGAGTCTGGAAGGTGACTTAGGACAATCTAAGGCTAATTATCATGTCATTAGCTTAAATCTAAGTTGTGGTTCACCCACAAAATGGGCTTTCAGAGAGGATCATGGGAGATGTACATGTGCAGTAAGACTCAGGTCATATAACTCCCAGCTGTCCATCAATGTGGTTCCATGGTGACTTCCGAACCATGAGGAGGCCCCTATCTGGACACTATAAAAGAAGACCCAGGCATAACCAAGGTCTCTTTTGCTACGACGAGGGGTTCGGTAGTCATCTGTGGCATATGTATC
>NW_012134969.1:7517954-7548488 GCF_000956105.1 Propithecus coquereli | reverse complement strand
CACATATTAATAACATGTTTGTATAATATAACCCAAAGAAAGTTAAATGCCATTTCATAATTCACAATGCTTCCTGATAGTTTTAACATGCCAAATGAGCCCAATATGTCTCTCTTGGACTTTCAGTGGCTCTGTTACCAAAAGTTCAGTACTTGTCCCTGAGGCTGAATCAGTGAGAACAAAGAACAAGGACAGTGGTTTGAAGAAAAGGAAAGAGAAGTTTATTAATTTGTTGGCAAGTGAAGATGGCAGGGGACTAGCATCTCAAAGACTGCCATCCTGACTTTAAGCAGAAAAACGGGGCTTTTTGAAAGGGGGGTTTCAGTGGTTGGGCTCAGCTCTATGTGACCAATGTCACGTGTTATGGTTTTGTGCTATTGTTTAACTATAATTGGTGGTTTTTGTTGAACTTAACTCCAATGACAATGATCTCATGACCCTTGTAACCTTTGTCCAGACAATTCCGTTGAGCCATCTCCTGTGGTTTAAGAAACTAGAAAATAAATAGCAAAGAACATTTTTCGGCCCCTTTGATTACTGGCCTCAGACAGGAGTGCAGATTCTAATTCCCAAAAAGAGTGGGGGTTTTAAAGCAACAACTCCTAAAACATTTCATTGCCCTTTTTCAGACCTTTACCTCCGTTACACAAAGAGCTGGAAAACAGTTTTTACAAGATCCAGAAATGCTACAAAAACAGTTCAAAAAAAGATAAAACACACATTTTTGTCCAGCCATATTTTCTAGGGTCTCAGCTTCTCAGCTGACCATCTATATACAAAAGCTGAAAAGCCTCATGTGCCTCCTACAGGCAGAAGAAAACAGGAAATTAAAAGCCATCTATGGAAAGTAAAGGATCAATAAATGGCAAGCCACACAAATATCAAACCAAACAGACTCATTCCCTGAACAGGAATCGAACCTAGGGTGTTGAGGTGAAAGCACAGAATTTTAACCATTAGGCCACAAGGCAAATTGGCTATGTTATTACTCCCACAGTGATAACTATATCTACAGGGACAGCATACAAAGGATTTTACCTCCTAAGTCAAATTTTGCTCTTTAATTTTGTCTAGAGAATTTTTAAAGCTATGATGTGTCCTTCCTTCTATCCAATTTCTCTATTAATACAAATAAGGTAATTGTTTAGAATAAGAAATCTCTAAGATTCATTTTCAAAAATTCAGGAGTGTTTCTAATGCAAAGGATCCATCTTTTGGCCATTTTTAATGTTATATAATACTTATTCCAAAGCGACATAACCCAATAGCTTCCTGAGAGAAGAAGCTATCCCAAAGATCCCCTCATTCCTCCAGAAATAGGCTAAGATAGAGACGACAAAAGCCCTCTGAATGGGACTTTTTGTGACAAACACTCACATTCAGAACAAAAACATCTCAGGTTCCCTGTCATTTTTATGCTGGCCACCAAATGGGACCTAAAAATTGTGTCCTCTGGTGGTAGATCAAGAGGGAGGGCTCCCATGTGGTCACGGGACAAGCTCTCAAGGACACAAAACAAGACATGAGGGAACTTTATCTGGCACTCCTCTTTATGACAGAACCATCCAGAAAGACAGAACAAAGGAAAATACTATATCTGGGAGGAAAGGGATCAAACACCATGAATTCATATCACCAAGTACCAAAAGTACACCAGAGTCGCTGTACCAAGGCTAGTCACACAAATCTTTCTTCTCTCATTAATCGAAACAGACAAAGAGTGACCATTACTGTTTGCTCAACCAGATTGCTCAGAGAGAGAGGCCAGGAGCCTGGCTGGGGAGAAGCACTTACCCTTTTGCCAACTTTGTCAGGTTCCTGATTTTTCTTCACTGCAGCTTCCCAGAAGAACAGAGCAGCTTTGACCACCCTGCCTGCTGCACCAGGCTGTAGACAGCAAGGCTCTGGCCCCCTGCGTTGCACTGAAAAATCACTGAAATGAGGCAGATTGACCAGTAAGAGGAAAGAGATACGAATTTATTTAACATGTATATACAAGAACACTCCAAATGAAGATTCAACTCCCCAATGGGGTTTAAAAGTTTATATGCCTTTCTGGTAAAACGGGTTATGGGGAGTGGGGAAGAAGAGGAATTCTGTTGAGGGGCAATGAAGGATCACTAGGGAGGATGAATGGATGGGGAGCAAAGATTAACCAGTAAGTACTTCCCTTTGGAATCAGAATGAGTCTGAGAGAGAGAACTTCATCTTCTTAAAGAGTCTGTTCAGGTGTGGTCACATTCCTGGTCTTCAGGGAAGGAGAAGAAAAGAATGATTGTTCTCCGAGGTGGGTCTGGATCTTAGGAAGATAAAGAAACTAACTTTTGGGGGAGTGCTGACGTTAGGGGTGGGGGTGGGTCAGAGAGACCTTGAGGCTTCTCTAGTCAGCCCAGCATGTCAAAATGCCATAGTTTAGAGTAAAATAGTTCTAATTTCCTTCACCACCATGGCCTCGCAGGGCTTCGGTGCTCTAGTCTCTGCCTTAGTCTTAGTCTAGCACCTGTCTCCTCTCACCCTCTGCCTCCCCACTTGGCTCCAGCCACACCGGCCACCAGGCTGGGCTCACCCCAGGGACTTGGAACGTGTCATCTTCCTGCCTAGAGAAGTCTCCTCATTCCTCACACGCTGCTGCTCTTCATCCAGATCTCAGATGCTCACAGGGACCTTTTGACTTCCGGTTTCTGGTCCAGCATGTAAGGAAATCGCCATGCCCATCCTCACATAAAAAACTTCAAAAACTTAAAATCAAAAACTCATCCTGGATCTATCAGAGAATTGAAGTCACAGGACAAACCTCCATCACCAAAATTAGAGAGACAGGTGGATACAGAGAATCACAGCTTATGGGAACAGAAACTTCTGCAGGAACGAATGCCTGGGTAGGAAAATCTGAACTGTAATTGGTGAATTGCTGGAGCTCAATGAGATCATTCTGAGAGTTAAAAACCTAAGCCGCAGGAGGACCTCATGCTTTCTTGAGTTTCACCTCCAGGAGCTTCACCAGGTTCTCACAACAAAGATCACAGAAAAATCCCCTGTGCTTCCGGCAGGAAGAGGGGAAGAGGAACCATTTTGAAATATGCCAGAGCATTTGGTGTTCTGCCCTTAGGAGAAACTACTTCACCAAACCCCAGACTGCAGGGGGTTTTACCAGAGCCTAACCTGCTTGGGAGAAGAGAAATATCCAACTCTAGTGCCGCTGGCCTCCTGTCCCCACTAAGCGGTCAGCGAGTACTGAGAGGCACTGCTGAAGGCCCCAGCCCAGGGGCGCGGGCTCACTAAGACTGAGATGATGGGTCTGTGGACTTCCCTCCCACACCTTCCCGTCGCATCAGTGGGAATCCTGTATGATAACAGGAATATGCAAGTATAGAACTGCAAGTCTGCTATCATGTGAATGTTGGTGTCCCCCCAAAAGTCATATGTTGGAACCTAATGCACAATGTGATAATATTAAGACATGGGGCCTTTGGGGAAGTAAGTCATGATTAAAGGATTATAAAAGAAATTGAAGGGAGATGCCTCACCCCTTCCTCCACATGAGGACACAGCAAGAAGGCGCCACCTTTGAGCAGAGAACAAGCCCTCACAAGACACCAAATCTGCGGGTGCCTTGATCTTGGACTCTCCAGCCTCCGGTGCTGTGAGCAATACATTTCTGTTGTTTATAAACTGTTCAGTCTAAAGTATTTTGTTATAACTGCCTAAACAGACTAAGACAGTATCTCAGACCTTAATTAAGAACTCTCGGCTGGGGCGGTGGCTCACACCTGTAATCCCAGTAATTTGGAAGGCCAAGGTGGGAGGATTGCTTGAGGCCAGGAGTTCAAGACTAGCCTGGGCAACATAGTGAGACACGGTCTCTACAAAAAAATAAGAAAAATTAGCCAGGCATGGTGGCACATGCCTATGGACCCAGCTACTCAGGAGGCTGAGGCAGGAGGATAGCTTGAGACCAGAAATTTGAGGCTGTAGTGAGCTATGATTGTCCACTGCACTCCAGCCTGGGTGACAGAGCCATACTTTGTCTCTTAAAAAGAGAGAGAGAGAAAGAGAGAGAGAGAGAAAGAATAAGTCTCAATGAAGCCTTTTCTGATAATCTCATCTAAAATTGTTACACAAACACTAGCAGCTCACTTTCTATTACTTTCTCCATAGCATTTAGCACTACCTAAGATTACCTTGTTTATGTGATTATTTGTTTTTTTTTCATTTATTAGAATGTAAACTCCATGTCTGCCTTGTTTTTCAATGAATTCCCAATACCGTAATAAAGCCTGCAACACAGTTAGATGTTTATTAAATATTTGGTAAATTATCGAATAATTGGTATATCTCTCATTAGCGTGCTTTTCTCATGACATATATTTTGATCAGTTCCTGTTTTTTATTTTGGATCTTCTTAAGATAATACTTTTCATTATTCTTGTATACATATGTGTGTGTGTATGTATACACATATAAAATATAAGTGCATATATACTGTGATATATGTGTATATATAATATGTATATAATATTAATACTATGTGTGTATATATAATGTGTATTATATTAATATATATATTCCAACTGTACTCTAGCTCTCTATGATGAATGATAACTTAATGCAGCTATGCATACACACATCATCAAAACTATTTCCTTATTGAAAGACGTCACCCATGGTCATTGACAGTCTCTCAGATACACAGCCACAGAGAAAACAGAACTTTGGTAGCTTGGGGTAAGATTCAGGGTTCAAATAAGATTTGGGGTCATTTTCCCCCTCATACCCATAATAATAGTTTTTTGTCATAGTTGCCATATTCTACTTGCTCTATATATGACAGATTTTTTCCCTCACTACATTGTAGTACATCAGTTCTTCAATATTGACATTCGTTAATGTTGGAGAATGACTAGCTAGTTGGAATATCAGTAAATTCTTTGAGCCTCTGAAATCAGAACATGAATTAGGCTGTAATGATACGTCTTCCCTTGCTAACACTGTGCGATGGTTGATTTTATGGGTCAACGTCTGTGCTCCATGGGATGCCCAGAGAGCTGGTAAAACATTATTTCTGAGTGTGTTTGTGAAGGTGTTTCTGTAAGAGATTAGCATTTGAAACAGTGGACTGAGTAAAGATCATTAATGGTGTTCAATATCATCCAATCCGTTAATGGCCTGAATAAAAGAAAAAGAGGGAAGGGCAAATTTGCTTCTGTCTGAGCTGAGACATTCATCTCTCCTGCCCCTCATCACTGCCTGGCCAGTTCTCAGGCCTTTGAATGGGGACTGAATTATACCACTGAATTTCCTGGTCCTCCTGCTGTTGGACAGAAAATTATGGGACTTTCAGGCCTCCATAATCTCATGAGCCAATTCCTATTTTTATATGTGGGGTGTGTGTATGTGTGTGTGTGTAGATGCTCTTGGTTCTGTTTCTCTGGATAACTAATTAATATGCACCGAAAGGATCTACTTACCGTAGACAGTACACAGACATGCTCTCTGATTATATCTTCCCATAGTATATTACATACATCAAGTCAAAGCTAACTCCTCTCTACAAGAGGTCCTCTTTATCAAAAAACTCACTGCTGTAATTTCTCTGTCCTCTTTCTTACTCGAATATTGAAAGCATCACTGTCTTCTTCAACAGCCATTTCCACTAAGGATGGTCAGTGAAGTAAAGAGGCCACTGTGACCTAACCACGGTGTCCTACTAAGGACAGTGTGGGGGACATCTCTGAAGATCTCTGAACAGAGAGCACAGGGTGAAAGCTTCTGCAGCTGTTGGGCTCCAATAAGTCATCTTTCTAAAATGGGCACTTTCTCCAGCCTCAGTTGTGTGTGTGTGTGGCAGGGGGTGTTCAAGATCAAGATGTGAGATTTTTACAAATGTTTGGTCTTTGCAATTGGCAGCGTCATTCTCTACTATTGACTCTGTACTAGTCTCTTTATAACTAAATAATCTTGGAAATGGTTATTTTCTACCAACCATAGTCTACAAACTCTAACCAAAATAACACTACATCCTCAGGGCTGCTGAGGTGGCAGTGAAAGCCACCATGTATCCCAGTGGTTTCCTTTCTAATACAGCCATTCTCACTTCTCTGTTTTTCTGCTTCGTATGACATGTTTCTGCTCATCTACTGCTGGTAAAAATCATAAAGACTATTGAGAGTTAGAACAACTATGTATGTTCTTGATGGTATTGACTTCAACATTCTGATACTTGGGACTTAGATCCTCATTACCCAGTGCTGGTGGACAATTTGAATCAGACTCCATTAGCAAAGGGCTTGCATGAAAGTATTGAGTTTTTAGCTCAGCTGCGGGCAGATAAATGAACATCTTAACTCTCCTCTGTGTTTTCCTTGAGTTTCTTATTTACTGAGCACCTACTGTGTGCCAGATATAGTGTTGGTCAGTAGGAATTTCTAGATGGTTAACTTTGTCCTGAGGGATCTCTCAAGCTGGAAAGAGGGACAGATACATAAATAAACTACTTCTTGATAATATGATGATCAGGTAGAAGAACACTCACGGTTGGTGCAGAAGGAGCAGGTAGCAGAGCACGGAAGAGGGGCCCTTGGCCCGACCTTGAGTTTTCAGGAAGTCTTCCCGAAGCAGATCATCACTGAATTGAGCCTTGAAGGATGAATAAGAATGCAAGATACAAAATCAAAGAATGTTCCAGACACAGAGAAATGCATGGGCAGAGGACCCAGAGGCTAAAGACGGTTCCATATTATACTTTACAAGGCAAGGAGTAGCAGAAGACAGAGATGGCAAGAGGAGAGTGGTCTGAGCAGCCTGGGTTTTATTGTGTAAGCCTTTTTCACACCATGGCACAAGTAGTAAATGACAACTGCATGCAATACAGGCGTAAATCAATGGGGCTGCTCACAGATTGGCCACCCTTTGAACCAAAGGGATGGATACTCTTGCACGCCTATAATCCAACCCAGCGCACTGGTGGGGAAGGTCTGTTAAAAGAAATAAAGAGCCATTAAAAGCCTTGAGGGAGGGTTATGACGTGGTGTCACAGTGTATTTTAAATCGTTCACTCAAGCTGCAATGTGGAAAATGGTTTTATTTAGGATTTGACCATAATCGTTTAGGCAAGAGCTGAGGAGGCCTGAATTAGGTCAGCAGTTGGACGGTTAGAGAAAGGGATAAGTTCTAGAAACACTGAGGAGATAAAAGTGGCCAAACTTAGTGATTTAATACCTGTAGGAAATAAAGGAGAAAACAGAGTCTGGGGCAGCTCTCTGGTTTCTGGCCTAAGTATTGAATAAATGCATAAATACAAAAATCTATTTTGTCTGAAAGATTAAGATCTTTCCCCATTAATCACACCACACATATTGAACTAGAGAGTGATTTTTTTGGTTTTTTTGTTTGTTTGTTTTGTTTTGTTTTTTTAATGACTTTCTACTTCAGACAAGCAAAGAAAACACTGGGGACTTTTGGTATCCTCTCTTCTTTCCCAGAGTCCTATTTGAATGTCAGAACCAACACGCTTAAAGAGACATAATTAAAAACAAAAAAGAAAGAAGGGAGGGAGGGAAGGAAACAAGGAAGGAAGGAAGGAAGGAAGGAAGGAAAGAAGGAAGAAAAGAAGGGAGGGAGGAAAATAGGTCAATCAATCTGGTTTTCTGTGTGACAGCCTGATATCAAATTCCCCTTAGTTGGGGCCCCTTTGCCATCTGTTGGATCTCAGGGCACTGCGAGGAGCCTTGCATAAGCCTTTGTCTCTACTTTGTCTGCGACGCCAGGTCTCAAGATAATGGCATGGGTCTCAATTCTTTCAAATGACCTTGAAATAAAGGAAGCCTGGCCGCTTGGGCAATATTGGTTACATCACCTCATAGCTCTAGGAGGCAGCTTTCTAAATAGTTCCAAATGAGTGTGGCTTTAGACATCCCAAATGCTACCATCAACATTTCCTGAGAGATACAGAAAAAGCTCAGAAAACCACACTGGCACATATCTGCACTGAGCACATCAGGGCTTGGCTGGCCTGATCTCAGGCGACACTAGCCAATTCTGGATGCCCCAAAAACCGCACTAAAATTCTCCTTCTAAAAAAAAACTTAAGAGGCATAACAACAAACGCAATGCACGGATCTTGTTTGGATCAGACAAACAATGGGAGAAACTTTATTATGGACTGGGTATTAAATAATACGCAGAAATTGTGGTTATTTGCATAAGTGTGATAATAACATGGTGAGTATATAAAAATTTAAAAGAAAATGCCTACCAGTGATACATATGAAGTATTCATAGGTATTTACTTTTTTAAAAAGGATTTACTTTAAAAAAACAAAAAACTTTGCAAAAAATAAATGTTGGAGGGAATAAATAAAGATTGGCTTTCAGATGATCTGTGGAAGATGCATCACAGAGATAGATGCAGGGGCCTGTTAAACACATATACCTAAGTGTTCATGGGGAAATTTTCATCATAAAGCTTTATTCTACTTCCACTTCATACATCGACTCCACCTGTTAGAACAGAGCTCTCAGCGCCATGTCAAGCCAACATGCATTAGATTTGGGAATGAATCAGGGCTGAGTAACAGGTAGATGTTCTTTCAAATCGTTGACCCTGTTGCAGTCATATAATAATCACAGATACCATTATTTAGTGTCCATTACATTTGAGGCACTGAGCTAATCATTTTATGTACATTAATGTATTCAATCCTCACCATAAATCTGTGTTTAAGAGCGTAAAGAGGAGCCCGGATGCTGACTCAAGATCATTCTTCCAGGAACCACAAAAAAATTACTCTAGTTAAACAAACTGGAAAAATCCTCAAAAGTCTTTGAGGCAGTTTTCCATGAATTGCTATCATTTTTATCTATATTCTTAAAGCTACACAGAAAAGCACAATTATGATGATAATAATAGCTAACATTTATTGAGCACTCACAATGTCCTAGGTGCTTTCCATGTATTGTCTCACAACAATCTATAAGGTAGTAAGGTAGATTAAGAGCATTGATGATCTTAATCAAGGGCTTCACTGTATCCATGCCCTTTGCAGCTCCTGCTATGAATAGGTGGAATGTATTTCACATCCCCTAAATCTTGGCTGGCACTGTGACTTGTTTTTGCTTATAGAATGTGGTCAGCAGATGTGAAGATGGACAGGTTCTAAGCTGAGGTTTCAAGAGGCCTTGCACACTGATGCTTCTCTCTCTTGCACCCTTGCCTCCCCCATGAGACCAAGCCTGGGGTAACTTGCTGGAGGATGAGAGACCACATGGAGCAGAGCCAAGGGGCCCTAACTCTCGGCCAACCGCCAGAAGCAGAGCCACCTAGCAAACTGCCAGCTGATCACAGGGATACAAGTGAGCCCAGCCAAGACCAGAACTGCCTAGTTGAGCCCAGCCTAATTTGCCAAACTGCAGAACTGTGAGCTTAATAAATGGTTGTTTCAAGCCATTAAGTTTTGAAATGGCTTTGAAATGTACAATGCAACAAAAGCTAACTGATGTGAGTGAGTACTGTTGTATTCTTCATTTTATTGATGAGAAAACACCGAAAGGTTAAATGACTTGCCCAAGGTCACATACTAAGTGGTGGAGCTGAGACATATGTCCAGAAGTCAGACCCTAAAGTGCGTGCTGCTGGTGCAAGCTTGTGCAGAGTTGATGATCTTTGCTAAAGGAAAGTAGCAGAATAAGAGGTTATTAGTTTTGGGCACCCAACAGCACAAATTATGTCCAGGGTGCATTCATTACAGGCACCTGGCAAGACAGGTATCCCCATCTGTCTTAATTAGGTAGCGCTACAATAACAATATACCAGGGACTGGGTGGCTTAAACAACAGAAGTTTATTTTCTCACAGTTCTGGGGGTTGGGAAGTCTGAGACCAGAGTGCCAACATGGTCAGGTTCTGGTGAGGGCTCTCTTCCTGGCTTGCAGAAGGTCACTTCTGTGTCTGCACGTGGCAGGGAGAGAAGAGTGTGAGCACAAGCACTAATCCCATCCTGAGATCATGCCCTCATCTAAACTTAATTATCTCCCAAAGGCCCCGTTTTCAGATACCATCACATTGGGGGTTAGGCCTTCAACATATGAATTTGAGGGGGACAAAATTCCTTCCACGGAACTGCCCTTTACATATTAATAAAGAGGTACAAGGCGAGAACCGTGGTAAGGGCCTAAACTTTGCCAAGGCACAGGCATAGCTGTCCCCTAGTTTTGCTTTCTTATAATTGCTACTCAGGAGTCACAAAGCTGATGGTCATAAAGATTCTTAACTTTCTCCGTAGATAACATTACCTTTTTGAAACCTAAAGATATTTTCTGAGATATCTTCCAGGTCCCACATTCCAGTGGATTGTCTGATCCACCCAGACCGGTGGCCCATCCCAAGAAACTGATTCAACTGGGATTGGGGCCCCAACCCAGGAATGAATTCAACACAAGAAGATGATTTCTGCACTCCTATGATTTTGCCCCCATTGCCTAATCCTTTGCCTATAAAATTGTCTTTAAAAACCTGTCCCCCAAATTCTCAGGGAGGAGGATTTGAGGAATTCCTCCACCTCCCCACTTAGCCCTCTGAGGAATTAAACCCTTTCTCTGTTGCAACCCCAGCTGTCTCCGTGTACTGGCTCTTCTCTGTGCAGAGGGCGATACAACTCTGTTGGGCGGCAACACCCATAGCACCATCCTTCCTCACCACTCCAAGCACATCTTCCCCAGAGCCCTGCCTGACCTTCCCAGGAGCAGGAACCTTTGTCTTCTCTGGATGCAACTTCTGTGAGACAGGGGTGGCATTTGGTTAGATTATGTTGCTTTCTGAAGGAGCCCAGTGGGGGAACCTGGGAAACAGTGATGTGATAACTGAATTCAGAAGGTCAGAAGAATGCTAAGTAGCATCTACACTTAAGCCAGAGATCCACAGTAAAGTTTTGTTTTATCCTAAAGCCCATGGAAAATCAGTGGTGAATTTTAAGTAAGGAAATAATATGATTGCATTTACACATTTAAGAAAACCGGGTTGCAACTTGGAGAATGAGCTAGAAGCAGCCCTGGAGACAGGTCAACTCAGAGTTGCAGCAACCACCCAGAAAACAACGGTGGCTACGCTGGGATTGTGCCCATGGGGTTGGAAAGAAATGCAAGGGCCCAAGTGCTGTTTAGGAGACAGGATCCACAGTTGCCTGGTAAGTGACTGAACAGTGGAGGAGAGGGCAAAGGTGAGGACCAGCCAACCACAGGCCCCCAGAAAGTGACTGACAACCAAGAAACTCTTTTCCATCCCACGGTGTCCCTGAGTGACAACTGAACAGTTTCGGGAAAAGGATTGGACTTACTGCTCCTACCCAGAGAGGATTTCTAATGGAGAGCTCTGAATCACCCTATCTGCCAAGAATAAAGGCAGGCTTAGAGAGAGAAAATGTCATAAATTAAACAGCCACTTGTCTTGACAGCATTAAAAATAATCTGTCACCTGCTTCTAACTTTGTTCTCGGTTACAAAGACCAATGTTTGAGTGAACAAAGAGGGAAAAGAATCTGGGAAGAACTGTTTACCCAAAGAAACTGATAAGAGCCCAGATTGGAGAAGACCTGCATGTGAATGAGGGAGGGGGTGGGCAACTCCAAGAACACACATTCTCCCTGCCGCAAACAGTTAGGGAACCAACCCAGAGGCTCAATATTATGAATGGCATGCCCACAATATTCTAAAAATCACTTGGCTTCACGGTAAAAGCCATCTCCCATGATGGACCAGAAATTCAACTCTAAGGACAACGAGCTGATGGTGATTGAGGACAACTTAGGGGTCTCCAACTTCCTCCATCAGACACATCATGTCAGTGAACCCTCCTCTCAGCTGTTTCCCATGCTGCCCAGCATAACACTGGGATCCAGCAAGCATGGGTTCCGTGCAGATTGAGGTCACTCTATTTTATGGAAATTCCTCAAAAAAGGAAAGGGTTCAAGAATGGAATCTGAGCATACAAAAAACTATAGGATTTTTTTTTAAAGAGTTACTTGATTCTGTTTCCTATTGTTGGCACTCTCTGCTAAACTCAGGATGGCCATCCTTCTATAGATGATTTCTCCATTGGAATCCCCTCCCTAAACTAATTCTGGAGCTCTAATTTCCACTAAATAGCTAGTTGTTTTAGGTTGTGAATGTTCTTTACTTTTCTTGACCCTTAACTTATGGTACTAAATAGACCTATGGACAGAATTTGGCCAGTTCAGAAAGAGGGTTGTAGTTGATCACAACAATCACAAAAGCCAGCCAAGTCAAGGCCCAAATGGGAGAAGATAGGAAAGATAGGATGTGTTGCTTGGAGCCAAGACCTGCCCTACAAAAAGAAAACAGCCTTGGCCATTAAAGAAGGACTTAAGGTTGAGAAGGCAGACACAGAGAAAGCTGAGAAGGGAACAGAGATGCTTAAAGGACCCTCTCCTTGAAGAATGAAATTTCATTCTGTTCTACAAGAGGTTAGATCCCACTAGAATGAGAGCTCATCTATGAGAGATTGCATTGTATGATGAAACATTGTTTTGAAGTAAATCTCCCTCACTCCATAAAAATGACATTTTATGGCTTATCTTGTTAATTTTTCACCCATTTAGATTCTGTCTGACAGAGAAAGTTGACATTGTTAAATAGTATTATGTTCTCTGAGCTCTCAACTTACGAGAAAGCATCCAACTGCTGTGATATACATTAATCCAAGTTAAATGTTTCTAACACAAATCCAGGAGAGTATGCCTTTTGTCTTCTAGTTGTCTAAAACCACAGAAATCAATTAGGTTTTATCAACAAACAAAAACACCCTCCACCCTAGGGTTATTATACTGACTTCAAAAAGGTATAGTATTTAATATGCTCTGAATGATGAATTCACCAAACATAGGAGAAAAAAACTGGAAAGGGCCAGGGGCTCATCAACAACGACTTCCCATTTTGCAGATCTTGGTGGCATCAGAGGAATAAATTACTCAGGTTTTGTGTGTACATCAGTCACCTGTTCCACCCTGTGTGCAGATTGGGTGTGTAGAGTGAAAGAGCTATGGAAATTCAGCCCAAAATATGATTCCTTGATATTTTGAATTAGAGGTCCTTCCAGATAAAAAGGCATTGGAAGGAGCTTTCCCTCTATCTGCACAAACCAGACTGATGGATCAAAAGATTAAAAAGGAACAAGGGACTTCCCCTCCTCTCCCTGTTATCTCAATATGTTGCAGAATGCAACCAGAGCTGGCCCAAATCATTTAAAACATAATACCTGTCTCTCAGGTTAACTTAATTTGCTCAGATTAATTTAACTTGCAAAGAGAATCATTTATAAGTCAATCTGTCTGCCCCATCCATTTCTCCTCCCCTCCAAAAAGACAGGTATAGAAATTTCTTAATTTCATTGGGATATTGAGTAATCATTCTGTGATTCTCCCCATGTGCATGGTAAATAAGCCTTTCTCTTATTAATCTGCCTCAATTGTGAGTTGATCTTTCAGGGAACTTTCAGGGAAAAGGGTAGATTTCCCCTCACCCCTACAAGGGGAAATACTGGTGAGAGGAAATAATCCTATCATTTTGTTCTCCCTCCTTTGGAATTTCTGATGCTATTTTGGGCAAGACTTGACAGGTTCCTAAACTGGAAAACAGGCACCAAAAGTGTTTTTAAACTTAATTTTCAGAGATCGGGTTTACTTGGCAATGTGATCTCATAGAAGGAATTTGAGATCTGCAGTCAGTTGATCTGCCTCGAAGTCCCAGTGTGACTCCTCACAGTTGACTAACCTCTGGCACATCACTTGGAGTTCCTGTTTCCACAGCTGTACAAGAAATGATAATGCCCACCCGCCTCACAGGGTTCTGAGGATCATAGGGGTCACATTAGGTGAACAGTGAGGTGCAAAGAGTTCCATGGCTGTGGGTTATTGGGACTAAGACTCACCTTCAAAGCTTGCTCAAGTCTCAGAAATGCATGAACAATGGGTTAGGAATAAGGATACTCCAGTCTCAAACTCGTGTCTGTCTCAATACAAATATCAGTTTTCCCATCAGCAAAAAGGGTATATACCTTCTTTCCTTAACATATCCCGACTCATTTATGTTCATTACTAGTCAATGGAGCATTATATTGGAAATCAGAAGGCTTAACCGACCTACTACAGTGATTCCCAAACTTTATTGCACATCAGAATCACTGGGGGAGCTTTTAAATAACCCAATGCCCTGTCAGATCCAATATCAATTAAATAGAATGGCTGGAGATGGTGTCCAGGCATAAGTATTTTTCAAAGACCCTCAGGTGATTCCACCATACAGAAAAGTTTGGGAATCGCCAACCAACTCCCTTCTATAGACAGCTAAGGGTAACTTCGGTGCCAACTTCTTGGTTCTAAAGCATGTCCAAATTTGAAAATGAGAATTTGAAATGAGAATCGAAGCCCAGGAAAATAAATCTTGAGCCTTTACACCTCCCTCCAGTAAGCCTGGTAGCCAGACACCTCCACCTCTTGCACCCAGCTGGGAAGTGTGAACCAAAAGTAGACAGAGGGACTCCAGGGATAGGGAGGGGAGCCTGGGGTCAAGAAGAGCACAGAGCACTCCTTCCCAAATTGGGTGAATAACAGAGAGAATAGAAAAAGAGATTTCTTTTTTTTTTTATTTCAGCATATTATGGGGGTACAGATGTTGAGGTTACGTATGTTGCCCTTGCCCCCCTCCCCCCCCAAGAAAAAGAGATTTCAAGATCAAGTAAAATTCTAGGTTTACCAAAGATAAGCAGATTTCTTCATTGTAGGACTTCTTAAAACCTTTAAATCAGAGTACGATTATAAATCTGCTGAGGAGTATTTTAGCAGAGTTACCATTGTGAAAAGCTTTTCATTTTCTCAGAGCATTTCTAGGACTAGTGTTTCAAACACATACTTTGAGAAACCTACAGCATATTGGGATTTTGTTCCCTAGGCGACATTTGACAATGTCTGGAGACATATTTGGTTGCCACAGCTGGAGGGTAAGTGGTTGCTACTGGCATCTAGTGGGTGGAGGCCAGGGATGCTGGTAAACATGGTGCAGAGAGTACAGGACAGCCCCCACCACAAAGTTGTCCAGTCTCAAATGTCAATAGTGGCACCACTGAAAAGCCATGGGTCAAAGTGACCCCTTCTCCCATAGACCAACCCCACCCCGTAGCCTCAGAAATTTGAGGTGATGAAAGAGCAAGAAGGATCAGAGAGAGAGGAGGGAGAGAAAAAGAGGAAGGGAGGGAGGAAATGAAAGAGAAAAACAGAGGCAGAGATAAGGAAGAGACTGGGGGGAAAAAAAGGAGAGAAGGCAGATTCATAACAGTCAAAACTCGGAAGCATCCACGATGGCCTTCAGTAGGTGGGTGGATAAATAAATGGCGGGACATTCAGACAATGGAGTATTACTCAGTGCTAAGAAGAAATTAGATATCTATCAATCTAGGAAAAGACACAGAGGAAATTTAAACGCATATCCAAGTGAAAGAAGCCAATGAAAAGGCTCCATACTGTACAATTCCAACCATATGACATTCTGGAAAAGACAAAATTGTGGAGACAATAAAAAGATCCGTGGTTGCCAGGGGTTGTGGGGAGGGATGAACGGGCAGGGCACAGGGGATTTAGGGCAGTGAAATTACTCAGGATGATACCACAATGAAGGATACATGCTAACACACATTTGTTCAGACCCATACAACAGACAACGTCAGGAGCAAACCCTAACGTAAACAATGGAATTTCGGTGATTGTGTCAATGAGGGTTCAAAGATTGTCATGCATGTACCCTCCTGAGGGGTGTCGACTGGGGGGGCGTTTTGCATGCGTGGGGCAGATAGGAACGCTCTGTACTTTCTGCTCAGTGGAGCTGTGAACCCAAAACTGCTAAAAAAATAAAGTCTACATTTTATAAAAAGGAAGAAAAAGAAGGCAGAGCAGCACGCTGGTGTTGACTGGCCCCAGCCTCCTCACACCTTTATTACTTGTCTGAGTTTACGAAAGGCCATAACGCTGCTCTTCAACAGACATGAGCTGGAGGGTGAAGGCGAGGAAGACAAGGGAAGGCAGGGGATTCTCTTCCGCCCAGTTCTGCGCCCCAAACCCGGTGTCGTTGTTCGCCGCGGAGGCCTCAGACCCTGCTGGGCTTCTTGGGGTCCTTGCTCTTGGCCGGCATGAAGGCGTACAGCTCCTCGATGAGCATCTCCATGCGGGCGGTGACCTCGGTCACCGTGTCGATGACCAGCTTCTGCTGCAGCTTCAGCTTGTTGTTCTCCCACAGGGCCTTGTTCTCCTCTTGAAAGATGCGGTGCTCCTCCCGCAGCACGTGCAGGGCCCTGTTCTCCTCCTGCAGGAGCCGGTTCTCCTCGCGCAGGGCCTGCAGCGCCTGGTTCATCTCTCTCAGCAGCTGCAGGCATGCGCCGTCGGGCAGGCCGGGGCCCGCCTTGCCCTCCTCCTCCTCCCCGGAAGGCCCGGCCAGGGTGCTGACCATCTCCCGCAGGGTGCGCAGCGTCTTGGAGTCCTCCTGCGGGGTCAAGGGCCCTTTGGGGTCCTCGAAGGAGGAGGAGAGGCCCGAGCTCTGGTCGGGCAGCAGCCCGGGGCTGTGGGGCTCCTCGTGGGGAGGGGAGGCTGGCTTGCCTTCCTCTGTGGGGACTGCCTTGTCCTCCGCCTGGGCCCAGTAGGCCTGTCTCTGCTCCAGCAGCTGCTGCAGGGCACGGTTCTCCTCCCGGAGGAGCTGCAGGGTGCTGTTCTCCTTGCCACGGTGCACCTGCGGGGCCACCGTGTCCTTCTTCACCACCTCCAGGGACGCGTTGTCCTTGTGCAGCAGCGGCGAGGGAGCCCGGCTCTCCTCCACGCCCTGCGTGGCCTTGTGCTCCTCCCAGAACACCTGCAGGATCTTGTTCTCCTTGCGGAGGGTCTTGTTCTCCTCCCGCAGGGCCTTGTTCTCCTCCCTCAGAGACTTGTTCTCCTCCTGCAGCAGGCACTCCTTGGCCAGCCTCTTGTGGTGCAGCGTGTGATGGAACGAGGGCGAGGGCGAGAAGTAAGGCGACTGCAGGCGGCAGTTCTCGTTCACCCACCGCCCGTCCTGGAAGACGAACATCTCGTCGCTGAGCTGCACCCGCGGAGGGTTGTAGTCCACCTCGAGGTCAGCCTGCGAGGTGGGGCGCTCCATGGGGTCCAAGGGCACGGAGGAGAAGCGGTTCAGCGGGTAGGAGTGCTGGCTGGCGATCCTGCGGCTCAGCCGGGGCAGGGTGGTCTGTGCCGCGCAGCGATGGGTGGAGTACCGGTTGTGCAGCCTCAGGAAGGGATCCGCCGTGCCCCTCTGTGGGAGAGAACAGGGAGCCCAGCGTTAGGGATGGACTCACATACCCGGGGCTGGCTGACAAACTCAGAGGCCGGGACGCCCCCAAGTAAACCCAGTTTGGTAGTCTGGCCCCGCCACAGTGGGCACTCTTGCCTCTTGAGTCCTCACAGGGAAATATAGCTGAACCTTGTCATTATAGGTAGTTCTGTTCTATAAAGTCACCTCCAGCATTGAATTAACGAATGCAAAATTATTGCTCCTGCGGAAATATAGGGCTAGGTTCCTGTGAGCCTCTGGGCACAACATTGTCGTCAACCGATCAATACATAATCGTGTTTTGTGTGTGTTTCTGTTTAAACACACCTTAACTGATAGCTACTGTTGATTCATTAACATTGAACTCGGGTCAGGAGCACTGTCACTTATGCCTGAACAAAACTTTTCTAACACATGTTTTCTTCCTAAGGCATGACCACAAAAGTGCTGCAAGTATTGATTTTAGAGTTACAAACAAATTTTAGTCAGTAGGCAAATTCACAGATATAGAATCCATTAAAATAATCACTGTAGTTTTAAAGGCATTGATTTTAGAGTCAACCAAATATTTTGAGTCCCAGCCTCACCATTTATCAGTTACAAGGATTGGGGCAAGTTATTCACACTTTAGTTTCCACAATTTCAAATTAGAGTGATTGTATCTACCTCCCTGACTCAGATATATTGTTAGGATTAAAAGAGGTAATGAATGAAAGCACAAAGCATGGATTCTGGCACACTCTGTCACGCTAGAGGAGGAACAAACACTGTTCTCAAGTGATCCCAGCCACAGGGGTTGACCTGCACTTGGCATGAGCAGAGGGCAGCACAAATCACCGCAACAGCCACCCAAATAGCTATGTCCAAAATGGCAGTGCCCTTGGGCAGCCCAGCCTTTCCCCTTGCCCCGTCCAGACTTACCCTCCACTCTTAGCCACCATTGAGTCTGTACTACTGGCTCCTTAAACATCCACCCCAGCCTCCAGCATGGTGTTAGGCTCAAAGCAGAGTCCAGCTGATAACTTTGGAAAGGAAGAGCACCATCTCAGATATGTCACTGAGCGACGAGAGTTTGACATGTGGTAATAAAGACAGCAAAGGGCACTGAGGAATTCATAAAGAAGAGTTCATGATGGTGGCGGTGAGCCTCAAGACCACAGCACAAAACAGGGATCAGATCCGCAGAGCTGAAATCTAACAAGCCGGTGGCTCTCACACTTCTCAGTATAGAAGAATAACCTAAGTTTTGAACGTAGATTTCTGAGCCTCCCACTTGTGCATCTGATTCACTCAGTCTGGAGTGAGGCCCAGGAATCTGCATTTCTAAGCAGCTCCTTCTGGTGACTCTGGCTACAGGTGGTCAGGACAGCTCTAAGTCAGGTAGCATGCGCAGTTTGCCTGAGTGAGGTTTACACTAGGGTTAAGGACTGAGGGGCGAAGACTAGAGGTCTCAAGAATTCTCTTCCTCCTTCTGTTACTGATGGGGAGTTTGGAACCAGAGAGTCCTCTCACCCACTCTGAGATCCAGATTTTTCACTAGTAAAAAGGCAGTCAGACTCTGTGATCTTAAAGGCACTTTCCAACATTGGAAAGCGCTGGAACACATTCTACTAAGCGAGGTATCCCAAGAATGGAAAAACAAGCACCACATGTACTCACCATCAAACTGGTATTAGCTGATAAACATTTAAGTCCACATATAAGAATAACATATATTAGATGTTGGGCAGGGGGAGGAGGGAGGAGGGGACGGGCATATGCACAAACAATGAGTGAGATGCGTACCTCCAGGGGAATGGACACTCTTGAAGCTCAGACTTGGAGGGGAGGGAGGGTAAGGGCATCATACGTAACCTAATCATCTGTACCCCCATAACATGCTGAAATAAAAAAAAAAAAAAAAACCACTGCTCAAAGAAATTAAAGAAGGCACAAATAAATGGAAAGATATCTTGTGCTCAAAAAAAAAAAAGTCAATGAAACGTACTTGTAAAATGGAAATAATAATGTATGCCCTCCTTAGTGAACAATACTGTTGTGAGAATTGAATGAGATAATGAATGCAAAAATGTTTTTAAAACTGCCAAGTGCCATAGAATTGTAAAGTATTGTTATCAAGAAAAGTAGATTCCACTCATGCAAGAATTCTAAGATGTATTCAAAAAGAAGTGAACAGGTGGAGTGCACATTGAAGAACAGGCAACAACTGCAGCAATGAATTTAAATAAAAATAAGATCATGATAGCTACTTCCAAAAGCATCTTATCCTCCAAGTACATCAAAATGCTCTCCAAGGGCCGGGCGCAGTGGCTCACGCCTGTAATCCTAGCTCTCTGGGAGGCCGAGGCAGGTGGATTGTTTGAGCTCAGGAGTTTGAAACCAGCCTGAGCAAGAGCAAGACCCTGTCTCTACTAAAAATAGAAAGAAATTAATTGGACAACTAAAACTAAATAGAAAAAATTAGCCGGGCATGGTGGCGCATGCCTGTAGTCCCAGCTACTCAGGAGGCTGAGGCAGAAGGATCGCTTGAGCCCAGGAGTTTGAGGTTGCTGTGAGCTAGGATGACGCCAACGGCACTCTAGCCTGGGCAACACAGTGAGACTCTGTCTCAAAAAAAAAAAAAAAAAATGCTCTCCAGATAGCCTTATTTCTTAGGTTATTTTCACAACTGTACAGATAAAGAAGATGGAAAACAAGTCAGGCTATCTGCATTATATATGCATGTATAGAGAGACATATAATTTGCATGGTGTATAAAGTTGGTTAGAATTCTTCAAGACTCAAAGAGCTAGATAAATAGGAGATGCAGTTCTATGCCATTAACTTTGCAATAAGCACATCTCATTAAATTTGTAAGGATATGCTCAGTCTTCCAGATAGCAAGGGTGTGAGGGCATTTTGCAATCAGAACCTTATTTACTTTAAATAAATTCAGCTTCCATGGTTTTCACATTTCTCTATTGGGAAAGCACCTTAACTCCTGTGACAGAGTCTGTGATGAGAATGAACCTCAATGTGGATAACCCAGATCATTTCCTTGTAGATTTAAGATCCTGAGATCCTGGATTTCTGGCAACATTAGCCAAGGCCAATAAGGAATGAGTCTTAGTAGGTCCTCTCTATCCTTACACTAGAACCAACGCAGGGCTCCATCTCAACAGAATCTAGATCCAGAAGATATTACTATGGAAAAATGTTTTAGTCAACTGTGTGTATCCGAATCCTAAGAAGGAAAGGGAAGAAGGAGACAAATATTGAGCCCCAATTTCATGCTAGGCCCTGAATCGAACATTCTACCTACTGAATTCATTTAATCCTCACAGAACAGACAAATAAGATGCTATTATTCTTCCCATTTTACAGATGTAGAAACTGAAACTAGGAGAAGTTAAATAACCAGCACTAGTTCCCTCACTAAGACACAAAGCCACATCTGAACTTACATGTGTGAAGTATACGTGTGGGAAATCGCCATGGATTTATCAAAGGACTTGTCAAGACATTTTTTTCTTTTACTTTTTACTATGGAAAATTTCAAACGTATACAAAAGGACAGAGAACAGTCTGATAAACTTCCACGTATCTATCACCCAGCTCCACCCAGTGTCAAATGAAGGCCACCCTTGTTTCATCCAGACATCTGCCTGATTCCACAACCACCCCACGACCACTGGGTTATCTTAAAGCCAAGTGACATCATGTCATTTTATCCATAAATACATCAATGTGTGTGTCTTTCTAACAGAAACACAATACCATTATCACCCCTTTAAAATTTAACAATGATCCCTTAATATCAGCAAATACTGAGTCAGTGTTCAAATTTCCCCAACTGTCTCATAATTTCTTTTGTTCCAATCGGAGAGAATCAGAGAGGTACTCTTCTTCATCACGCTAAGCATCCAAAGAGGGATTTTAAAATTTTAATAGTCTTGCATTTATCTGAATGGGTAATAGAAAATAATACCTACTTTATCAAACCTATAAGCCTGTGGATATTATTAAGGGGGGGCTAAAGTAAAGCAGCACTGTTTCTATTTCTGAAAGTGAGATTTAAGGAAAAAATATCAAATGTACAGGCACTTTCAGATATGACAATATTCATGATTGAACTTTGGGAAAACACTGATCCAAAACAAATGCTTTTTTTTCCTGTGATATTTCTCTGATTCCAATCAGAGCTAAGTGCGTTTAATCCTCAAAGGAAAACTCTTCCTTGGCCTTGTGAAAATTCTTCACCCTAATCATACTCCCACTTGGAGTGTTATTGCACCAATTTTTCCTCTACATTTGTGTCAGTTAATCAACTAACATTAACTTGGCATCTACTGTGTTCCAAGCTCACAGACCCTGCCCTCAGGGAACTTCCAGTCAATCTGAAGAATCCATAAATAGCACCAATTATTTCTTGGTGCAAATGAGAGAAGTCAAAGTGCAGGAACCATTAACAGAGGCAACAAGGTGTGGGAAGCATACCTGAAGAGAGTCCAGGTTCGGTACTGTATAAGTGTATGATCTTTACAAAGTCACTTAATTTTCTAGTTTCCATATCTAGAAATTGTGGATACTAACATGATACAGGGCCACCCCATACATTTTTGCAGGTAGTACAATGCCTAACCCTAGGGAGTGCTATTCACAACTGTTGTTGCAGGGCACGACCTGTACAAACTTCCACAGCGATCTCACTAACATTTGCCCTACTTATTTCAGAAGGTCTGTTATGGAATTCAAAAATAAAAGGAGAATATGTAACATTTTCTTTGTTTATGAAGAGCTACAGACATGCAAGAAGGGTTACTGCATTCAGAAGAGAAGTTGCTTCACATTTCCTTAACGGAAGATTGTATAGAATAAGAAAAAGAAAATAACACTTATTGGGTGACTATTATGTGTCAGACGATATACTAAATGCTTTCTATATTCAAATGTAATATCTTACCCAAAAGAACTGGTATGGTTCTACCTAAGATCATGTAGCTGTCAAGGGAGCACAGCCAGAGTTTGAAAGTAGGATATTTGACTCCAAACTCCATGCTCATTGTAGCACTCCACAATGCCCAGGCGTTTTATTTTGTATATGTTGATATTATCACTTTGCAAGGGTTCTCTTACATCCAGTCTCCCCTCCCCATAAGTATAAATTACAATTCTCTAAGGACAGTTACCTGTCCCTTATTTTTTTCACATTCCTAGTCCTGGGAATTAGAACAGCAAATTCCACATACAGTGAGGCTTAATGAGTCCTTGCTAATGAATGAATCAACCAAAATGAACTGAATTGTTGGGAGGAAATATTAGGTTGAACTATAAGAAACTGTTAATATTCTACCATTTTGGCCTACAAAAGTGGCAATTTCTTTTGTCTTAATATATTTTTTTTACATAATTTTTTCTATAGATTTTTCTTTTCTTTTCTTTCTTTCTTTCTTTTTTTTTTTTTTTTTTTGAGGCAGGACCTTGCTCTGTGTCCCGGGCTAGAGTGCCGTGGCGTCAGCCTAGCTCACAACAACCTCAAACTCCTGGGCTCAAGCGATCCTCCTGCTCAGCCTCTCGAGTAGCTAGGACTACAGGTGTGTGCCACCACACCCGGCTAATTTTTTCTATTTTTAGTAGAGACAGGGTCTCACTCTTGCTCAGGCTGGCCTCAAACTCCTGACTTGAAGCGATCCTCCCACCTCAGCCTCCCAGAGTGCTGGAGTTATAGGCATGAGCCACCGCACCCGGCCCTCAATTCATATTTTAAAACTAAAATCATCCCAGGGCAAAGCTGTTACTGAATGATGTAAAATCTGTAACAGTGGGTTTCTCCTCATGGGAATTCCACAAAGCCCTATGTACTCCCCTTAGAGGAAACTGCCCCCTGCACACATACAAGCTAGTAGTCTGTTTTATCATCTTGCATCTATAATCCAGTGATGGTAGAGGCCCTAAATTCCCAGTAGCTTTGGGCTCAAAAGTGCTGCCTTTGACTTCTCTTGAAAAAATCACTTCACTTCTCTGAATGTCACCTCTAAAATGAGCCTAAACATAGCTGCTCTGCCTACTTCCTGGGATTGTTAAGAGGACAAGGAAGTGGTAGGCAAGTTGCCATGAAGGCCAGACAGATAGTTCTACTGATAAGGTGGAAAACATTCCTGCCCTAAATCACTGTAGCAAATGCTGAATATATGTTCTTATAAAACAGCTTTCCAAAAAGTAGGCATCTGAGCTAAGCAAACACAGAGGGTACAGGATCCCAGGCCTCCTCAGCCTCTATCTGAAGCCAGCTCCTTCTCAACAGGACTCCTCACCCAGTGGTATCACTGGTTTGGTTTCGTGGGCTGAGCTAATCTGCTCTGATATCCTTCAGCCCTGAGCAGATCTTGTGCCAATAAAAAGCCCCTGGAACACCCCAGAAAGGTTTTCCTAAGCCTGGGAGGTAAGCCCATGTGGTAATATAGGGATAAGGCAGAAAAGGAAGGTCAAGAGAATCTGAATGCAGCCATTTTGACCCATACCAAACCCTAACTCCAGGGAAGTCGCCTGCAAGTCGCCGGCCCAGGACCACCGGAGGATGGGTGAATTGCTAAGCTGGATGCCTTACAAACTGTGCTTACCTTTCTGTGATAGCAATTTATGATTAATCTTTATGGCCTGACTACAAGAAAAGCTAGGCATATACAGCTGTCTCCTAACAGGGTTTTGAACACATAAAAATGTTAGGAGACAGTTGCACATGACTATCTGCTAGCTAGCTCGCTCTCCAATTCTTTCCTGTGCGGAGCCTCAAACCCACTGGACAAGTTCAGGGGGCTTTCCTCCCTTCACTGGGACTCCCCCTGCAGCAGTAGCATGGCCTAAGTTTCCCATGAAGGAAAGGATTGTCTCTTTCCTGGTCTCTGTGAAACGACCTCACATGGGAATATAGGTCCAGCAGGTAGGAAAGAAAAGGTTGGCTTCTTCATGGAAGAATAGGATATGAGGTTGGAACAGAAGGGAATACAATCAGCTATGGGCCTCATCCTCTGAAAGTTGATCATCCAAATTGGGTCATTCTCGTCATACCCAGGTAAATCAGAGTTGAAGGGCCAGGGCGGAGGGGGGACGTGGGGCGGGGGGAGCACTCAATGTATATATCATTGCTCTATTAATAGAAATGAAATTCTCTGCAAGTCCAGCAGCTGAAACTGCCTGTCATAACCTGAAGCCAGTTTTATCTATAACTGCTGAGATAACTTGTTGCAACTCTAGGACTAATTTTGCCCACCACCGTCGTCCACCAGTTGGAGCTTGTCAGCTCCCCAAAGCTTTACTGTGTTAGAAACGTGACCAAGAGACTGTCCTCAGGAGCAATGTGCTCATAGCTGGGAATCCAGGAAGGGCCGTGGACACAAACACCACCCTCACAGATGCTTGAAGTCCCACCTCCTGCCTGTGAACGGGAATTCTTCCTTAGCGTTAGGCCTGGCCCCTCCCTGGCATCTCCTTTTTAAATGTGAGTGGTCCTGGAGGGAAGAAGCTTGTAATCACCAACAACTGTATGCTTTTGTCAGATCACTGGCCTGGTGGCAAGTGGAGAATTTAGGGGAAGAGCGGCCAATTGAAAAAAGGGTTGGGGGGTTGGGAGGGTGGGGCAAAGGGATTAAAAAGGAAAGAAAGGAGGCAAAGGGCAAAGGCCAAAGGCCAAATGGCAAGCGATAGGACCACAGTCCCTTACAGTGCTGCAGGATTTCTAAGGAACAGGGCTTGCTGGGTGGGACCTTCCGGGGCAGGGCGGAGTTACTGGGGTTGGTGGCCTCCCATCTAAAGAGCCCCGGGAAACAGGACTAAACAGCAACTAGCCAGGCTTAGCTGACACACTGATGTTCTTCTCTCCACTCATGGAAAAATGTGGCTGCCACAGCCCGGAAGAGATGTCCAAAGATTCCTGGTAGAATCCAAGCCTGCTGACCAAGTGTTTGCAACACCGACCTTGCCAACATCACTGAGGGTTACCATCAGAGAACACTCAGCCCTCTGAGCTTCTTGTAAGGCATGTCAAGTGGAGAGGCCCCAGGATTCTGGAAGGAAAAGCCAAATATGCTACTGGTTTCCAGATGAGATGACAAGGCTGAGTCTCATTATCATTATTTTAAATTAACTCGGCTCCCCAGTACCTTGACAAAGTCAATGTTTGTTTTAATAAACACTAACAGGGAAAAGGATAATTCACAAGGTAGATGTGATCGATTTTGATAGACTTACAACATTAACGGCAAACAGGATAAAGAAGATGGCATATGTGGTAGTTTTAGTTAATTGTTTAACAGGGAGTCTCCTGAAATCTTCCTCTGAACAGTTATTCAAACTGGCAGAAATACAGGTGCTGTCAGCGGGATTTGGGCTGCAGAGGAACAAGCCCAAACAAAGGAGGAGGAGAAGAGGCTGACGGGAGGGAGAAGGAGGCCCGGGAGGGTGCTGTGGGAGCTCAGTCTGAGCTGCCATAGCTCCTTCATTAATGATCTGGGAGTAAACAATGCGTAATGAAATTCACAGAGAGCTCATTGGGGAAATTCCAATGCCTGTGAGAACGGAATCATTATATACAAAAGGGACCAGGAGATCAGCTAGCTTGGGCAGGAAACACCACTGATGGCTTGCAAGTTAATGCCCTGAGGGGAAATACATCAGAAAACACAAATATTTAATGTGAGGAAGAAAAATGGGAAATCAATAAGACCCCAAAAAGACCTAAGGGTGATAACAAGTAGTGAATCACAGACATTTGCAATGTAATTGAGAAGCCCAGAGGCACAGCAGGACTGTGAGCTGGGTGCCAGAGGCACTTTCCGCCAAGCGCCTTCTGAAAGGAATGGACTCCATCCCAGACTGAGCGGCATGTGACAGATATAAGAAGGGAGTGCAGGGATGAGCAGTTAAGATGTGAGGAGAGGAGGTGACATCTCCTAAAAGCAAGAGAGGAACCACAGAGCTAAGATGCAACCTGGCACAGCTGGGTGGCCCGTGCCCAGCCTGCAGCATGGCGGAGAGCGTGGACACTGACTTGGGTGCACGCCCCTACCTCCTGCTCTGCCCTTACCAGTGGGGTTCCTGGGTTCCCAGTTCCCATACCTATAAATTCTCTACCTCTCACCTGCATGGCCCTGTGCCTGACACGTGATCTGATCAGCGCTGTCAATATTTCTTCCTCCCCTTGTTTCCCAGATCAATCCTTTCCCCCAAGCCGTGCACCATCTCATTTGGGGAGGTGGAGCAAGCATATCCATCCCTCTGACAGCCCTGATGGTGGTTAGGTTCAGATTACCCGGTTATAGATACTCACACCCCTCCCCCAGAGCACCAGGCTGGAGCACCCTGGCAGGTGTCCGAAACGTGGTGTGTGAAGCTTGTGCCTCCCTGGCAGGTGTACCCACCAGACCACATCTGCCCATGTGGGGCTCATGTGCCAAGACGGCAGATATCCTCTCATTCCATGCCCACCCTGCCCTCCAAGACCCTAGCAGCAGCCCCAGGTCCTCCAGCACAGGAGGTAGGCAGCCGTAGAACAAATTCAAGCCCTCTAAACCACCTTCCTCCTGAACCGCAGGGCTGTTTCTAGGAGCTGGGGATGGAACAGTGTACTGGGTGTAGTTGGAAGCATCTTTCCAATCTCCCTATCACATGGCCACTCCTCTTTCAAATCCTACTCCCACCTCTTTCAAATCCTACTCCCACCTCCACCACACCTCCAGCTTGACATTCTCTGCCTGTCCCTTAGCTATGCAAACACGGGTGTACCTGAGCTGTGAAGGAACCAAAGTAGCAACACCCACCCTGGGGACGGGGTGGGAAGAAGTGGCCCACAGAACTCCATGCGTATTTCAGGTGGAAAGAATCAGACCTAAAAACATTCCTACAGCTTGTTGTCATCCTGTGGAATGATCAGAAGAAACTTATCTTAGATTCTGGGTAAGATCCATGAGCTGAAACAGATAGAAAACTGGCTGCTTGTTACAAAGTTATAAGGATAATGTGAAAACAAACGTCCAGAATGTTTTCTTGTTCTATGTTTTGCCTCCTGCTGAATGTATATAGTACTTGCCTAGATTGTTACAATTGTATATAGAGAATGCCCAGAGGTGACCGATCCTCCTCCTACACATCCCTGGACAGAACTTTCAGAGAGTTACCTCTGCAATGGACTCCTCCAGCCTACATTTCAACCCCTCCGGTTGCATGGCCATGGTCTTCCAATGGGGCCTTAGGTGACTCTGGAGAAAGCAAGGCCACCCCTTTGTGACATAGCAGCAGTAGAAATAATCCAATCAAGAGGACTCCACCATGGAAACGGCCGATTGCAGGAGGGGACCTGAGAATCTCAAGCCTGCCCAGACTTCACCAATTCATTGGCCTCAAAATAACTCATGCCCATCCCCCTACACTCTACCTTTGGGACATAACAGGGCTTACTTCTCTTGACAACTCCAAATGACTCTGTACCCCTTGGTCCATGTACTAGGTCTTCTTCTCGCAGATTCGTTCTTATACATTTGATTCCAAGTCCTAGTTCTGATTCTCCCCCAGAAATCCAGAGTGGGTGCTGAAGGAACTTAGGAAATTTCACCCCAAAATATGACTCCTTGGTATAAAGAGTATTTTGAATGAAAAGCCCTTAGAGATCAACAGGACCTTGGCAGCGTCTTTCTTTCTATCTGCATAACCAGATGGACCCATTAAAGGAACAACTGACTTCCCTTCCCTTCCCTGTTATCTCCCTATATTGCAGAAAAGAAAATCGAGAATGCGATCAGAACTGGCCCAAATCATTTTAAATATAATACCCATCTCTGAAGGCTAATTTAATTTGCAAAGAGAATCATTTACAAGTCAATCTGTTTCCCCCAATCCATTCATCCTCCCTAATAACCATTTATGGCCCCTAAGCAGAATTATCTACATTTCTCATCTCCCCCTCCCCTCTAAAAGGAGGGTATAAAAATTTCTGGACCCCACTGGGATGTTGGATAATCACTCTGTGATTCTCCCCATGTGTATGGTAAATAAACTTCTTCCTCTTACTAATCTGCCTTAATTGTGGGTTGATCTTTTACCCCCACAGTGCACGACAGCAAAGGATCTCATTTTGAGAAGGTTGGATTGTTTCAGAGTATCATGGAAACCCGGCATGTCAGGACTGGAAGGTTTTACTGGACCGTCTAATCCAGCCCCGTTGTTTAGGGGAAGAGGAACCCAGGGCCCAGAGAGGCAACGTGGCCTTCCCCAGAACACAGCTGCTTGGCAGCCCACACACAATGAGGATCTGAGGCCCTGACTCTTCTGCTTATTGTACAACATCTCACTGGAGTTTTCAAATGGTTACTCTGGCTAGCACTGATAGCTTACATCCTTCTGTGATTATCCCTACCTGAGGTAGAACCACATTGATCGGAATTTCTAGGCTTTCAGATCTGGTATCTCTTTTTCTTGCAAAATTTGGCCTTGAGTGCTGTGGAAAAGAGAAAATAAGAAGATTTGTGCTTCCCAGCCCATCTTCTGGGCCTCAATTGCTCACCTGGAAAACACAGGACTTTCTACTCATTTATTCCCCTCTTGTCAATTATGGACATTATGAAAATCTGAGTCTGAAAGAATGTGTAGATGACATCTGATAAGATGATTTATCAATCTCTGAACAGAAATTAAGACAGCTATTGTAGTTGCTGTAAAAGCCTTTTGAAAGTCTTTAAAGCAGAGATAGCTACACCTACTTCCTTGTCTAAGATGATTATTTCTATTTCAAGTAAAAAGCCATACCAATGTGAGGTGCCAGGTATAGGTCCTATGCAGAAGTTGGTCACCAAAACACTCAGAACATTCCAGAGGTGACATCACAAAACAATAAGGTGTTTTTCAGGGCTCATGGTTTCTCTCTAAGCATCACGGGTGGGAATGAGGCATCTGACAGGCAGGAAGACCTTGTGCTGGCTGTGACCACATGGCTGGTCACACTCAGTATGACACACAATAGCCCAAACACTAGCTCCTGTGTGGTCATCCTGGCTGCCATCCACATCCTCCCTGCTGGGCTAGGTGGAGAGCCCTGTCCTCTCTCTAGAGGTGCCATCTTCTACTTGGACTTGGATCACTGAAGAAGGAAGAAACATAAACTGAATTCTTCCCAGACCAAGGAAGAAAATGTAGTCTGAGGTGTTTTCTGACACCCCCCAATTCTCCAGTTCTCTGACATCAACCGGGAATCCTACAGTTCAATTTCATTCTGACACTATGTGCTGGAGTTAACATCAGATCCCATGAGTTAGGGGCTCGGCACCACAAGACTGCCTCACTTCAGATGCCAATCATATCTGGGCCACCTGTACTTCTGACTGATTGGTTATAGATCAGTGGTTCCCATGACTCCCTCCTTGGGCTCAATAATTTGCTAGAACAATTCACAGAACTCAGGAAAATACTTTACTTATGACTACAATTTTATTGTAAGTGACACAACTCAGAAACAGACAAATGGAAGAGATGCAAAGGGCAAGATATTGAGGGGAGGGGGTGGCATAGAGCTGCCATACCTTCTCTGGGCTCGTCACCCACCCAGCATCTCGATGTGTTCGCCAATCCCAAAGCTCTCTGAACCCTGTTGTTTAGGAGGGTTTTGTGGAGCTTTCATTACGTAGGCATGGTTAAAATCAAATCATTGACCATTGGTAGTTGGCCTCAATCTCCAGCCCCTCTGCCCTTCCCAGAGGTGGGGGGCATCTCAAAGGTCCAACTTTCTAATCTCGGGTTGGTTCCCCTGTCAACCAGGCCCCCTCCTCCAAAAGTCACCTCATTAGCTTAAACTCAGGTGTGTTCCAGAGGGGCTTTGTTACAATAATGGAAGACACTCCTATCACTCGGGAAATTCCAAGGATTTTAGGAGCTCTCTTCCAGGAACCAGAGACAAAGGCCAAATACACATTTTTGTTATACCACGTGTAGAAACTGCATCAAGATCATGAAGGCCAACCCCTCTGACCTCAATTCTGTCAAATCATTCACCTCTAGAGGCTGTTAGTGGGAGCCCTTTTGTGTATCTCCAGCCTCTTAGTAGCCAGAGAGTCCCAGTTCCATATTATTATGCCATATGCGTAGGAAGGGAGTGGTAGACCAGGGTCAGCAGATCCAGGGACACTATGACTGCACACTTGCATCTCCCACACCCATG
>NW_012134969.1:7507892-7516529 GCF_000956105.1 Propithecus coquereli | reverse complement strand
AGTTACCTCCACTCTGCTTTCCAAAGCAGCTGCACCATTTTACCTTACCTTCAACAGAAGGGTTCCGATTTCTCCACATCCTCACCAACACTTGTTTTCTATTTCTCCAAGGGCTTTTTTATGTGGCTAACTCCTACACTGTCTGAAAACAGAATTGTTTTTTCCCTTATACACACACCTCACAGAAGCACCTGCACATGCACCAGATTATAATAAGAAGAGCTGCACCCAGCACAAGGGAAAAGTGGATGTCACCAAAGAAAGGAGGTCTAGAAGGGCCATCCAGTCCATGGGCTTGCTGCCCATTGAGGCTGGGCTAGGAAGACTAAACAGGGAGGGCAGCAGCTACATTCATTTCCTAGGACTGCCCTGACAAAGGACCATGAACCTGATGGCTTAACACAATAGAAATATATCGGCTCATAGTTCTGGAAACCAGAAACCCAAAATCAAGGCATTGGCAGGACTCTGCTCCCTCTGGTACCTGTAGGGGAGAATCCTTCCTTGCCTCCCTCCTTACTTCTGGAGGTTGTTGGCATTCCTTGGTGTTCTTTGATTTGTACTGCAGCACTTCAATATCTGCCTCTATTATCAAATAACATCCTCCCCTCATGTGTCTTTATCTGTTCTTTTCTTATAAGGACATCGGTCATATTGAACCAAGGGCCCACTACACTCCAGTCAGACCTCATCTTAACTAATTACATCCGAAATGATCCTGTTTCCAAATTAGGTCACATGCTGAAATATTGGGGGTTAGGACATCAGCACATCTTTCTGGGGGGACACAATTCAACCCATAACAGAAGCTAACATTAAACACCTAGCAAGGACTGGTACTGTGCTACTGTATATGTGTTATTTTACTTAAATCAGAGTCACAGGCATGTATGCAGGTCCCACCACTCTTGAGATACAGCCCCCCCCCCTTGTGGTCCCTAAACCTATTGTAACAGAGGGAACGGCCTGAAAAAGGGCCAAATGTATTACAAGCTGTCTCTTTAAAACACCCCCCCACACTCTTTTTGGGAATTAAAACCTGCATCCCTGTCCCAGGCCAGTGGTCAGGAGGGGCAGGGGAATGTCCTTTGTTCTTTGTACCATAGGAGACGGCTCAACAGAACTGTCCAGGCAGAAGTCATGAGATTATCTCTGCTGGAGATGGGACTGATCAGAACCATTAACTGTAGTTAAACAACAATACCCTGAAGCTGAAAACCCTCCCTTTAAAAGCTCTGTATTTCTGCTTATAGACAAGGAAAATGGTACTTTAAGACAGGAGTCTGCCTTTTTCTCAATTGCTGGCAAATTAATAAACCTCCCTTTCCTTCTCCTCAAACTACTTGTCCTCCTTGTTCTGATGCAGCCTCGGGGACAAGTGCTGAGCTTTCAGTAGCACCATCACCCTGGTCCTCCTCCAGTAGGTTCAGTTGAGCCCCTCCCTCCTGTAGGAGTGGCCTCTAGTGACACGGAGGACAAGTTGGACCTGAAAGTCTCCACATGGACAAAGAAATCTGCTAGTCTGCCTGGTATATTTTGGTTACTATTATACATATTGTATTGTTCATATTTATTATTATTTCTGCTGTGTTATTTTGTTTGCTCTTAGACCCCTGCCTTATCTACCCTTTTGGTTGTCTGGTGACTGGTTCCCTCTAGTGTAGTAAAAACCTGACTCTGGCTCTTTCCTCTAGGCTGTATCTGAAGAAAGATAAAACCCACCCCATTTAAGTCCCTCTGTGATTTTCTTCCCAAAGTTATATCCGTGACATCAGGGAAGGCTTGTGGTACAGTCCATTCCTAGAAAGGAAGTCTTGCTATCAGATGACCATGAAAACTCCCAGGGCCCAGACGATGGAGCAAATCACTCCTTTCCCAGCTACATCACCAGTCAGTCCCACAGAGTCCTCCTCCATTGGGCATCAGGAGGCCCCTCTCCTTGTGATCTCTCTCCATCCTCCAAAGACATAGTCCTTGGCCTTTGTCTCCCCAGAGGCTGGGCTCCAGGTGAAGGGGCAGCCCAGATCCTTCTGGATCTCACAGTGGAATGTGTTCAGCACCGACGTGTCTGTGACCAATAGTGATGGCTGTCACAGCCTAACTGTGACTCATTACCCAGTCTGATCAAAGACCTTCACCACCTCATTCTGGGAGGGAAGTGCTGAGGGGGGGAAGAAGGCAGATGGGAGCACAAACTGTCCTACCACATTAGCATAAAAAGAACTCCTTTTGTGGAATCCAAAGGGAGGCACTGATAGGAATGAATGAGGCTGCAGATAGCAAGTTCATGGCCATTGGTGTCCGCAGACCTGGTGTAACTCCAGAAGCCAAGAAATAGGTACTTACTGT
The DNA here is from genome assembly GCF_000956105.1 of Propithecus coquereli. Lineage (NCBI taxonomy): Eukaryota > Metazoa > Chordata > Mammalia > Primates > Indriidae > Propithecus > Propithecus coquereli. Next base: position 7,514,180 of record NW_012134969.1, on the reverse strand, counting down.
GTGTCTTGTCAGCTCGGGCTGCTATAACGAAATGCCATAGACTGTGTGGCTTAAACAACAAAAACTTATTTCCTGTGGTTCTGGAGACTGGGAAGTCCAAGATCAAGGTACTAGCACCCCAGGCCCACTTCCTAATTCGTGGATGATGCCTTTTCGCTCTGTCCATGCATGGTGCAAAGAGAGAGTTCAGGTCTCTCTTCTGCGTCTTATGAGGACACTACTCCCATCATGAGGGCACCACCCTCATGACCTCACCTAAACCTAATTGCATCCCAAAGACCCCACCTCCAAATTTGTCACATTGGGGACGGGCTTCAACATACAAACTTTAGGGCGGCACAAACACTCAGCCCATGACACTGTCTGACTTGAGCAAGTCACTACACTTCTCAGAAGCTCAGTTTTCTTCTCTCCAGAATGAGGCAATTATATCTAACTTGAGATAATATGCATAAAGAAGCTGACACTTACTCAGTTCTCAATAAATAATCATTGTTTTGGCTCCCCAATACAAATTTGCCCTTTGACGCAAAATCTCCAGCAGCTGACACACAATTGGTGTGTCTGTTAAAAAGGCCTGATACTGCAGCTTGTGTGAGGGCTTGTTTGTTTGCTTCTTGTTTGATTTGCTTTTTGTTTCTAAAGGAAGGGGCATTTTAAACTGGGCCATCCTTGTCCCAATATCTGCAGTTACACATTAGCTGGGTTTTTCCCTCCTCTGCAGGACACAGACATCCATAACCCAGTACTGAGATGCTTCCTTGAGATCATGCCCAAAATGCCTGTTACTGCTCAGATTAACACCATCATCAATCATCCACGTTCCGTGAGCATCTGCAATTGGTGGGTGCTACACAGAGCACGGAGGTAGATATGCCTCACGGATTTCTCATCTGAACAGACAGGTAGAGCAGAGACAAAGGAAAGGGCAAGCCTGCATCAAGCCTCTCCAGGTTTCCCCTGCTTGTCACTATCTGACGATGAATCACATGGGGAAATTCAACAAGCAGGGGACCCATCAAAGAGCACAGGGCTCCCTGCCCTTCCCCAGAGACAAAGAAACTGCAACTCTCAGGCCAGCAGTCAGAGGTGGACATGGGAGTTATGCCCTTGCCTTTCTCTCACTCCCATTTGTAGAGAAAGGGATGGGAAAGTGGGTGGATGTAGTAAGTTGTCATGATGCCTGTCATCTGCAAATTGCAGGACGTGATTGGGAACTGGTTATTTTTGTTACTTAAGACAGAGGGTAGCTCTACTCTGGAGCCAGAGAAGCAGTAAGGTCTTGGGCCAAGCTGCTCTTCGGACAGCCTACTAGCTCTTGCCTTCTGAGGAAGCAGAAGGCAGTGGGCAGAAAGGGCAGGACAGAATGCCAATGACTCTATCAGGCAACAAATAAAGACCAACTGTTGGAAGAGTTTGGGAGTAGAAAGAAGTAGTAAAAAGGAGTGGCAGCTATGGGGAGCAGCTGGTTGAGAGGAATGGGTGGTATAAGATAGAAGAATCACTCACATTTGCAGGAATGTGGAAAGAAACAGTGGAGGTTGTAGGTGCTGGAAAGTAGTGCAGCTGGCACTCCCAAGTCCCAGAGATGATCAGGATTGTAAATCCCTTTTGGTGAAGCCAGAAAAGACACTCTGTAGGGCTGGTTCCCATAAATAACATCCAAACTTGGAGGTCTCTAGAGCCGTGTCACATCCTTATAAAACTCTCCTTCTGAATCCAGGAGCCACAAAATTCCCCCAAATTTCTGACTTTTTCCTAGTATTAATTTGTTTGCTTGATCCAAGAATGAGGCTCTATCAAAAGACAGCCAATGGAAAAGACATTTAGTCTCTAAGAAATGGTTTTTTATTTTGGAAAATGGCAAAGAGGTGACTAGGAAGGTCTGTGCCCTCCCACCCCGAGATGATCACTGGCCTTGTGTCTCCAGCAGGACAGAGCCATGGGAGTAGATTGGACACTTCCAAATGAAGAGGCAGGTGGGTTTCCACTTCACTTTTGACCAATAGGGGCAAAATTGTTTATTAGGACAACTCTAATCATGATTTATGCAACTCTGTATATTTCAACTTAACCAAAATTAAAAATCATCAGATTAGCTAAGTGTGTAATCCATTAAATGAATTGTCAATCAGTTGCTCCTTAATGATAATGGAATGCTTACCAAATAGCATATGATCTCTGAATAGTGCCAAATAAGTTGATTAAAATCTTTCTTGAAGAAATAGCAAGTATCCCATTTGCTCAGTTTCCTCAATGAGTTATAATGTGTTTAGGTTCTTAAAAAATAGACCTGAGATTGGACTTGCCTTACCCTAAGGAAAAACAAACTTTTAAGGTGACCATGTTGTTACCGAAAGTTCAGTACTTGTCCCCGAGGCCGGATCAGTGAGAAGGAAGAATGAGGACAAGTGACTTGAGAAAAAGGAAAGAGAAGTTTGTTAATTTCTGACAAATGAGAATGGCAGCAGATGAGCATCTTGAAAGACTTCCGGTCCCATCTTTAAGCAGAAATATGGGACTGTTTAAAGGGGGGGTGTTCAGAGGTTGGGCTTGGTCTATTTGACCAGTGTCACATGTCATGGCTTTGGGCTGTTATTATTAAACTGTAGTTGGTGGTTTGGGTCGACCTTATCTCCGGTGAAGATGATCTCGTGACCTCCAGACAATTCTGTTGAGCCATCTCCTGAGGTTTAAGATACTAGAAAACAAAGAACAAAGAACATTCTTCTGCCCCTTTGATTACCGGCCTTGGACAGGAATGTAGGTTTTAATTCCCCAAAAGGGTGGGGGCTTTAAAGAGACAAATCATGAAACATTTTACCCTTTTTCAGACCTTTACATCTGTTAGAATGTCAGTGGAAACATTCACCTCCACACCTGGACCCCATCACAGGGGTAGCTGAAAAGGCACAGAGGCTAAGTCAGGATGCCTACGTGGCAACCCTATTTCCACTCCCCGCTAGCTATGTGACCTCTGTCCCTTATTTTGTTAAGCCTCGGTTTCTCTGGTGAAAAACTGGGCATGATAGTTCTTCTAATTTAAGGTTGTGGTGAGGCCCAAATTAAGCAACACAGGAGATGAAGGGCTTCAAAGCTGTGGCAAGGTAGGCTTCCCCCCAGCGGTAGTCAGTAAATATTTATTGATTGAAAAGTTTAGGCGAACTGAAATTACAATTAATAAACATCTGAGCATCATCTCTGAGCAAGGCCTTACTCTAAGAGGTGGAGATAAGGAAAGAAAAGAAAGTAGCACAGGGCCGGGTGTGGTGGCTCACGCCTGTAATCCTAGCACTCTGGGAGGCCGAGGCAGGTGGATCGCTCAAGGTCAGGAGTTCAAGGCCAGCCTGAGCAAGAGAGAGACCCCATCTCTACTAAAAATAGAAAGAAATTATCTGGACCACTAAAAATATATATATATAGACAAAATTAGCCGGGCATGGTGGCACATGCCTGTAGTCCCAGCTACTTGGGAGGCTGAAGCAGGAGGATCGTTTGAGCCCAGGAGTTAGAGGTTGCTGTGAGCTGGGCTAATGCCATGGCATTCTAGCCAGGGCAACAGAGCCAGACTCTATCTTAAAAAACAAACAAACAAAAAAAACCAGGAAAGTAGCAGGGGAAAGGAGAGAAGAAAAGAAAAGAAATCAAATATCATCCCTTGCTCTCAAAAGGATTGTAATCTAGTTAGAAATGAGATATGAAGCTAACAATAGCTAATATTTATGGAGTGTTTACCATGTGTCAGCACCATCACAAGCCCTTTGAGCATCATTTAATCTTCTCAACAATTCTGTAAGACAGTACTATTACTTTTAGCCTCATTTTACATATGAGGAAACTGAGGCACCGAGTTAAGTAACTTGCCTAAGGTCACTCAGTAAGTGCCAGAGCTAGGATATGAGCCCCAGTTCTGCATCCTTAACATTGCCTATTGTATAGAGGGAAGGGGAATCCTTGACTTTGAGTCAGAAGCCCTGCATCTGAATCATCCATACTATCTGTGCAGCCCTAGGCAGGTCACTCACCCCTCACAGTCTCTTCATCTGAAGCAAATTAATATTCCCCACTGCACGGTTTTTGTAATCATGAAATAAATTGAGTGTAAGTATTTTGCATTGCGCTTGGCATGCAGTACATGTCTGATAAAGTTTAGATGCATCTAAATCTGTGTTGCCATTTATACCAGAGTTTCTGTCAGCTAAAAAAATGCTCTGAGATCCATAGGTAAATCCTAGACACTAAATTTGCTTCAGACCCTCTCATGAAGTTGACCCAGACTATTTCAAACATTACATCACGGAATTATGTGTGAACACAGGTAATCTACAATCAGTGGGCTATAAAATCTTTTCATAGTGAATCCCACCAATAAAACATTTTGAGCACAAATTCCTACAGGGAAATTTCTTAATGTAAATTGCTGATACTTTTTCTAATATGAATGCATTATTATAGTATGCATATTATAAAGCATACCCCAAAATAAAATTTTAACAGGATAAACAAAGATGAAATAACTATTTTAGAATAATATAGTCTTGTCTGTCATCTGAGAGACTAAAATAGAAGCCCCTTTAAGACAGACCCTAAGGTTAAGGAAACTACCTACTACCAAGAGTTCAGGGCTCTGCTGGCACGGCAATTTCCTAAATTTCTAAGGCTACAAGAAAAACTACACTCGTGCTAAACTCTCTAACAATAGGAGCTATCAGGCAAATTGTCAGACCCTTCTTAACCCCAATTTACAACCCAGACCACTACAACTCTGATGGGATAGAGGACTGGCCTCACAAACATTCTTTCCTGAGAAGCAACTGCAGATCTCAAGCCCCTTACAGAGGCTGCCACAAACTGTCTTTGTATCCAACCATTCACCTTTTGATGTGAAGAGGCAAATTCCATTCATTTAAATGCTAAAATCCCACCCCAAAGTGAACGTGGGATGTCTGTTAAATATACTAGGTCTGTCCGGAAAGTATCCAGCCATGTAATATGAGAAACGGAGACACTTATTGAAGAAGATACAAGAAATATTGTACATAGGACAACGACGCCTCAGTCCCCTTCAAAGTAGGCACCTTGGGACCTCACACATTCTCCCAGCATCTCTTAACCCACACATGTTCAGCATTGTCAGGTGTTCTGCGTGTCGCAGGCCTTCCAGAAGGTGGATCCCTTTCAACAGATTCTTGACCACCTTTGAAGCGTTTGTGCCACACTTTTACTTGCGCTGCGCTCATTGCATCGTCCCCAAAAGCCTTCTGAATCATCCAAATAATTTCCGCGGAGGATTGTTCAAGCTTAATGCAAAATCTGATGCAGATTCGTTGCTCTGCTCGCTTAGTCATTTTTAATGTGACGGCACACAGTGCACAAGCTCATTCAACGGCATCTAGCGCCCCACTGACGAGGACAGTGAAGTTGTCATTGTTCACGCACGTGCATCCCAGTCCACTCTCCTTGGCTGCCAGGTTACATCGCTATTGTGCAAACTGTTCTCGTTACATGAACAACGGCTGGTACTTTCCGGACAGACCTCGTATGTTTACCCATTGCACATGCGCTTGACTCCCCTCATAAATATGTATAGCTTCCCCCCCAAGCCTGCTGAATACTTATGACTCTATTGTGCAATATAGACCCCGTGAAACATAAAAGCAATCTACCCCTTTCCCTCTTTGAGGAGAGAGCATCTTCAGTTCATGCCAGAGACTATATCCTCCCACGGTGCAAACTGATATCACCAATAAAACTCTCCTTTCCACTATTTAGCCATCCTGGTCATCTTTTGGATAATATATCCATTAATAATACAAAAAAATCTTTCCCTTCCAAAAAAATAAATTATCAATAGTAACATCTTCAGTGAGCACAATGTAATTAAATGTGGTTATCTCTTTCTTAAAATCTTAGTTTAACACAGTGAGCAAAAAGTCAGATTCTAAGTTCAGTTTACTTGGATTTTTGGACTTCATGATTGTTATTGCTGAAGAAGGTATCTTACAAAGATTTGTAGATCCAAATGGAAAAATGTATTATTGACTGCAATTTCTAAATCACTCAATATTTAGTCCTATTCTCAAATAATGCAAAGGTTCTTAACAAAATTTCCCCACTAAATTTCTGTCTTTTCTGTTGTCAATCAGTTATTCTTCAATACTCATTGGTTGAGATGAGGAAAACATTCTGGAATTAGATAGTGGTGGTATGTGCACAACTTTGCGAATAGACTAAAAACCACTAAGTTGTACACTTTAAAAGGGAGAATTTTATGATGTGTACATTATA
>NW_012134969.1:7505850-7507842 GCF_000956105.1 Propithecus coquereli | reverse complement strand
GTCTGATCAAAGACCTTCACCACCTCATTCTGGGAGGGAAGTGCTGAGGGGGGGAAGAAGGCAGATGGGAGCACAAACTGTCCTACCACATTAGCATAAAAAGAACTCCTTTTGTGGAATCCAAAGGGAGGCACTGATAGGAATGAATGAGGCTGCAGATAGCAAGTTCATGGCCATTGGTGTCCGCAGACCTGGTGTAACTCCAGAAGCCAAGAAATAGGTACTTACTGTGTGTCTTGTCAGCTCGGGCTGCTATAACGAAATGCCATAGACTGTGTGGCTTAAACAACAAAAACTTATTTCCTGTGGTTCTGGAGACTGGGAAGTCCAAGATCAAGGTACTAGCACCCCAGGCCCACTTCCTAATTCGTGGATGATGCCTTTTCGCTCTGTCCATGCATGGTGCAAAGAGAGAGTTCAGGTCTCTCTTCTGCGTCTTATGAGGACACTACTCCCATCATGAGGGCACCACCCTCATGACCTCACCTAAACCTAATTGCATCCCAAAGACCTCACCTCCAAATTTGTCACATTGGGGACGGGCTTCAACATACAAACTTTAGGGCGGCACAAACACTCAGCCCATGACACTGTCTGACTTGAGCAAGTCACTACACTTCTCAGAAGCTCAGTTTTCTTCTCTCCAGAATGAGGCAATTATATCTAACTTGAGATAATATGCATAAAGAAGCTGACACTTACTCAGTTCTCAATAAATAATCATTGTTTTGGCTCCCCAATACAAATTTGCCCTTTGATGCGAAATCTCCAGCAGCTGACACACAATTGGTGTGTCTGTTAAAAAGGCCTGATACTGCAGCTTGTGTGAGGGCTTGTTTGTTTGCTTCTTGTTTGATTTGCTTTTTGTTTCTAAAGGAAGGGGCATTTTAAACTGGGCCATCCTTGTCCCAATATCTGCAGTTACACATTAGCTGGGTTTTTCCCTCCTCTGTAGGACACAGACATCCATAACCCAGTACTGAGATGCTTCCTTGAGATCATGCCCAAAATGCCTGTTATTGCTCAGATTAACACCATCATCAATCATCCACGTTCCGTGAGCATCTGCAATTGGTGGGTGCTACACAGAGCACGGAGGTAGATATGCCTCACGGATTTCTCATCTGAACAGACAGGTAGAGCAGAGACAAAGGAAAGGGCAAGCCTGCATCAAGCCTCTCCAGGTTTCCCCTGCTTGTCACTATCTGACGATGAATCACATGGGGAAATTCAACAAGCAGGGGACCCATCAAAGAGCACAGGGCTCCCTGCCCCTCCCCAGAGACAAAGAAACTGCAACTCTCAGGCCAGCAGTCAGAGGTGGACATGGGGGTTATGCCCTTGCCTTTCTCTCACTCCCATTTGTAGAGAAAGGGATGGGAAAGTGGGTGGATGTAGTAAGTTGTCATGATGCCTGTCATCTGCAAATTGCAGGACGTGATTGGGAACTGGTTATTTTTGTTACTTAAGACAGAGGGTAGCTCTACTCTGGAGCCAGAGAAGCAGTAAGGTCTTGGGCCAAGCTGCTCTTCGGACAGCCTACTAGCTCTTGCCTTCTGAGGAAGCAGAAGGCAGTGGGCAGAAAGGGCAGGACAGAATGCCAATGACTCTATCAGGCAACAAATAAAGACCAACTGTTGGAAGAGTTTGGGAGTAGAAAGAAGTAGTAAAAAGGAGTGGCACCTATGGGGAGCAGCTGGTTGAGAGGAATGGTTGGTATAAGATGGAAGAATCACTCACATTTGCAGGAATGTGGAAAGAAACAGTGGAGGTTGTAGGTGCTGGAAAGTAGTGCAGCTGGCACTCCCAAGTCCCAGAGATGATCAGGATTGTAAATCCCTTTTGGTGAAGCCAGAAAAGACACTCTGTAGGGCTGGTTCCCATAAATAACATCCAAACTTGGAGGTCTCTAGAGCCGTGTCACATCCTTATAAAACTCTCCTTCTGAATCCAGGAGCCACAAAATTCCCCCAAATTTCTGACTTTTTCCTA
>NW_012134969.1:7494140-7497925 GCF_000956105.1 Propithecus coquereli | reverse complement strand
TCAATTTTAAAAAATATTCTTTGGAAGATTTTTGACAAATGAGTCAGAACTCACTGAAACTGTTCTTTTAGATTAGAAATTTATCTTTCCTACTATCTTCACCATAAAGAAATGAAAGTTTTTCATTCTTGTAATCCTAGCACTCTGGGAGGCTGAGACGGGAGGATCGCTTGGGGTCAGGAGTTTGAGACCAGCCTGAGAAAAGAAAAGACCCCGTCTCTACTAAAAATAGAAAAATTAGCTGGCGTGGTGGTATAAGCACCTGTAGTCCCAGCTACTTGGGAGGCCAAGACAGCAGGATCGCTTGAGCTCAGGAGTTTGAGGTTGCTGTGAGCTAGGCTGACACCAGGGCACTCTAGCCCAGGTGACAGAGCAAGACACCATCTCAAAAAAAGAAATGAAAGTTTTTATAGATGACCTCCTCGTGTCATTTGGGGCAATAATTGCACAGAACAATGGAAATATTTCTAAGTATCCATTTTCAAATGTTCTCTTCAATGGATAAGTTTCTTTTTAAAAAAAAAAAAAACCTCTTAACTCCCTCACTCATTCTTAAAACAGCACCTTTATGATGAAGGCAAAAATGTAATTGCGCTTTTTTTTCTTTTCAAAATGGATTCTAGAGAGCAGATTGTTAACAGCCACTTGTCACTACAAGAAAAGGTCAGGAAATTTGGAACACTTGTCCTTTTGTACAAATAGATAACTGCAAAACATTCTGTGGCACAAGAGATCTTCATGATTATTCTCTCTCAGTGCAAAGTATTTCAAAGATCCTCACACTTCATACAGCTCTGACTTTAAAATCAGATTAATGACATCTGTGATCTCCTCTAGCTCACTGCGCACTTCTGACTTCAGCTGCTCTGCAGCAGTAGCTGGCCTGTGAATTATCACAGGTGCATAAATTTCCTGAGTGATGCTATCTCTTTACTCCCATCCGCACCCTCTTCTAATTCCTGTCAAAGCAGCCACTCCACCACATGTTATTTTATACAATTATTCCACGTGAATATTGTTTCTAGTAGGGAAGTTATTTACAATTGAGAACACATCTTTTTTGGTATGCTTTTCTATAATCGGTTCACCAAAGGGCTGTATTTTGTATGTTTTATTATCGAAGCAGAAGCTACGTCTGTATTTCAACCAGCTTTAAAGCAAGCATGACTTGATGGGTTTCCATACTTGTCTCTTTAATGTTTTCTCTGCATCTACCAGCAATATTTGCTGGTGAAAGATGAATATTAATTTCATTTGATCTTTCAAAAAGGATTTATGGAGTACTTGGTATGAGCCGGTCACTGTTCTAGGTGCTGAGGAAATAATGGACAAAATTAAGCTTGCGTGGAGCTGTGTCCCAGCTGTAACCAGCCCCTCACTGAATAAATTTCAATGGCCCCTAGGTAATCCTCTCCCTTAACTAACTACTTGACTTTCTGAGTTGTTTCCAGAAATGGTGAATTCTCTGCAAGACAAATTCTCTGCTGAGATTCTGAAGTCCCCTGGGCAGACTTCCTGATGCCAAGACTCGTCATCCCCCACAACCTGCCCCCTAATGCACGTAGCCCCTTGTGAGATGTACCTCGACCTCTCCCAAGGCATCAGGGACACAGATTTGAGGCAGCTTCTGCCATTCTGCCAACAAGAATTATCTATCGTATTTATAATTCCTTTCTTCCTTGGTAATCGTCATTGTCTCAACAATTGGATCTTTGTGCAAGCAAATGGACCTAAAATGAAACCCCCTTGTGGTTTTGACAATATTCTTATAAGGGATGACAGACGATAAGCAAATTTTAAAAAATCAAATGTATGTCAGGGTGAGCGCTCTGAAAAACAGTTCAACAGGCTCTTGGGACAGAGAGTGATACATGAGCCATTTTGGGTGACAAGGAAGACCTCCCTGAAGACGTGATGTCAGTGCAAAGGACTGAATGTTTTGCTGGGGATTATCTGTACTTTGGAGAAGAGCCCAACGCAGAAGGAAGAGCAGGGGCAAAGGCCCTGAGGCAGGAGTGTGCTGGGTGTGGCTAAACCACAGGAGGCCAGCGTGCCTGGAGGCAGAGAGGGATGTAGATGCGGTAGTACCAGAGGGCAGAGGGCAGCCTGGGAAAGCTCGTACAGGGCCTTGAGAGTGAGAGTGAGAATTGTGGATTTTATTCTGAGCAAGGAAGGAAGCCACTGGAGGGTACTCAGCAGAGCACAACATGATCTGGCTTAGGTTTAAAAAGATTTCTCTGGGCCGCCTTGGGGAATAGACTGTAACATATCAATAGCAAGGCAGGAACAGGGGACCAATTTCAATTGTCCAGACAAGAGATGGACTGAAAAGGTAGTGGTAAGAGAGGGTAAGACAGCAAAGGATTTGGGATATATTTTGATCGGGAACTTAGGAGATTTGCTAACAGCTTTGGATCCAGGGTAAGAGGAAAGGAGATAAGGTATACAGCGGTTTTTAACCTAAGCACTTGAGGAGGGTGGTAGCCATTTACAGAGGGGGAGAAGACTGGGGAAAGAGAGGGGATGGAGATCTGGAGCTCAGTTTGGACAAATGAAGGTGTGGAAGAGTACATATCCCAGTGAGGATCAAGAAACCAGTTGCTAGCAAGAGTCAGGAGTTACAGGGCAGGTGTTTGGAATGGTAACATAAATGCGGGACTTGTCAGTGTATTAAAAGCCTCGTCACTACATTTTTCTGTGCATTATCCAGCTGTATTTATTGCAGGGGGAAGAACAAGTATTTCCCACAGTCACGTGCAGCTTTTTTTCCACTACTAAGTAAGAAATCTCAGAAGAAGCTTTTAAGCACTTTCCATTATACTAATTCACATTTTTAAAGATATTTCACTGAACTGTACATGATTTTAGATAAGTAAAAAAGATTACAGACATCTTTATTGTCTTTTTCAAATCAGGATGGCTTCTTACACTTATTAGCTAATATCTCAAGACCTAACGCAGTCAGGGGAGAGACGTCATTAGTGATAGTGGGTGTAAATTCGTATCTATACAGCTATTTAGGACCTTTGCTGAAAAAGAGATAGTTCTGGAAGCAAAACCGTCACTGTGGCCTTTTGTTCACTTATGCTTGCCTTATTACTACTGCATTCTAGCCACGGTCTCTTTGCAGATATCTTCTTAAGCCACATGTCCATTTTGTGATGACTAGCTTAGTTAAGACTGGATAACATCACCTATAAATCCGCTCTACCTGACCCATGTCAACTGCCATCCATCACCGCAATGTGCAAAATAAGAAAGGTGTCACCCTCAACGCCTTGAGGAGTTTGTTTTCTCTCAGGCTAGGTCTCTTAACTAACAAGAAATGTGACACTAACTATATTAAGAGAGCTTAGTTTCGTTCTAATTTTTTAGGGGAAATAAACATAAATAGAAATTGCAGTATCTTCTTCCTCTCAGTGGATCGCCTTGTGTACTCTTTGCAGTATCAGTGTTCACGCTCTGCTTTGATCTAGTCTTTTTTACTGTCAAAGAAGGTGACAAATGAGGCTATTGCAGAGTTAGAATGAGGACCGGCCTCAGCTTCTGGGCAAACAGAATTCCCATTAACACTTCAATTATCACACAGCCGGTGACACAGAAGAATGAAAGATCAAGTTGAGTTCCTAAGCTTAAAAAAGAAAGCATTACTTATGATTGAGTAATATTCCATTGTGAACATATACCAAATTTTGATAATCCACTCATGGATTGATGGGCACTTGGGTTGTTTCCACATTCTTGCAATAGTGAATTGTGCTGCCATAAACATTCGGGTGCACCTC
>NW_012134969.1:7447933-7493629 GCF_000956105.1 Propithecus coquereli | reverse complement strand
AAAAAAAAAAAAAAAAAAAGAAAGCATTAAAAAGCCAAAGTATAGCTTGTTACATTTTAAAGACTTGCCCATTGACTATTAAAAAATTAAAACTCTGCGAATATTCTTCCCTGGAGTAATTGCTATGAAGTTGTTTTTGTAGTCTGGTCAAAACCTAACTCAAAAAAATTCTGTTTTTTGCATGTCTTCGTGGCCTTCTTAGTAAAATGGGCTATTCAAAGTGAATTATGAACTTGAACTTCTGTTCTTAGGAAAGTTTTACACCTAATGTAAAAAATTAAGAGAAACTGAATTAGGAACAAAGTGAGCTTTATTATATACCCTCTCTGAAACTGAAAACTTTTGAGTTTTACTGAGCCACAAAATAAGCAATGCTCCTTCCTCAGAGAAACAAAAAAGTCAATATAAGATAAAATACCTTTATTTCTACAGTAAAACTGAGATTTGAGGTGGTGGCAAGAATGTGAATGACCCTCTTAAACTAGCTGGTTCTGAATTATATGGCTGCTAATCAACACAGGCAGGTCCCTAAATACAGGACCACATTTCTAGGACATTTCTTTCTCTTATGATCATTTCTCTTATTATTCACAGAAACCCAAACCAGAGAACACCTTAAACAAAGCAGCTAATGCTAAATCATTTGAAATGCATTAGCCAGCACTCACCACAAATTAATTTCACACCAGTCACACATGTCTAGGTTCCTTTTCCCTGAACAGTGTAATTAGTTGCTTGGACCCCTAGAAGTAACACTGCACTGAATGGCTTAAGGTTTGCCACTAACCATGACACTGCACGGTGAAGGCTGCTGAGTACCTCTGCCTCCATGGAATTAGGAGGGACCTACAACAAACCCAAGTACAGAGCTTATAAAGGTGAGGTATAAAAAAGATGAGAAATGACCCGGATATTTTTCCAAGAAGCAAAGACACAGTTCATTTAGAACAGTTTTCCTAAGGGTACAGGAAACCCAATATAAGGAAGTCAAATGGCTTCATGCTTTCCTCTCCCGCTGTAATACCTGCAGGATAATCAGATTTCCTTGTTGTCCTGTCATTTTGTCAGGCCTGGGAGAAGGGGAGCTTCAAGTAACAGTCTCCAACTTTGAAAAGAATGGGTAGAACACCCATTTGGACTGTTTCAGCAACCAACTTAGCTGTGGATCTACAACAGGTTTCAAAATAGAACTAAGGTAGATTTTTATGAAGCTGGGTCAGATCTCTTCTGTTTGCCCATCCAGATCTGCTCTCCATCCTTCCCTGTCCCAGGAGGCTGAGCTGCATGTACGGACTATCGCAACAGATGCCCTTGCCCCTGGGTTCCAAATGGGCTCAGCCAGGGAAGAGCCCTGGAGAGAGATGGTAAACAGGGGATAAAGTGAGAAACGGTCTCATTCCCTTGCTCTCTCCCTGTGGGGTCACCTTGGCCTGGCTGTGTCCTCACCCAAAGTCACTGCTCTTCTGGAAGTGCTTGACTACACGACTTCTCTCCTTCTGGGTTTTAATAACTGCTTCCTCTCCTCCTCCCTGATTCGAGGGGTGGCAAAAGGCCGACTGCTACAAGCTCCAGGTTCCTGCGCTAACCTTGTGTTTTCCTAGATGCACAGCTTTAGAAAGAGCTTCTTTATAAACAAACCCACCTCGAATAATTCTATTTCAGCATTCTCTGTGTTTCCTGTTGGGTGCGTGATGAATTAATATCCTGTCTTAAGGGATGCTGTAGAACCAACAGTCTGGGCTCTCCTAGGCACCTTTAGAGAAGCAGTATCTCTTTCAGAATGCTAGGGCTGGCTTAGAAATTCGAGTTTTCTCATGGCTCCTAGACCATTCAGGGTCCCAGCAGAAAACAAATGTGTTAGGGTGGTATTGCTGGTGTGCATGGATTTTGAGAAAGATTTCTCCAGACAGAGATTAGGATAGGAAGAAAAGGTTTATTTACTTTTTTCCGGAGGAAGGGAAAAGGACTGGGATGGAGGTGGAAAGGGAAGAATGTGCTGGCCCCGAAATCAGAAAATCAGCTATCGGGGTTTTTAAAAGGGGGCTGTAAAAATGGCGGGGTATAGTTGAGAAACTGCTGCATCTGCTCCTTTCTTTCTTCTTGGCGACAGGTAGATAACAAAAACTGCTAGGATGTCAAAGTCTAAGACTTGATTTCCTGCCTTTCCTTGGAGAAGGGATTATCACAGGAGATGTGACTCTGTGCTCAAGATATGGTTGAGGCTGTAGCTCGTTCTTCTGCTGTTCACTCAGGAACTCTGTAAAAGCAGATTCTCAAAAAAACAATTTTTAAAGAGAGATTTACATCTCTTTTCCATTCATTCAGCTCTTTTCAGAAGTCATGCAAAAGAGAACTGCTGCAAGGTCCCTGTTAGACAACTCATAGGACTGATCTTTAACCATTACTGGGGAAATTGTAGGATTAGGTGTTTTCCTATGTGGGATTAGGTATTTTCCTGTTGTTTTTGCAAGGCTGCCCCTTTCAAAATGGCCGCTCAAACTTAAGATAAGTCCAGAATGACTTAATATTTACAAAAGGGCAGGCAGGGTACAGGAAAAGCACAGGGCAAGGTACAGCCCTTTGGGCTACTAATAGACCAGGGCTCCCACCCAGGCCCAGAGAGCAGAGGAAAGAGAGTGGTCATCAGAATGTGGAAGAAGAGAGGAAAGAAGACAATGCTACCTTGAGAGGAGCAGCGACTTCCTTACAAGCCACAGCCAGCCCACGAAGACACCACGGTGGAGTCAGGAGGCACAGACCCCCACTGCTGTCTCTTCCTACCCTTTTATCTCCAGCCAAGGCTCCCATTGATCGAATTCAAGAAGCCAGAGAAGAGAGTTCCTCAATGTAGTCAGCTGCCTGGAGCTAGAGAAGGGTGGAGACATCTAAGGAAGGAGCAAAGGGAAGACAATCAGCACGAGTCCCAAACGGGAGATCTGACTACCTCAGGATCTGCTTGAGGCACATTTTTAAAAATATGCAAATTCCCCAGAGCCACCCCACCCCTCTAAATTCAGAGTCAGAATGTCAGAGGTGGAACCTAAGTAATCTATGTTTTCTTAAAAAAAAAAAAAAAAATTCTTAAATGATTCCAATGTACACCCCAATTTGGAATCGTTGACTTTATAAGACACACAGATGACCTTGAAGATTTCAAAGCAGCTCACACAATCTCTTCTCATCACAGGATCGAGCCCAAAATTAAATTGTCTTGATAATCTTCTATAAAGCGATTGCATTTGGAATGAATAGAGTTCTGTCTGGGGCAGCACTTACCAAAGAAAGAATTGTGTTACTTTCTGTCATCAAGTACTAACCCTTAGGACAGCTGAGCCGAAGGATAAGTTTTGTGCACTTGAACATTATCATCCTTTTACCACCTAAGTAGAAAATATAAGTAACAGTTCCAAAAGAAAGATCTGATTCCTTGAAAATGCTTCACAGAAAGGCAACCCCTCAGCTTGAAATGGTAGCAGGCTCCAGTGGCTAAAGGGGACTGTATTTCCACGAGGACCATTCATTGGCAAGGCATATCATTCAGAAGTTTCACTTAAAGATCGTTCTTTCCATTATGATCGTTGAAGTGAAGCCAAGAGGGAAAAAATTGACAGTCTAAAGTATAAAATCTTGGCTTCAGAAATGCCTATTAATTCAATACAATAAAACTTACAAACTCCCAGTAATCCTCAAGGTGCTCTTAAATTGAAATTGATTCTGTAAAACTGCTTTCACCTACCATCATTAAGGAAAATTCCATTTTAACTCAATTCTTAATAGGGAGGGCGTGAAGAAAAGTATCATGTCCCGGAATACAGAATGTTATGAACACCGGGACCCCAGGAAGGAGAAATAGAAGGTACAGATCTAATTCAGAGCTTGCATTTGCCTGCTACTGCAGATACTGGGTCTAGCAATTGCTCCTTTTCCTAGGGAATTAAATAGAAGAAATGTCTCATAATTTCTAATCACACGACACCATTAAATGGCAAGTTGTTTTCCACAAAAGTAGTTTTATGGTTAATGCACTCAACATTGAAAGAAATTTGGGTGGGGGGATGATGGTGTGGCAAGTAAGATATTTGTATTTATCTACGTCACCACAGTAACAAAAAACTGCATTTGACTGCAGAAGCTGAAGCTGGAAAATGTAGGTTTGTCCAATAATAAATTGGTCCCATGGGCTGTGGTTGGGATTGCTGGACTCCTGGGTCCTATTTCCTGACAGGTTATTAATCTGCCATGTAACCTTGAGCCAAGGTTCTTAAATGTCTCCCTCTATCAATTTCCCAACATGATGTTTGAAAATAAAAATATACCTGCCTTACAAACCCTATCAGAGCCAAAATTCTTTTTCCTACGGGTATGTCCCACTGTATCCGGTAGATATGTCCCTGATTGCACTAAAATGCTGCTTACAATGACTGAGGAATCAAATGGTTGTCAAGTGGTCTTTTAACTACTCTCAGGGAGTTGACTTTAAAAGCACTCATTTACAAGAGTGGCTAAGAGGTCAGGTGCTAAAGACAGTTCTGTTTTCCTTCTGTAGCAAGAAAATGTTTTTTGGTAGATTAACCAATGTTTTCTCCTTTACCCTTAATTCCCATTATCCCATGACCTCTCCCCATGCCAGGACCTTCTGCATTTACCACTGTGTCAATGACAGCACATCGATCACCAGGGATGTGCGCTCCGGCCCCTCCATGGCGTGAAGATGTTGCTGGGAAGTGACTGCCCAGCCAGGGACTGCCTTTCCCAGACCCCTCGAGTGAGATCAAGGCCAGGAGACTGAGTTCTGGCCAAAGCAATGTGAGTAGAAATGATACACGCTTCTTCCTTGCGTGATCACTAGAAAGTAAAAGAACAGAATAGGATGCTTCATTCATGGGGGAGATTCCTTAAGTCAATTCAAAAAAACAGATTCGGCCCTTCCCTCCTGTGAGTCCTTCAGCATCACATACTTCCTGAGAATCAATGTAGCTGCCTCTCTGGCCAAAACCTGGCACCTGCCTCCTTAAAAATCAAACTAACATCTACTGACTGCCTACAATATACCAAGATCTTTCACATACAAATACAAAATCTCATTTTTAAGAAAGGAAGAATTATCCCCATTTAACAGAGGGGAAACAAGGGTCAAAGAGATGCAAGTGACCTGTCCAAAGTCAGTCAAATAGAATTCAAATGCAGCGATGGGGGCACTATTTCTCAGCTTCCTCTTCTGGATAGTGCACCCAAAGGGATCTCCAGCTCTCAATCAGCTGTCACCCTCAACCTCAGGCATTCAATACAAGATCTAAGGATGACAAATTGCAACCCACCTGTCTCTAAGGGACAGCCTACTTGAGATTCTGAGAAAAAAAAGAAGAAAAGAAAAAAGTTTTCTCCAAATTGTTTGATCTACATGAATGCACAGGCCATGGGGTCTGACCATCTGTCCACC
Source organism: Propithecus coquereli (assembly GCF_000956105.1). NCBI lineage: Eukaryota > Metazoa > Chordata > Mammalia > Primates > Indriidae > Propithecus > Propithecus coquereli. The sequence continues at coordinate 7,488,189 of NW_012134969.1, read as the reverse complement.
ATTATCTTTGTATAACTGACCACTGCCAGGTGTCATGACAGCTGGCATGGATAAATTAGTTAGTATAAACCAAGTTCAAGGTAATTAATCATGCGAACTTGAACCCTTAATGTCCAACACTGCTAAAAACATACCATAAACTTGGGGCATTATAAAGGATGAATGGGCAACATGGAGATACGAATAAGGCCTTGAATGCATCTGATTCATGTTTGCATTGAACCTGATACTCGTGCCCAGCAGGGCCTCTCTCAACTCGCTGTTGTTATCAATGAAAAATTCATGGGGCCTGAACACATATGGATTTCTGAGCATGTGACCCATTACAGAAAGACCTCAGACAACCCCTTTGTGAACCCTTCCCTTTGCTCGTTCCAACCAATTAGCCCAATATATTCCAGACCTACTGACAAGACGCACAAGGAGTGCACTGCCGAGGTTACCATGGCAGCCCCCCAATGTCCCCCTTGAGAAGGGCTTCCATTTGCCAACCCCATCCCCTCCATTACGGGACTACAACATATTTATCACCTTAGCTTCCCAAGGGAGCTTCCAGATTGTCTGTGATATTGATTGTTTTAGCAACTTAGGTAGGGAATTAGAGTGATGCGTTGGTAATTTTCTGTGTACTTCTTCCTTCACTTCTTAAAGTTTGGTGCTAATTTAATCCTTAGGAGAACACTGTGTTGCTTGGATTCCCTGGTGGTGATTGAAGAGCTGGTTATTTATCTGCAAGACTTAGCAAAACCCACCGATTGCCAATATGTCCCTGGCTGATGTTAGACACAAGATCAGGCACCAAAAGCTTATTCAGCCAAAAGCAAAGACTGAGAACAAACAAAAGACCCAACTAGACAGAAAATGCCAAAGCCAGGGAAAGGAAGCTTTGCATTGCTCTCTGAAGGATCAGACTTTAAAGTCCTACTTCTGCAAGGGAAACCACACACTGCAAGCATTTACCTCCTGCAATTCAATGCACAGGCAGCGAACCTACCAGTTTATCCCAAGGCATTATCAGTCACATGTGTTCAACCAAGGAAAGCCAAGAAACAGAGATTAATGATCCTCACAAGAAAACAAAAGCCAGCAAGCAGCTCCCTTTCCCCTCCCCCTCCTCCTCCCCCTCTTTCTTCTTCCTCTTTCACCTAATGTCTGTTAGATGATTCTGAAAACTTTCCTTGTCTAGGCTGGAGTGACTCACTGCACTATGAATTCTAATTTGTTTTGTTTTGTTTTTAGAGACCGGGTCTCCCTCTGTCGTTCAGGCTAGAGTGCAGTGGTGTAATCATAGCTCACCGCAGCCTCGAACTTCTGGGCTCAAGTGATCCTACTCCCTCAGTCTCCCAAGTAGCTGGGACTATAGGCGTACCCCACGACATCTGGTTAATTTTTTTTTTTTTTTTTTTAGAGATGGAGTCTCATTATGTTGCCCAGTCTGGTCTCGAACTCCTGGGCTCAAGTGATCCTCCCTCATCAGCCTCCCAAAGTACTGGGATTGTAGGCATGAGCCACCATGCCTGGCCTGAATTCTGATTTTAATCCTACTCTCAACTCATGGGTGACTAAGACAACCCACTAGATTGTCTAATTTCTTTAACCTCCTTACTCCCAAAAGAGATTGGCAAGGAGCCTCGCCAAAGACTTGATCATCTGAGAAATGGCCACTTACTTTACTCGGCCCAAAGCCTTCAATTTATGGAAGTATTTCCCAACCGTATTTTCATTGTTGATCGTCCCCCAGGGGCCTTTTAGATATGCTTTTTTCTCTAATTGCCCCCCACCTATGAAATTTTAATACCACAGCTATACAGATACTGTGTATCTGTTTGTGCATGGTATATATAGCTGTGATTTATATATAAAAGAGTAAGAGTTTTTTTGCCTCCCAAGAACCAATTTTTGCCCTTTGGGAGGGAATATACAGGCTTAAATTCATACAAAAGGTTTGACTTTTATAGCAAGGTATTTCCCGTTGAGTGGTAAATGGTAAAGGGGACCAATTAGGAGAAAAAGGGTACAGAAGCGGGAGGATGCAAGACCAATTCACATATTTTATAATATTGGCAAGGGCCAGACTTGAAGCTAGACCTCATTTACAAACTCAGTAGTATCTGTTGATGAAAGGCGTAAATATCACCTCCAATTTCTAAAACTACTGCCTTTCCCCACAATTTAATAGGCTCAGTCTTTAACGGAAATTTTACACCAGAACTGATTTTAACTAACGAGAAACATCTTTATCAGAACAGACATAGCCCTTTCCTCTGCCCCACCCAGCACCCCACAGTGAGACGCCCAGCTGTCCTGTGTCCCTCAGCTGTCCAGCAGTCCGGCACCAGCCTCAGCCCCTTCCCTGGCGCTGTGTGTCAGTCAGAGTCTATTATAGTGTTCTGTAATTAGTCAGGAGTATTTTAGACCCCTATTTGTATTCCTCATCTCCCTGACTGATTTTCTAAAGTATGTGTCAGCATGAAGGTGTTTAAAAAAAAAAACTTAGCAGCAATTAACTACAAAACTTTTAAAGCCTAGTTTTCACTTCATAGAGCCAGAAAAAAAAATATCAGTGATACTGAAGTCAAGTTGTATTTTACCCCTGGTGAAAAAGGCAGCAAGTGGCTTGAGAGACACCGTTATCCAAGGCAATGTTTGCTAATCTTTTCCTTTTCTGCCTCGTTTCTAGCTGTCGAAATTTCTTAGACACAAACACATACACATACACACATACCATAAATGAAAATATATTTGGGCAAGATTTAGCTGAAGTAGGCATTGCCATTGCTATGGTTTGAAAGTGTCCCCTAAAGTTCATGTGCTAGAAACTTAATCCTCAATGCAACAGTTTTGAGAGGTGGGATCATATTAGCTCATGAATGGATTAATGCTGCTATCAAAGGAATAGGTTAGTTATCTCGGGAGTGAGTTCCTGATAAAAGTATGATTTTGGCCCCTTTCCCTCCCTCTCTCGTGTTCTCCCGCCCTTCTGTCTTCCACCATGGGAAGATGCAGTAAGAAGGCCCTCACCAGATGCCAGCACCTTGATGTTGGACTTCCCAGCCTCCAAAGTTGTGAGAAATAAATTTTTTCTCTTTATAAATTACCCAGTCTGTGGTATTCTGTTATAGCAAGACGAAATGGGCTAAGACACTCACAAAGATGGTGTTTGAGAGAATGTTCAAGATTTCTGACCATTTCTGGAATGGCAATGTTTTAGTTTGGACAATGCTTAAGTTTAGGACGGTTAGTGACATCCTTATTCATTTTCTAGAACTGAAAAAGCTAAGCCCCTACAAATGTAACCCTCAGAAGGGTTATTTTCAGAAATACTAGAGTAAAACGCATGCGCAAGAAAGACACAACACCTCAGCTGCCTCTTTGTCAAGCATTGTTTAAAGAGCCCCCAATTTGCAGGAAGCTTGGAGACCTGGTTATTTTCAGTAATAGTGAGCAAGGGACCCTCTCTGGAATTTGGTATTCACTGGGAACAGGAGTCAGAGCTTGCCCCTGGCGTATATATTAAGATAACCACACCCAAGGATCAGTTGAGGATTCTACACATCCAAGCAATACTGCAAGTCAGGGAGAAGACTGAGACAGCTAATGATAGGAAAACGTAATTCATCTTCTAACACTGCAGAAAGATGAAGGCCGATACCTGGCAAAAATGTTCCCTCCACATCTTTCCATCTGCCAAGCGCTAAGTGGCCATTAAAGATTTCTACTTCCATTGTCCCTTTTAAGACTGCCCTTAATGCCACTTTTAACCACATTTCACCTTCCTTTTTTCCCCCTATGTAAATTGATGAATTATGAGCATTGGTACTGTTTGATATAACAAGTTTTCAGCAAATATGCTGAGTTGCATGGAGGTGACCGAAGACGGCAAGGTTCAGAAGCAGGAACAGCTGGCTTTCGCTACCTCCACTCGTTTTGTTGCAGTCCCATGTGGCAGAGAAGTCTTGGATGGAGCGGATCTTCACACAGAGCATCCTCTTGGTCTACGCGGCCACCCGCTCTTCTCAGAGGTGTGGGGTGGGGCCATACACACGGCGCTGCTCCCAGGTCAGCTGTGAAGCTGATGAGATCATGGCAGTGCCCACAACTGTCTTCCACCGGTCGTGCCCCTGTTCATCTCAGCAAAGCTCTCACTGAACTGAATGCGATACAACTCGACTGTTTCATCCGCAGAGAGGTTGCCCCAGGAGGCCTTCTCCTTCTCCTGCGAGGCCATCTGGCTGCAGACAGGGGCTCGGCCTGGGCCGCATCGGGCAGGGGACGGTCGCGCCAACGGACACAACTTGGGAACAGTCGTCACTCTTCACAACTCTCTGTGCTCGTACACACGCCGAGGTGGGAACTGCTCACCTGCCAACTAGGCTAAATACCCTGGTGGGCAACATGCTGTCGCCGCCAGCTGCTGCCCCACGACCACCCTCTACGCCCGGCTGCCCGTGACCGTGCCCGTGCCCGTGCCCACGACCGCGATGGTGGCTGTGACCGGAGGAGAGCGAGGCCGCGCGCAAAGCACCACGGGATCGAGGAAGACTCTGCCCGCGCCCGGCTGCGCGGAGGTCACGTGGCACGGAAGGATACCTTCCACTTTTAGCTGCAGCAGGGTCTGCAGGGGGGAGTGAGCGAGCAGCCGCTGTTTGTGATTGGGCCTTAGATTGCTGCTTCAAAAGATACAAAATTAACCTTTATTCTTGGGCTAACGTGTCCACTTGAGCTTACACACCTCCATACTCCTCTTGTCGCACAGCATATTTCATTTTCTTAGAGACCTTCGTTAAGTCGTCACGTTTGCCTTCTAGCCTTGGCTGCCAGGAATCTCAAAGCTCCATGTTATGCTCCATTGCAGAGGCCTTAGTCTATATTTTCCATCGTCATCATCTCACCCCATCCCCTGCCCCTTACACAGCGTTTGGCCTTTCTTTTTTTAGCCTCACTTGGCTATAACTTTTAACATAAGCTACCCTATAGCTTTCGTGGTGACAATACAAATAAAAGAAAAGAACCAAAGTGTCTTTAAATGACTTTCCATTTTGGAGTAGCCAAAGTCTTTGGGATACCCCAGTGTTACTGAGAAAGACTGATGGGAGGTGGTGCGCTTTAGCCGCGTGATTAGCACAGCTCATCAGAAGCCGTAAAGCCTTCACACCACAGCCCGCTCCCCATGAGCCGAAAGTCATCCCTGAAAGTCATCCCTGCCTCCCTCGGTGAAGTCCCCCGTCTGTAAAATGACGACAATGCATGCTCCTTCTCTCTGTCACACTCATGTTATGAGGATCAATGGGACAGCAACTATAAAGTGCTTTGAGCGCCTCAGGGGACAGTGCTCTATAATTACCATTATTGACAGTAGCAAGGAACCGCTGTAGGCTTTTTAGGGAACAGTTCTCATCCTCTGCGCCTGCCACAGCTCCGCAAAGGTGATTGGAGCCGCTGATGGGCTTGCGCACAGGCGGAGTTTTCCTTCAGCTACGGAACATACTGGCCGCTAGTCCCAATAAATGTCCAAAGCGCCAATACAAAAGAGAGTGCTCGAAATGCAGAACGGGCCAAAGAAGGCTGAAAACAACATGCCATCACCACTGCCATTAAAGGAATGTTTGAAGCATCCAGCGGTACATCAGTGTAAACTGGCATATTGCAGGGACAGCCGGCAGCAGGTGGCACGAGGCCCGGATCCTTACAGCTAGTCTACACAAAGATAATCCTTTTCCTACTTAGGAAATGCTTGTATAGGATTGCATTCTGTATATTGGAAAGGAATAAATGATGTCCACATCCATCAAGCTGCCAAGGCTTTTATGACCTGTTTAGACTACTTCTGGAAGCCTGTATTATCACAGGGAGGCACCTAGGTTCGACTCCAGAACTTCGTCAATCTGCCTCCTGACTGTGACTATGTGACTACTGTCTTTTCTCTTATCTGAGCTGACACTCTACATCATTTTTAGCTGGGTCAGAATTCCACAAATTTCCGCAAATTTCTCCTCTGAACAGCTCTGATTCCTCCCCAGTCTGAAACATTGCCCTTTGCAACCAATGGAATTTTAAGACTGTATTTTTCAAGTATCATATCGCCAGGCATGGTGGCTCACACCTGTAATCCCAGAACTTTGGGAGGCTGAAGCAGGAGGATCACTTGAGGCCAGGAGTTCAAAACCAGCCTAGGCAATATAGCAAGACTTAATCTCTACAAAAAGTTTAAAAATTGGCCATGCATGGTGGCATGCACCTGTAGTTCTAGCTACTGGGGAGGCAGGAGGATCACTTGAGCACAGGAGTCCAAGGCTGCTGTGAGCTATGATCACACCATTGCACACAGCCTGGGTGACAGAGCAAGACCTTGTCTCTGAAAAAAAAAAAAAGAAAAAAGTATCACATCTTTTAATTCCTTTTCCAGCCCCTCTGTTTTGAATATATTCTTCCAAGTCTTTTCTGATCCTAAAGAATGCCAGGATAGATCCTAAAATCAGACCTCATTCACTTGACTCCAGAAAAAGCGTATTTGCCTGCTATTTTAAAAATCTGGGCACAATTCGTATAGTAACAATGGCTCTCCAAAAACTTCAAGAACTAAATGAAATGAGGCAGTTTCTGGGTCAGGCAACTGTAAAGCCAAAGCAAAAAAAAAAAAGAAAAAAATATATATATTGTTTCAAGCTTCATTTGGGTGCAAAAGAAAAATATACTGTACTTAACAACTTAGCATCTCACTTCCAGTGAAGCATCAGTAAATGCCAGGAAATGCGATTTCAGAATATCTGAAATTCAACTGCAAACTTGCATTAACACTTAGGAAAGAGGAGGGGAACATGAAGCGACAAATTTACTTGGAGTCTTACAGACTCTTTTTTAGCCAAATTGCCGGTTTGAGACAGCTCATCATCTTTGTAAGAACATGAACCGCAGACTTGTCACTTTCCGCGCTCTGTGCTAATACAAGCTGAGTGATTACGTGCCTGCCCTCCCCCGTCAGCGCCCGGTTCCTGTTCTCTGCTGTGCAGTTAGAGCCACAGAAAAGTCTTCTCACGGGACTAATGAAAGACTGTCATCAGCACTCTATGACTGGATAATGGTGGAATAAATGTTATGGGTGAGTAGCACCTTTGTGTGGAAAGTACAAGTCTCACTAACAAAGAGAACAGACTCGGATGAAGGCCCCTCAAGCACAGCATTCAGTTAACAAGATGCTGCTTTGGGTTGCTTCTGCCCCCGACCTGTCCGCAGGGACTGCCACCTCCTTCCTCCACATAATCAGGCTTATTTCTATTTGGCCAATCACATAAATTGGGAGCACACTTCCAGTGAAAGATCTCCCAGATACTTCAAGAAGAAAACTGACATCGAGGATCTTTGAACGCTTTGGTGGAGGGGTTGAGGGTTGATCTGACTGTATCTGCCCATAAGAATATCAATAAGTGCTTGGTGAGAAACAATAAATGTATGGAATGATTTATTAAGTACTTGAATTGTTATATGCCTGTAATACCCTATTTTCATAAGAAAATATAATTTAATCCTCACAATCACCCTATGAACATATCACTATCTTCATTTGAATGGATGAAGAAACCAAAATGTGGTAAGTGGCTTGCCCAAGGTCATGCACCTGGTAAGAGTCTGATTCCAGACTCCACATGCTTAACTTCTACACCGTGTGGCTCCCGTGTGTGAGCCAGGCCTTCTCTTCCAGAACTGCCCCCTGAAGCCAGCAACAACAAGGCAGACCGCCATGGCAGGGCTCTATAGGAGAGGAGAGTAATTGGACACTTTATGAGCTCATTAAAACCTCCTTTCTGCCCTCTCTTGGGCCCTTCCCTATCAAATGCTGGCAAAGGGCAGTGAAGGACAAAGGACAAACCAAGTGCTCTCGAAAACACGTCTTCTTGTCCCAGATGGGCAACTTTCCCCCTGTGTTCCCACCATTCCCTACACAATCATTTGTAAGGCGGACTTTTCAGCACAGGCTGCCACACCAAATACTATGTTTCTCCCAACTTTAGCTACTTTTTAGCCACAAAAAGTCACTCATCCTACCAAAGCATTGAGGGGGAAGTGGTACCCTACTGCAGGTGAAACCAATTAAATTGTAGAGTCCATCTGTCAGCATGTCCAGAACTGAAGTTCCTCTTGGATTATCAGGGAAGTGCATAAACCAGTCTTAAAGCTGAGATACAATACCCAGGTCATCCTGCCCAGGAAAAGCTGGTGCTTGGTAGACATCGGGTGCACTGTGTCCTGTTGACATGACATCATGTAAACACACAATCAAGGAAATTGGTCTGGGAGGGTCCTCAAGGCCATTTATTTATTTATTTACTTTAGAGACAGGATCTCTCTCTGTCTCCTAGGCTGGAATGCAGTGGCCTGATCATAGCTCACTGTAACTTCGAATTTCTGGGCTCAAGGGGTCCTCCTGCCTCAGCCTCCTGAGCAGCTGGGACTACAGGTCCATGCCATCATGTCCAGCTAATTTTTGTTGTTGTTGTAGAGGTGGGAGTCTCACTATGTTGCCCATGCTGGTCTCAAACTCCTAGCTCAAGGCCAGATATTCCAAACCTCTGCCACATGGTGGGAGGCCTTTTCCCAAACCAATTTTTGCAATTTGATTTTATTATGTCAAATCCTATTTGGTTGCAGTGGTATTATTTTTTTTTCTTTTAAAAATAAACACTAAAAGTAAATAAATCCCCAGAGGGATTCTATTCTATATCCTTAAAGTGTGGCTGGGTCCGGTAGCTCTAACTCCCTCCTAGTCCTGATTCTTACCTCCAATTCACAGAGGGCAGAAGAAGGAACATTTGTGCCCCTTACCACCACTGTGGCTGCCACACTGGCATTTGTGACACTAGTATTTTTGTTATGCCTGCCCCGTCCCTTCTTGTCATGCCACTGAGAAATCTATAGGCATCAGGTTACCTGTGGAGACTAAATTAACTTCTTCAAAATGTATTGTCACATCAGCATGATGTCATCCATCGATGAAATTATTTTCATATATAAAACTAAGACTAAACCAAAGATTGATTTAAGTCATTATCAATAAGACTATATGCTGATTTGAATAAGATGACAGATATCAAGCTGCTAAAACATCATGCAGGGTAAGGATAAGGGTGTGTGTATAATATATATATGGTACATACATGCATACATGTGTGCATGCGTGAGATGCATATGCATACATATGCCTATGTATAATATGTATTTAGGTTAAGTTCTATTAGTTCAAAGAATTTCTCTTAAACACCCTCCTCCAAAAAAACCCTTCATCCATTTGTATTTGTCATGTTTTCCATATATGTTTAAATTCTTAGTCATCTGGAGCTGAGAGCAATTTCTTTCAGACTGCCTCGACTGGCCTTTTTGTGAGGGGATGGCTAAGTGTCAAAGGGCGAAAGGATTCACCGTAACATTCCACTTGAACGTGAAGGCTCATCTCATATTCACTGCTACACTCACCGAGTCGGTAGGGAATTGCTGACAGAGGCTATTAAGCACTTTTTAAAAACTTACTATGCTATTCAGTGATCCTTGTAAATGATTTCCTTCTCACAACAACTGGGATGATCAATCAAGAGAGGTCTTCCGCAGAGAAAAGAAGAAATTTCACATTCCAGTGAGGACAGGTTTTCACAAGTTGTAACAGAGGCTCTCACAGCCCACAGATAATGAGGGCAAGAGCTTGCCAGAAGGCCCAGCTGCTACAGCGAGGTGTTCTGTGGCAAAGACAGCAGTCGGCCAAGAGCAGGCTCAACGCAAAGAACTTCAGTCAGAGGAATCCGGATGGATGGTCTTTATGAATTCTTAGATGTCCAAGCCAAGAGGCAATGACCATGACTTTCAGGCCTTTTCTGTTCTGCCTTAAGAAAATCAAAGCCTAGGAAAAAAGACTCAAACAGAAAATTAACTCGTCATCCTCAGCATGCACCAACTTTCTGTCACCACCAGCCACCCACTCCTGCCCTGGGGCAGTGCCCAGCACCCTCTGGTGATGACTGGGGACGAAGCCAGAGAACACTTTTGATGCCTTCCCTGGACAGCATCATTAGCTCTATGTGGTCTTCAACTGTACCTTGAAATAAAAATTTCAAGGCATTTATTTATTTTTCACTTTTTCCATATTTAATTCTGTCAAAGTTCAAGATCCCTATACTCATTATAAAACATGAAACCACTTAAAACTGCATAAAAAAAATAGTTATTCATCTCAGCATACCCCTCCTCCACCATGTCTACACCCAACAACCCACCACTCTGAGGAATCCAGAGTCAAGAGGCTGGTATGCATTCTTCTGGAACTTATGCACATGTATTCATGAAGACATGCATGTATACAGGAGGTTTTCTGGGTTTTGTTTGGGGGTTTTTGCCAAAATAAAATCACACTCTTCATATTATTCTGCAACTTGACTTTTTCACTTGACAATATTATGGACATCCCCCTATCAGTTAACGGTAACTGACTAATTTCGCATGGGGTTGCCAAACTACAGTCTGTGAACCAGTCACCTGTGTTTGTAAATAAATTTTTATTGGAGCACTGACCAATTCATTTTCCTTATTGTCTATGGCTGCTTTTGCCCTACAACACAAAGGTAAGTAGTTGTGATAAAGACCGTATGGCCCATAAACCTAAAATATGTATTATACAGCCCTTTATGAAAAAGTGTGCCGAGCCCTAGCTTAAAAGAACAATCATTTATTTCCTTGATTCTGCAGGTTAGCAATCGGAGCAGGGCTCTGCTGGACAGTTCTTCTGTTGGTCTCATCCAGGGCCACTCATGTGAATGCAGTCATTTGGCAGCTGAATAGTCCAAATGGCTTCACTCACCTGTTGTTAGTTGGTGCTGGCTATCAGCTCGGCCACATGTGTCCAGCAGATGTCTTCACATGGTGACAGCACTCCCAGAAGGCAGCCCAGTACACAGATGGAAGCCTCTGCTTACATCACCTTTGTCCCATTGGCCAAAGCAAGTCACATGGCCAAGCCCAGAGCCAGAGGTAAAGGAGACTACATAAGCACAGGGATTCACTGGAGACTATTTCTACAAGGATCTGTTCTATCCTGCAAGTCAGTAGATAGAGATACAGTCATTCAATGTAGATCTAATCCTAGTTTTTATTCTAATTTCTTCAATCATAGTCATATTAATATATGTGCACAATAATATGTAATTTTACACGAATGGGATCATATGCAGGCCTGAGTTTTTAGGACAGCATTTTTTTGTCTCTCTTTGCTTGCCTGCCCCTTCTTGCTCTCTCCACCTCACATCACCCCCAGTGCACACACACAGGAAACAGGTGTTAACAACCTAGTCTATAGCACTTCATACTTTTCTCCATGTTCATACAATCACATGCAATCACCATTTTATTTACATATGGTCATGTTACATGCTGAGTTTTTTTTAATAGTGTGATCTTTTCTTTTTTTGTTTATCTCCTCTTTCCTTTTCTGTTCCTCATCTTCACTGTACTATCCACTGCCCACCCAGACACATACACACATATTTGGAGAAGGGGTGGGGTTGATTCCACATCTTTGCAATTGTGAATTGTGGTGCAATAAGTATTTGAGTGCGGGTGACCTTTTGATAGAAAGACTTCTTTTCCTTTGGGTACATACCCAGTAGTGGGATTGCCAGATCCAATGGTAGGTTTACTTTTAGTTCTTTGAGGAATCTCCATACTGTTTTCCATAGAGGTTGTACTAATAATTTACATTCCCACCAACAGTGTATAAGCATTCCTTTCTCTCTGCATCCACGCAGCATCTGGTGTGTTGGGACTTTTTAATATAAGCCATTCTGGCCAGGAGTGGTGGCTCAAGCCTGTAATCCTAGCACTCTGGGAGGCTGAGGTGGGAGGATCCCTTGAGGTTAGGAGTTCGAGACCGGCCTCAGCAAGAGTGAGACCCCATCTCTACTGAAAATACAAAAATTTGCCTTCTACTTCTATGCCCATTCCTTCATTTTCAACTTTTATCTGCTTAAGTGTGTTTTTTATAAATATCATAGGACTGAGTGTTCTGTGCAAAGAACTCTTTGGAATGCCTTTCCTTTCCTCTCCTTCTCTCCATCCCTATTTCTAGGTTTTTGTAAGATAGTTTAGCACTTTATTTTCTAGAATATTATTAGAATTTTCTTTGGAGTATGTCTCCAGTATTTCAAGACTACTCTTGATATTTATATCACACATTCTCATCCTAGCATTCTCTAGTAATTTTTAACTATGTATTAGCTAAAGTAACACCAACTGCTGTAACAGATAAGCCTTGAAATCTAAGAGGCCTACGACAATATAAGCTTATTACACATTTATGTAAAGTCAAATTTGAGGTAGGAGACTCTGCCCTGTGGTCACCCAGAAACCTAGGCCAGTAGATGACTTTCAATTTTCAACTCTTGGCTTCCAAGGTCTCCCCATGTGTTAGCTTCCAACTGGAAGAGAGACAGAAAGACAGCATGGGCCATGCTGACAGCAGCTTACAGCCCTTCCACCTGCATTTCACTGGCCAGAACTCAGTCCTGTGGCTACACGAAACTGCAAAGAAGATGGAGAAATGTAGCTTTGCTATGTCCCCAGGAAGAAATGGAAATGGAATTGGTGAACAAATTCTAGTCATTAAATATCCATTTAATCAAGAGACATTCAACTTTTCTCAAGAAATGCAAACCAAAAAAATCACCCATTCATTACATCTAGCTCAAAATCCAGAAACTCTCCAATGATGTACGGTCCTCACCCTAGGGAGCAGCTGTGGCCCAGAGTGGCAGTAACCTAAAAAATAAAAAGACAAGTTCACTGCCTCACCACACACGTACACCATACAGAGCCAATCTGGAATGTCCCAAGCCGAGACAGAATAACCCAATAAAAACTTCCTTTTGGAAACAGAAAGAATTGGGAGAGTCACAGTGGTCATTAGTCCACAGAGGTTGTGAAGGCCTACTTGGCAGGAATGGTAAAGGCCCAGCCTTGGGGACAGGGAAGTTGCTCGCTGAGGCCTGTTCTCATTACCCACGGTCCCTGTCCTCCATGCCTTTCTCACAACTGCTCTGAAATAGCAGGTAGAAAAGTCATTCCCTTAATCTGATCCTTCCCATGGGCTGAATTTTAATGGGGATTAGTTGTTCATAATATTTCTCAGATTTATCTAAAAGTCTAGAAGCAGATGACTTTTCCAACTCTTCATGGTGTCCAATTTCTGGTCTCTCTTTCTCTGTCTGCTGGTTGGACACCATGGGAAATCTTGGCAGAGATGAACCGAAGATGGCAGAGCCTCCACAGCCCAGGCTCTAAGTGGGCTGCCACCGCCACCACCACTATCATGGGGCTTTTTGAGAGCAAGAAATATGAGAACTTCCATTGTGTTAGGCCTCTGAGGGTTCAGTGTTTATCTGTACCATGAGTAGTGTTCCTTCCCAACATACTGAAGGTTCACTACTAGTCACTTTTTCTCTCCCTCATTATCTTCCATCTTGCTACTCTAATTTTTTATGTATTTTTCTTTTTTCCTTTTTTTCAAATATTCTCTTCAGATGTGAGTTATATATTCCCTGAATCATTGCATACTTGTAAACATCTTTCCTTCCATGTTGGGTATGTACCATATGTCTTTGCATCCAAGATTCCATCTATTGTAAGATACACCATTATTTTATGTACCCCAAAGAAAGAAAAAACACTTCCAATTAAATTATAACATAATGCCTTCTTATAACTTGGAGATTTGTTTTATAGTTATTGAAAGAGATCTTTCAGACTTAGACATAGATTTTTATCATATTTTACTCTTGTGCATTAATAAAAAGGAGAATTTGACACAATAAATTGGGTAAGGCAATCCTAAAGCTTCTTCACACAGAGTCCAGATATCCTAAACTACTCATTAACTCAGAGTTGTAGAACCATGTTTCCCCACACAATATCATTCTTCTTTGCCATCAAGAGAGTTCTTGAAAGAATGCTCTATTATTATCTCTAGGGACACAAAATTCTCACACCATTTTGGGAAGAAGTGAACATAACCGGTGGGCACTGCCACTCAGAGACCTAGAAATAAAAGTTCTCTAAGATGAGACCATATTAGATCCTAACAGGCTTGGAGCAGAAAAGAAGTCTTCATGCAGAGCCTCTGCGGTGGTTTTAGGCAGTCTTTCATTAATGTAAATTGCCATCTTTTCAATGAGATGTGGGAAACCAGCCTCTGGGGCTTCAAAATAAAGTCCTGGCTTGCCCAGGAGCCCAGTCCTCTCGGTATTTATGTTTAACATCAAGTACCTCATGCAGAAATAATGACCTTGGCTCCTGTTTCAGAAGGCATTGAGGCTATGATCTGAAGGGGACACAGATTAGTAAGCCAGGAGGTAAATCATTTCTGGCTGCTATACTGCTTCAAGTTTTCCTTCATTTAATTAGCTCAGCCAGGTAAAGGCTGAGTTGTTTAGAATCCTTGTTAACCTCCTATTGGAAAAATTAAATCAATTCCATCCAAAATGTTTAGAAAACAAAATCATTATCTAGAAGTCTCCAAGTTAAATCTTGGATTGAAACAAGACACACAATATGATTTCTCTTAGGACAAATAAGCTTCCCAACTGCAACCTGAGCAAGCTCCAACTTTAATGGAGCCATAAAAGTGTTTGGTGCTGTACTCAGAGACAAGATCTAGTAATTCCTTTGTGAACGTTGAAAGAAATCCATCACTGAGGCCTTGTGGGCAAGAACACAGATTTAGGGGGTCAAAACACCAAGCATTCCTATTCCTGACCCCACCACATGAACCCCTAATTAATTATAGGTGTCTTAATGTGAAAAATACTTTCGTAACTGAAGGGCAACCTATTCCCATTCATAAGCAGACCACAAATCAGTCATAATTCCCCAAACACCAAGAAGGAGCTGCTCAATTTGTATCTGTGTTGAACTTCAAGTGTTGCATAATTTATATCTAAAATCCACTCTCATACATCTACTAAAATACCCACTCTGACCTTCGCTCCCAATCCCAACTGCATTAAAAGGGACTATAAATCACTGAAACACAATCACCCAATCACAGCCCCGCTCTCTCCGAGCCCACAACTTTCTTCCTTTGATGAGTTCATCATCCCCCAGAACAGGTTACAAAAATTATTCACATTTTGAGATAATAATTCAAAGGCTCTTTATTTTACACTGTGATTCATTGTCTGCCCAAGAGAACCAAGTGAGAGTGTAGACAAATGGAGTGGCCGGGTTCCATGAAGCTTTCTGTTTATCCCTACCTGGAGAACACCACCCTCAGGTCCACGCTCACACCCTGCCCTGAACCTGTCCTCAATTTAGCAGAGCTCTGCTTTTGCTTCAACAGACTTATATCCAAGGATGGCCCAAGCCAACTGGAGGCTCATTTTGCCCTTTCATCACAGCAAAGCTTTGCCTTGAGGTACAAACATTTCTTCATTCCTAAAAGACAATGTTTTCTTTGCTCAGTTTGGCCAGGGAAAGAAAGCTTTGAAAAATTCTCTCGATTCTCGGGTGCGATTCATGCTTAAATGATAATGCTTAAATGCTGATAATGCTGACGGTGTGAAGTCCACCTCCACCCCAAATTGCTATACAGGCAGAGAACCAGAAGCCCTGCTGTAAACAAGTGCCGCCAGGAAAGGTTTCTTCCAGCAGTTTCCAGGGAAATTTTCCAAAGAGATTTAGGAAGAACTGTGAAAGAGGCTTGTTACCAACTGCCACCTGGCAGTGGGGAAGCTCGGGATTTTCCTTGGCAACTATGGCGTCATCTGTGTCTTAGAAGGGGCTTGGTCCGTCCAGGATGGTGGCAGAGGGCTCTTAGGCTGGGACAATAGCTCGGCTTGCTTCAGACCGCGCATCCCATGAGTCTGTTTCCAGGGAAGCAGTGCGCTTGGAGTTGACATTAATCTGTCCTGTTCAAGGGACTTGGTCAGTGACCACCCCCTCCCTCAAACCAGGGTGTTTGACTGAAGCCCCTTCCCCCAATCCTCAGAAAACATATTGTGTTTGGCTCCCTACAAAGGCTTACACAACTTGTGAGCGTCAACAAATACAAGCTGGCCACCCTGCTAAAAATAAGGTAAAGGAGCTTGGAACATACCTGTTTACCCGCTAGCTTATTAAGAAATTTAAATTTCTCAGGCAGAATATAACACAAGAAGAAAAATGATCTTCCATATGGGTCACCACATACGGCAGAATTGAATTAGATCTGTTGTACCATCAAGAGATACGATAGTGAGAGACTCTCACAGGTGTTTGATTCCTTTCTTCTTTTCTTCTTCTTCTTTTTTTTTTTTTTTAACTCTTCAAGGATTGATTCTTCTCTTATGATGCCCTCGAAGGTGGGTAAGGCCTCTGTACAGTAAAGCCAAGTTAGCCGACTTGTTCATTGCTCTTGTATTTCTGGGCCTGGAGAGCATCACTAACCCCTGTTACCCTGGGGTCTAATTTCTTATGGCTGGGCAGGGCCAAGAACTAGAAGATGCCTTCAAGTGGAGGGTGTTCTTTCATGCTTCAATTAAAGAAGGATCAGAGAAAACATTGCCTTGGGGGAGGAAAGGCTGGTTGCCAATATATGAAAAGGCAGGATTTTCAAAATGTGTTTTCACCTGTGTTGTTCTTCAGAAAAAAATTCCTTGAGTTTTGATTGTCAGAGCCAGTTGCCCTGGGAATGAGAAGATAGAAATCCAATGAGAATAAGATTTGAGAAGTACTACCACCAGGCAGGACGTGATGCATGGGACCCAGGAATGGTAAGGGTTAAAGCCCCCAGTGACTGGCTTTGTAAAGAGAAGAGGTGCCCCTGGCAATTTGGGGGTGTTCTGTCAGACTGTAATAGCTGGAAAGACGTTAAATGGATTCTCTGCAAGCCCATTTGCAGTCACCTGGAATAATGCGAGGTAAAGAGAAGCCACCAGCTTAGTTTTGTGAAAAACAAATTGCTATCAGCCTAACCTCGGTTGGCTCTGTGGTAGTGACAGGTGGATGCTAGAAAGCAATAGATGTTATCTCTGGAAACTTCAGTTAGACTCTGGATTCTCTTATTGCCACTGTAACCTAAGGAATTGGTCTCTGAATGAGTGATGTGGGGGCTGGTGGCTGGAGAGGGCAGCAAGTGGCTTGGAGAATGAAGGAGGAACAGAAGGTGGGAAGACAAATGAGGTCAGTTCACTCTTGACCTGACGCAGGGGTGGGCAGACAGCAGACCTGGCTCGAAGAGCGCCCGGGGTATTGGGGGCAGGGGTGCCTGTGGAAATCAGAATTTCTCTGAGCTCCTGGGACTAATAATTCTGTTTGGTATCCTCCAGTCTGTCCCCTTTGGTCCTATTGCTATTTACTGCTTCCTCTTTTACAGGTTTTATTTTTTTTTTATTTTTTTATTTTTGAGACAGAGTCTCACTCTTTTTGCCCGGGCTGGAGTGAGTGCCATAGCTTCAGCCTAGCTCACAGCAACCTCAAACTCCTGGGCTCAAGCGATCCTCCTGCCTCAGCCTCTCGAGTACCTGGGACTACAGGCATGCGCCGCCATGCCCGAGTAATTTTTTCTATATATTTTTGGTTGTCCAGCTAATTTCTTTCTATTGTTTTAGTAGAGACAGGGTCTCGCTCTTGCTCAGGCTGGTCTCGAACTCCCAGAGTGCTAGGATTACAGGCGTGAGCCACCACGCCCAGCCCTTTTCCAGGTTTTAAAACTTCCCTGCCAAAGTGGATGCTGAGAAGTAACAACAAAAGTCAATCTGCTTACTTAAATCTTTTCTAATGTAAATGAACATAGCCTCCTTCAGGGCCGAGGTGCCTCACAGTGGTGGCTTTTGTTTACTCTGGCAGTGGACTCAATTTTACTTATGTTTACTTCTCCTGGAACTTGAGCCTAACGAATGAACTTTTCAAAACTTCCATTTTGAGTTGCTATTATTTATAACAAATGCTGAATAAGGTTTGGTAATGAGAAAGGCTAAATAAACTCTTGACTGTGCATCAAAAGGGAGAATACATTTTTACTATCATTAATAAATATTAACCATTGCCAAAAATGACCATTTGTCCCAGTTTGCCGGAGATGGTCCCAGTTCATGCGTGTTGTCAGAGCAAAAATTCCACATCTTCTTTCTCACTGGCATCAGGGTCTCAGGCCAGATAACAAATACATGCTCAGCCCGCCCATAGACCACACAGACAACTTCCCCCTCCACCCTCTCCTCTCCTAATTACCTCCTCCTCCTTCCTAGCCCATTACTTTCTAGTCATACTGTAGATCATTAATAATGTATTCTTCGTATCCCACTTATTTCCAAAAGGGATTAAAACGGCATACAATACATTCACTTGACATATATCTACAGGAAGCCTAAAAGTTCCATACATACTACCTGAGGATATACATAAGCACAAAGCTGTTCAAATAAAAGTTAAAAGTGAGGGCAATGAAAGCCACATAGAGTCAGGTACAGTGGCACACACCTGTAGTCCCAGCTACTCAGGAGGCTTAGGTGGGAGCATCACCTGAGCCCAGGAGTTCAAGGCTGTATGGGCCATAATCGTGTCTGTAAATAGCAACTACACTGCACTCCAGCCTGGGCAGCATGGTGAGATGCTGTCTCTTTAAAAAAAAAAAAGTACAGAGGCAGAAGATTATTAGTTAGAGATCACAGATAAGACAGCCATTGTAACTCCTGTCTTTGACTTTGAACTTCCTGGTGGTAAAACCAAAAAGTAAACTACAAAATGTATAACATCAATAATATTGCCTGAGGACATGCAACTTTGCCTCAAACGGTATCTTTTCCCCCGACACTAAATTCTATGAGAATTTAATCACACATTCAATAAAATGAATTAAGTACCTATTGTGTCCCAGGCACTGTTCTAGGTTCCAGGATACAGAAGTGAACGAAAGGGAACAAACAGACAAAAATCCCTGCTCTGGGGGAGCTTACATTCCATCAGGGCAAGACAGACAATAAATAAAATATATAATCTGTCAGCTAGTGATAAGTGCTGTAAAGAGAAATGAAGGTGAAGTTGGAGCAGAGAATAGAGAGCAAAGAGGGGTGGCAGTTTTAGCAGGTGGTCAGGAAACCCTCACTGAGAAGGTGACATTTAAGGAGAGCCATGAAGGGGAAGAGGAAGTGGTCACTCGGGTATCTAGGGAAGAAGAGTCCTTCCGGCACAGGGAAGGGCAAGAGCGCAGCTCTGGAGACGGCGGCATATGAGACCCACGTGGCTCTGGTGACACGGATCAGGAGCAGATCCCAAGGACATCCAGGCAGAGTTGGGGCAGGGAAGGACGGGGAGTGGAGAATTTAGTTGGTTCCGTCCCAAGAAGATGAAAAGCCATGGGAAGATTTTGAGTAGAGAAGTCTTAGGACCTGACACATTTTAAAGGATTATTCTGGCAGCTGTGTTGAGTGTGGACATAGGAGGACAAGGGGCAGAGGCAGGGAGACCGGGTAAGAAGAACATTGTGAAATGTCCCAGCCCAGAGAAGGTGGGGAGATTCTGGGTGTGTGTTCAAGGTAGAGGCAATGGGATTTGCTAAGGGATCTCATGTGCAATGAGAGAGAAGGATCCAAGATGATTCTGAGTCGCTCGGTCAGAGCAGTGGAGCTGCTGTTCCCAACGGACAAAGTCTGAGGGAGCAAGGTCAGGAGTTCGGTCTGGGCCCTGTTCGATGGGACGTGCCTGTTGGACATCCAAGTAGAAGGTCAAGTCAAGAAGACGGTTAGATATGGATCTGGGGTTCTCATGAACCCTTACATAAAGGACATGGAATGGTAAAGTGAGCACTGTCTTTAATAGATATTTTTGCCAAAAGGACAGAAATATTTGTTTTTTGACCATTTTTATATCAGTCTGCAATAAAAATCAAGGGCATACTCTTCAATCACAGCTAAGTGAGGGCATTTCCGGAGGCGGCCAAGCTGGTGTAGTCCTAAAAGATGTTGCCTTTGGGAATTTATAATGACGTAGACCAAGCGAAGAGCTTACTGAACCTGGAGGAATGGGCAGTTCACGGGGCCTCGGCCTCTCTTTGGCAGCTATGATTTCAGATTTGCCTTTGGCAAGAGGCGGCTTTCTGTACGTGTCCTCTGGGGCAGGTGTCAGGGCTGATGGTTTTCTGTGAAAGGCAAATGGCAAATTCTCCCCCAGATCAAAGCCCGACTCACCTGACTTGGATGTAGGTCACCGAGAATACCTGAAAGACCAACCAGAATTTTTCCTAAAAAGGAGCCATGAATTTACTCAAAGGGACAGACAAATCCAAAGCTGAGACCCCAGAATGATAAGGTACTGTTCAGCAATAATTTGGAATTATCCAAACTAAGTTTGGTCTTGCCCTGGCAAAAGGATGGATCTCAAGCAAAGGCTTACACAGACAGATATGAGTGAACTCTTTCCCCAGCCAAATAATAAAACAGTATATCAGTCCTCTGGGTCATACCAGTCTAGAGAAAAAAAAAAAGGTGTGCAACTGTCAGAAATGTAGCAGAACTATCAAAAGTATTTTTCAGCAACATAAATGGGGAAACTTGTATCACTGTTCAGTTTTGCCTCTGAGAATGTAAAAATCACAACCTTTTAAAATTCCCTGAAACCAGGAATTTGGTCTGTCTTACTCAGTCTGCATCTTTAACACCTCCTAGAACAATATTAGCACATAGTAGGTGTTCAATAAAATAGTAACAAAAGAATGACTCAATCAACATAAAAAATATTTTTAGGAAACCTATGAGCGCCATCTTGTGGAAGGCCTTACCATGACAATATCCAAGATTGCAGTCACCAGGCTGGGAGTGGACAGGGCAATTTCTGTGTGACAGGGACTTAGGGATGATGGACTGTTGGAAGTGTAGGCTGGGGAACTTGTCCTGTAGCTGTGTTTACACATCAAATACACTTTTTACTTAGATTCAGATGAGGCCGATGGAGATTATAGGGGGCTACGGAAGTTTCCCCAAGCCCGCCCTTGGCGTTGCCCCTGAGTACAATTGAGAGGTGTAGATCTCAAAAGCAGTCCTTGACCAGTTCCCTGCCCTCAGACCCAGAAAAACTTGTTATAGTAACCTAGCCTCTAATTCTTCCTTTGTGCCTCAAGAGACCTTTAGGGTGTGGTCTAAAGAGTTCTTTGGATACTTCATAGCATCCTCTGACTTCCTGTTTCTCCTATACTCCTCCCCACGCCCCAGGATACTGGCATGGGCTTCGCCTCTCTTCTGTTTTCCTCCACTTCAGGAGGAGGTGGAGGGTCAGGGATAGTCACCTGCTTCAACTTGCTTATCTCCTCTGGAACCACCAAGAAGAGCGGCCTTGGGTTCTCTGTGTTCCACATCTCTCCCATTGGAAGTCCCCTTTTTGACACTCTCATCCCCTTCCCAAGAGCCTGGCACAGGTCACTAAGAGACAAATGAAAAAACCCAGTAACACACATGTGGTATGTGTGGGCTGCTCATGATTCTCCAGGTTTTGTGGATACCTGGAGCTTATACAACTTGGTGGATCTCTTCAAGAAAAAGAATTAAAAATTATAAACACAAATTTAGGTGCAAAAGTGAATATTTGTTTAGAATGGGAAAAGAAATCACTGTCAATTACTGACACTTCAAAGATTTGGGTCCTTTTCTTCCGAAATCTCTGTGTCAATTGACCAGAAATGCCTACACAGACACGGACTGCAACCTGGCCTCCTGGCCCCACCTGGACCCCTCTGCAACTCCAGCAAGTCCATTCAGAGTGGCCAGAGCACGTGACCTTCACCGGCTTTCTCCAACCCTTGACTCCAGATCAAGTCCATGGACATGGACTCTCTCTCCCCTTCAGGGCAGTTCCTTGTGCCCCTGGAACAGTGCTCAAAAGGGCCAAGAGGCTGCCATCCAGGCTGCTCAGGGCTCTTTGTCCTGGCGACCAGCTCAAGCGAGCCCATTCAATCAGGGTGATCTGGGAGCCACACTTCCCAACTCTTCATCTTAGCAGCCACCCACAAGTTCAGCGCTGGGCCCCAGGATTCTAGGAAGTCCAGGTAGGGGCAGTCTGACGTGTACAGTCTCCATTCAGGGAAACACAACCCAGGGGGCGCACCGCACCTGACGCAGGTGGCCTTCATGCAGACGATGAAGAAAACTTTCTGACCGGCCACAGACGCTGAGCCCGAACACTTCCCCTGCGGGGAGAGGCTGGGAACAGAACGTCATGGAGGGCAGGTGCGGAGGCTTAGAACTCTCCGCCACCGCGCAGATTCGGCTGAGGACCTGGGCGCTGTTTCCATGGTAACCGAGGGCTGCAACAAACTCGGGGCCCAGGACTTCGTGGAGGACGCGCGCGCGCCAGCCGCGCCTGGCTCGGGTAAGGGCTGCGGACAGGATCCCCCTGCGTTCCGGGACACCGGACTCCTCCTCCTCCAGCCTGGGACCCTCAGGCCAGGCGGGACCGAGCAGGGAGCAACGTCAAGGGTCTGAGCAACAAAGAAGCGTCAAGTACACGGACTTCTTTGTTTCTCTCTCCCCTTCTGTGCCCCTCCACTCCCTTGGCCTTTCTGCCCTCTGCTTTGACCGCTTCTCCCCTTTGTGCGGGGCATTGTTCGGTCATGATACTGCCGCAAATACGGTGTCCCTTCCACCCCAGAGAGCCCCTGGCCCTGAGTGTAAGGGGAAAGTGTGGGTGTGCGTGGTACGACGTCTTCCTTGGCAGCCTTCACGGACCAGTCGACCAGGCAGGAAGAACATTCCCCAGGTCTAAAGGTCCACCCTTGCCCACGAACTGACTCTGGTGACCCAAAGGCAAGTCACTCAGTTTTCCCATGTTTCCTTCCCCCACTTCCCTGAAACGGGAGGGACACGGCGGTCCCAACCAGCTTTCCAGGCATATGGCGAGCACTGACCAGCGAATGGTATTTCACCAGTGTTCTGTGCCAAGTGATAGCTCAGAGTCACGCTCCTTGAAAGTTCAAACCTGAATACATTTGAAATTCTATTTATAAAAAAGGCCCTAGGAAATTATGTTTTAACAAATGCACTGGGAGGCGGTACTGCTAAAAACTGCACTGATTGGTCTAAGGCGGTTCAACAGAACTTTTTGACTTCAGCGTTTGCCCCCTGGCATGTTTTAATGTGAATGCAGATCAGCCCAGGCCTGGCCTTCTGGAACTCACAGAAGTAGGTCATAGTTGCGCCCCTCCTGGGAGAAGGCCACTGACTTCAGCCAAGAATCCTGCCAGTTAGTTAAAGAGGTTATAAACAGCTACAGAAGACAAGAATCACGGCAACAAGAATGCCTCCTGTTTGCAGAGCACTGTAGAATACCCTGGGATGCTTTACAGGAATGAGGCTGTCTCCTTGCTCCAACTAAGGTTTCCAAGCATCTGTTGGCAGAACCCCAGTGACAGCCAAGGGTCCTATGGCCCACCCTACCCTCTTCACCATCTCCCTCTTTGGTGTCTGAGCCCATCCACAGCTCATCTCTTGAGTTTTCCCCATAGGTGGAGGGAAAGTTAAGTAATGGGGCTGAAAGTCCAAACCAGAAATTTCATTTGCAGTTAGTCTCCTGTGTGCGTCTCCTTCACATGGACCATCTGTTCAGGCCACATGCTCCTGCTGAAATCCCCCTGTGTGCCAGACATCGTGCTGGGCGACAGTCTCAGGGGTGAAGCAGACACGCGCATCAAGAACAGTGCAGTGAGAGAGCTGTGGGGAAAAGAGAGGCTTTTTCTGGAAGAGCCTGAATGTCTTTCCAGAGGAGGTGACTTTGAGTTGGGTTTTAAAGAATGAACAGACTTGCTTTAAAGTGATAAGGAAACTCAAAAGCAAGCTTGGGACTCCAAATGAAATCCCACTCTGGAAGAGATGGCAGAAATATATATTGTATCCTCCAGAAAACAATAATATTATTTGTTGGAGTAGAAAATCAAGAAGAGCTTGGGAAACAAGGGCCAGGAGGACACCAAGGCAGGAGGATTGCTCAGGTGCCTGAGCCCTTGGTCCCACCTCGGGGAGAGGCTTACAGTGCCCAATATGATGCACGCTAATGCATGAACAGCCAAAGACTTGGCCTCTTTCTATCCTGACTCATAAATAATGTAATGCTATTAATAGGTCCTCCTTCTAAGCACATCAAGAATTAAAGGGAAAGACATGGATCCACCATGTAGAGTTTTGAATAAGCTGAACTCTTCTAAGACCAAATTTCTCTTCGGTCTCCTGTTGGAAGGGACACATACAACTGTCTACCAAAGCTCGAGGCTTCTCTTGCACCGTGAGACAGGGTGAAGCCCTGACCTCCATCTCTTCTGATGGAGATGGGGCTGCCGTACCCTGTTAAGAAGGGCCTCAGCAGCAAATTCCTGAGCCTGTGCAGACCTCAGCCAAGGATCTGTATCCACGAGTCCCCAGCCCAGCCCTCCTAGACCTTAGTGGCTTACCTGGCCTCTTCATTTTCTACTTGTGTAGCTCAAAATTTCTTTCTCTAGAAACATTTGCCTATGTTCTCTCTGTCCCACCAAAAATAGAAAGTGTTAGCTTAATAACAGAGTTTATTCTGTTTTTGATATTTAATTCCTCCAAACTGGAACCACGCATCCAAGCCCTTTTAGATTAGGAGAAAAGGGGTGCTTAGGCAGCATTCCCCAAGCCCTTAGCTGGCCTCTCAGCTCCAAATCCTAAAAGACCCCAATCCTGTTCTGGCCCATGGTCATGATTAACTTCAGCTTTATGGTGGTTCACAGCTTCAAGCCCTGCTTTCAGAGCGTGGCTCTGTGTGTGGAGTCTGTGCTGAATGCCCCGGGGCCACGCCTGACGGTGTGCACGGACACGCTGTGCAGTGAAACGAACACTATCAGTATACCTCACCCAAGTCTAAGTTTCTGAACTCCTGGCAAAAGGTGGCACTCAGCAGCCCTAGTCAAATTGGTCTGTGCCACCAACTTCTATAGGGGCTTGGGGATTCTAGGAGGCACTGGCGAAATACTCAGGGACAGCTCCCAGGTGACAGTAGGCACCTGGCCCAAGAAGCCACTAATTCCCAGAACTCTAGAGCCTCTTGGCTACAGACATTAATTTCTTTTGCTAGGAAGGGCTCACTGCCACAGGGGTGCCCTTCTTTGAACAAGGACATGGGTCCAACATAGGATAATAGATCTACCAAGGTCACCCATCCTCTATCCTGCAAAATTCCTAACTCTGGGAAACTCGCAGGCTCCCAGTACCAACCTGGGCTCTGCAGCATGTGCAAATGAGCCATTCTGCCCAGACTTCTGAAGACTCCAGTCTTCACGTTGAGGATGGCCTCCAAGTGACCTGGGTAATTATGCTTGGAAGAAACCCATGAGCGGTCATAATCAGAAAGTCCCTTTGCTCCTGGTCTTGCCCGTCTTCCAAATGACTAACTGGGCATTTTCAGGTCATGAAAGATCCCCTCCCTCTGATTCTGTCCCTCCCTGGTCCCTCATTAAGATCTAGAATGCTCCCTGCTTGTCTAGTTTGCCATGTGAAGACTTAGACCCTCTAGCCAAGTCAGCTGCCCTTGACTCTGTCGGGAAGTCAGCAAAGGAGGAAGAGCCCTGCAGGTCAGGTGGGTGGGAGGGAGGAGAGAGGGCTGCCACACTGGGCAGTAACAGCATAGCCGCAGTCCATGAATAAGCTCCCCTGGAACATCCTCTGGCTAGCTTTTAATTAAGCGGGGACTGCCCACTTCCCTCCCGGGCCCCACGCACCAGGAGCCAGAGGTGGTGCTGGCTTCTACTAGGTCCTCATTGTCTCCCGTATGGATGATTATTCTTCCAACTCCTATTAAACTCTCCTCTTTCTTTATTCACTACATAATCACATTACACTGTATTTTAATTTATTTTCCTGTCTTCCTTCTTAAGCAAGAAGCTTTCTTTGAGTCCATGGGTGTGCCTTCTGCAACCTTGCGGCCCCAAGGCCTAAGGCAGCGTCTAGCACACTGAAAAAGTCCTCAATAAATGTTTGTGGAAGGAAAGAGGAAAAGAATAAAGAGAAAAAGGATAGGAGGAAGACTTGGAAGCTTATCATTTTTAGAAGCACACTGGCTAAAGTCTGGCTAATAAATACACTGAATGATAGAATCAGAATTCACAAATATTTGGGCAGCCTGATGGGTGAGGCAAAACCAGCAAGATGAAATTTAATACCAATCCATGTAAATACCTGTATCAGGTTCAAAAAATAAACAGAAGTTTAGCACAGGAAAAAGAAACAGATAAAGAACATAAAAGCTACCTTCAAATATTTGCAGCTCACCCTGGAGCCAGGCTGTTGCGAGTAGCTCCAGGGAGCAGACCTGGGAAGGCGGCTAGAAGCCCAAGGGAAGATTTAGCAGCAGAAGTCTGTGCATTTGTTTCATGCTAAGTACAGCGCCTGCCACATAGAAATGGTGGCTGTGATCTTTGTTATCATTATTATTACAGCATCATGGACGTTATTTATTATTTATTAGAGCTGTCCAACAGTGTGCCTCCGGAGGCACTGAGCTCCCATCCTTGGAAATCCAAGTTTATCACTGGGGAGCCACCTATCTGGGGTGTTTGTCGAGCTGATTGCTAACCCCTGGCTGCCCCTTTTCCGTAATCCTGTGATTCTAGGAACAATTCCCTGTATGTCCTGGGTAGTGAAAGCTATAGATACAATTCCTGCCTTAGCGAACTGTCTTTCCCATAAAGAAGGTTTTGCACTTTCCGCATTTGTTGCAATGCGCCTCCTTCATGCAACCCCTCTGAAGCATCTCTTTAATGCTGGAAAATAAAATTGCTTTGTGTGAAAGCTTCTTTAATAGTATATAGACACAAATGCCTTTGTATCTTTGGGGATGTGCCAAACCACTCTTGGTATTTCAGAATTAATCTTATTAAAGAAAGCTCTGTTTAATCCCCACTGCTGCTTGCCAGAGATGTTGAATAATTCTGCACCTGTTCCTCCTGCCAATTTACAGTGCACCCTTCCTGGATTTACTGTTGTTGAAGAAAACACATCGGCAAAATTAGGCTGGACAATGGGATTCTCATTTTTGGTTTAATGCTATAGTAATAGTAATGTTCCCTTTAGAAGTCTTTATCTCAATTTCTTAGCTAAAGGAAAGAAAAGTAAGGGTAAAGGGAAGTTTGCCTGTTGTGAAAAATAATAAATGACACAATGAAGTTGCTTCATAAGCTATCTAACTCAATATAAATATTTATGAGAAACCATCAGTTTTACTAAGAAAAATGGGGTTCATATAAGGTAACTGTCTGTTGTCTCTTCCCAAAGAGTGTAGGAAACACTTTTCCTTGATTAGACCTAGTTTGTAAAGTATATTTTGTTTCTAAATGTGTGTTTTATATATATACACACATACAGTCATGTGCTACATAATGACGTTTCAGCCAACGATGGACCACACATACAACAGTGGTCCCATAAGATTATGATACTGTATTTTTACTGTACCTTTTCTACATTTAGGTACACAAATACTTACCATTGTGTTACAGTTGCCTACAGTATTCAGTACAATAACATGCCGTACAGGTGTGTAGTTTAGGGGCCATAGGTTGTACCATATAGCCTAGGTGCCTAGCAGGCTGTCCCATCTAGGTTTCTGTAAGTACACTCAACCATGTTCGCACAACAAGGAAATTGCCTAATGACATCTTTCTCAGAATGTTTCCCCGTCATTAAGCAACATGTGACTGTGTTTATGTCAGTCAAAATGATCTTACTGGCTCCCTCCCTCCCGACACATTTCTGGGTCTTCTCCATTAGGAGCTATCGATGAATGATCGAAACACCCAACCATATGGGATAATCGCTCATTTATTCATTCTGACAAATATTTATCAAGCTCCTATTATGTGCCAGGCACTATTCCAGGTGGTGAGAATACAAAGGTGAACAAGAAAACCAAGTTCCTATTCTCAAACATACAGCCCCATAATCATGGTATGTTCAGAAGTGACAACTGTCACAAAGAAAAGACAACAACGTGATAAGATACATGGTGACTGGGGGTGAGGGTAACCATGGGAATGGGGCGATTTTAGGTCACTTGCTCAGAGAAAGCCTCACTGGGGAGGCGAAATTTGAGCTGAAGCTTGAGGAGAAGGTACCAGGCATTTGAAGATCTTCGAGTGGATGAAGAACTTTCCAGATGATGGGAAGGGCTAATGGAAGAGTCCCAAGGTCAGAATAGGCTGTGGGAAGGGAAGGACAGGGGCAGGAGAGGGCAGGAGAGGAAGTCTGGCCAGCATGGCTGGGTCTTGGAGGTCTTCCAAAGGGGAGTGCAAGCCACTGGAGGATTTTTAGCCAGGGAGCAACATGGTCTATTTTATTTTCCTGAAAGATCACCTCTGAAGAATGGATTACTGGAAAGCAAGAGCCAAAGCAGGGAGACCGTTGTAAAAAATACTGGATTAGATAAGGGTGATTGCAGTGGTGGTGGAGAGAAGAATGGATGCAGTATATTGAGGGGGAGACAGCACTTAGAGGACTTACTGATTGATTTGGGTTTGGGAGGACGCAAGGGGAATCAAGGGTGACTCCCAGCTTCTTCATCTGAGCACTCAGTGAATTCACCAGAGGGTCCCAAACTTGCTCAGTTCACTGTGCCCTTAGTGTCTCTGTGAATTTTTCATGGTGCTCCTTGGCCAAAAGCAATCCCTAAGGGTTCCATTTATCAAATAGTTACATGCAAATAGCTGAATGAATATTTGTGTCTCATCCTCGTGGCACATATTTATGTCCCAATTTAATGCACAGAAAGTGCAGGAAAAAAATAATGCCTTTATTTCATTCTTAAATAGTCACAATGACTTACTGATGGAATGTGTGTGCCTGTTGGACGTTGCATAACTTCTCAGATCTTGGAATCACATTGGACACAGCCACCTTCATTTCCTGTTCCACACTGATGTTTATGCGGTACTTGCTTTTTCTCTTAACAGCTGCCAAAAACCCAGCTTTGCAAACAATATGCCATCATTGAAAGAAATGTGATGTAATCTAGAATTAGTAGTTCACACATTGTCCAACAAATGTCGAGTATCCCTGTTTCTGTTTCCCTCAAAAATTTAAACTACACCGTGGCATTCCTGTGAATTCTCTGCAGTGCCAGGGGAGCCTTGGTGCACGGATTGGTCATGCCACTTAGGGGTGTGGTGGGGGTGGTAGAAAAGGTACTGTTAATGCGGGCTGCTTGGGTTTGATTTGCTGTTGGACATTCAAGGAGAGCTATTGACCAAGGAAATTTAAGGAGGAAACACATACTGTAAAAATAAATTCTATCCAACATTAGCATAGAAAAAATATCTATTTTCCAATGTTATTAGGTTACCCTGTATTATCGGCCTAATTTTCTGCATAACTAACCAGAAAACATTTTTCTTTCAGCTTTTATTGTTGAAGACTCTCTTGGCTTGGACTCAGTTCACTCCCTAACATTGTAAGTATTGAGCCCGGAGCCTAACTGGGCTGCGCTGTTCCGGGTCTTGAACACTGCACAGTCATGATACCAAATAATTCTCATTGTTCTCCTTATTGGCCACTTTGAGATGCTAGAAACAGCAATGTCAAAATGGATCTCCATGAAGTGGATTTTATTTTCCTACCAAAAAAAAAAGACATCTTAAATGCATTGTGTTTCCAATCAAGAACATGGAGTTAAATAAATCCTAGATGTTACCACCAAAAAGGCTTCCAAAGAAATGTTCATGCAGGATTAATATCTCTTATCTGAAAACCCTGAAATATAAAAAGTTCTAAAGACTAAAAGTTAAGTTGTTAAGTTGTGGCAAATTCATTTGGCCACAAAATCTAAGCTCCTAGAACTCAACTGGAAGCAAAATCCAACCAAAACCAAAGTAAGACTATTTAAAGTTTTTCTTTATCTTGCTTATTGTAAAAATTTACATGTTTCCTGTAGAAATAGTATTAATAATAAGACTCACCACGGGGTGCTGCCTCAGACCCCTCTAGGATTGTTCATCATTTTGTTTCGTTTTGTTTTGAGACAGAGTCTCATTCTGTTGCTGGCTAGAGTGCCGTGGGGTCAGCCTAGCTCACAGCAACCTCAAACTCTTGGCCTCAAGCAATCCTCTTGCCTCAGCCTCCCAAGTAGCTGGGACTACAGGCACACACCACCATGCCCGGCTAATTTTTTTTCTACTTTTAGTCACCCAGCTAATTTTTTCTATTTTTTGGTAGAGATGGGGTCTCGTTCTTGCTCAGGCAGGTCTCAAACTCTTGACCCCAAGTGATCCTCCTATCTTGGCCTCCCAGAGTGTTAGGATTACAGACGTGAGCCACCTCACCCAGCCTCTAGGATTGTTGTCTATCTATAATATATGTGATATATCTGGATTCCACAACACAAGTAGCCCCAAGGGTTTTAAACAAGGGCTAGTTAGCCTTAGAAACATAGGATAGGAAGGAACTTAGAGATCTTCCAATTCAGTCTATTAATTGCCTAGAACACGTGTGGCAGGACCAGGGACCGTGTTCAAAATCATGTATTTGGTCTGGAGCTCAGCCAAGACAGTGCCCCTTCCCCTGCCTCTGCTGCTCGCCCCCCTGAGAGGTGCCATATACATGTGCTCATATGTGCCAAAACCCTGGCATCTCAGCACACCACCAAAATACCCTTCTCCTGAGATCCTAAATTGAGCTGTCTGAAATTAAACATGTTGTTATAAGTCAGTAATAACCCTGCTTTGTGACCATTTTGAATATTTGAAGGAGGTTAATTGAAAGGCTCTCTTCATGACTCCTGAAAATTAGCGCAGTAAACTTTTAATTGAGGATATCCTCTCATCTAAATGAATTTCCTTTTAGGAAATAGGAACTCTAAATATTTCTTTTTTCTGTTAAATAATTGCCACGAAAGCCTCTAAATATTTGAAGGAATCCCTAAGAACTTGCGTTGTGAAGACTGGCAAGAAGACACATCTTTCTTATCTCGTCTTTTGCAGCGTGGTTTATTTAGACTTTGGAATTAGACAGACCTAGTGTGAATCCTAAATGTGACACTTAGTAGCTGTGGCCCAAGTCCAGTTACCTAACTTCTATGAGCCCTGGTTCTCTTAGTTGGTTAATAGGATAATTATACTTTACCACATTGTTGTGAATCTTTAAATGAAAAAGAAAACAAAAAAACAGAACACCTTATTCTGTTTTAAGCACATAGCAAGTGCTCAGCACATGACAGAAACCCAACTTCTCCCTCCTCCCCTCTTCTCGCCCCCTCTGCTTTCTTTAGCGAGGAGAATTATTGTTTAACTAGAGCGTGTGAAAGGGGCCGTGCCCTGGAGGGAACGCTAAGAAGTTCTTTCCTGCAAAGAGCACGTCTGTCAGCCCGTGTGACAGTTGGCACCGGGGAAAGCACTGTACTCAGTCACAGCAGACCTGGTCCAACCCTCCTTTGGCCTCTCAGTACTTGTCTGACCTTGGTCACGTCGTTTGATTTCACTAAACCTTAGTGCTGTCATTTATAAAATGGAGGTGGTGGTGCCCACTGCAAGAGGCTGCCGTGATGAATGCGTTAAATAGGGCACGTGAAAGCATTTTGAGCTCAAAGCACTACACAAATAGAGCGTAGAGAAGAATGTGTCCAAATCTGGACACAGGAGAACCTTTTCCCGATTTAAATAAAGGAGAAGAGAAGGTAGATGTGGCAAATTATAGCCCAGTCTGTTTGATATTGGTGCTGGGCAGAATTCCAGAACATTCAGTGTGGTGGCCTGGAAGCACCTGGGAGAGGTGACAGGCAGCAGGGATCCCTGGAGAGCAAGTCAGGTGCAGCTGCCCTTCTCTGACCACCCCTCAGAGAAGGGAGGATGCCTTGAGGGGGCTGGGGTCTCAAGGAGCCAAAGAGAAGGGGTCTCAGGGAGCCAAAGAGAAGGACCTCAGGGGGCCAGGGGGAAGAGGCCTCAAAGGGTCAAGAGGGAGGGACTTCAGAGGTCAAGGGGGAGGGGCTTCAGAGGTCAAGGAGGAGGGGCTTCAGGGAGAAGAGGGGGAGGGACTCAGGGTGGAGAGGGAGGGACCTCAGAGATGCCAGGGGAGGGGGTCTCAGGGACCCCCATGGGGAAGAACCTTAGAGAATGGAAGGGAAGGGGCCTCAGCCAGCTGCCAGTAGAAAGAGCTATTTTCTTTAAGACCTTCTTGGGTTTTTTTTCAGCAAAAATTTTTGGAGTAAGACAGGGTCTAACTGTTGCCCAGGCTGGAATTCAGGGACACAATCATAGTTCACTGCAGCCTCAAACTCCTGGGCTCAAGCGATCTTCCTCCTCAGACTTCCGAGTAGTTGGAACTACAGGTGGGCAGAACCGTGTCCAGCTAATTTTTTTAATTTTTGGGTCTCACTATGTTGCCCAGGCTAGTCTGGAACTCCTGGGCTCAGGGGATCCTCCTGCCTCAGCCTCCCAAAGTGCTGGGATTACAGGCGTGAGCCACCAAGCATGGCCTCGATTCATTTCAATGCTCAGGAAGAAAACATTTTTTTTCCTCAAACTACTTTTTTGACACTTGTAAATGAAGATTGTAAATTCTTCTGTTTCCTTCAAAACCTGAGCCCGTTTCCTCATCTGTGAAGTGGGGATAATGATGTTCACATCGGGGCTGGCCGTGAGGGTTGGGGGGTCTTTAGTTCCCTTCCCCTCAGCTTCTCTGACTGAGGAAGAAAGATCCATAACCCATCTCCTCAGGGCTTTCTGGTCTGACATCCGTGTCAATGATTTGGATGAGGACACAGACGAGAGGAAGCTGAGAGGATGGGAAATGGCTGGATAAGAAATTATTTGTACGAGCAGGAGAAAAACGAAAGGTCCCAATTAGAGGGGAAGCAGCCCACTTATCCTTTGGATTGGGTGTTCTGTACACACTAACAGAGGTGACAGAGTTCACTGTTCTCAGACACGCCACACGGTGTGGGGGCGTGGGACTGTGCCCTTCCCCCCTGCATGGTCAGCCTGGGCCTGGCCCCGGCTCTGCTCTGGGCTATGCATGTTAGAAAGCCCTCGGCACCCTATGGCGCATCCAGAGGAGAAGGCCCTAGAAGCCTCACCGTCTAGTGAAGGGTCGCAGTTCCTGGGAGGTGTCCCGATTCACACCTTCATGTTATTACCCACTGTGTGCAGGGCAGGGATCCAGGCACTGGGGCCACGTCGGTAAATAAAACGAAGCTCCCTGCCCACAGGGAACTAACTTTCTGATGAGAAGAGACAGACAATGCACGTGGCAGATGAATACAGCACTTGGTATGTCAGAAGGTGAGACGTGTTCTGGGAACAAAGAAGAAAGCAGAGCAGGTTAAGGGAGAGGGGAGTCCTGGGGATGAGCAGGGGACAGGAACAGGGCAGTGGGGACACCTCACTGGGACGGCACAGAGGCCCTGGGCACAGGGGGAGAAAGGGCCCTGGGGTGGGTGAGTGGCATGTTCGGAGCAGCACTGAGGCCAGCCTGGCAGGAGCGGAGGGAAGGAGGGCAGAGAGCTTGGACACCGCAGGCCCTGAGAGGGCTTCGACGCTAATCTGGGCGATGGCAGCCATCACAGGGAAGGGAGATGGTCTGACCCACATGTTGAAAGTCGCCTACTCTGTGAAGAACAGACCTGTTAGAGGTGTGATGGCTAATTTTACGTGCCAATTTGACTGGGCTAAGGGATGCCCAGGTAGCTGGTAAAGCATTATTTCTGGCTGTGTCTGTGCGGTGTTTCTGGGAGAGATTAGCATTTGAATCAGTAGCCTGAGTAAAGAAGATCACCCTCCCCGGTGTGGGCTTAGTCCAACCCAGTGAGGGCCTGGACAGAACAAAAGGGCAGGGGAAGAGAAACTTTTTTCTCTTCTTGAGCTGGGACATGCGTTTTCTCCTGCCCTCAGACCTCAGCGCTCCTGGTTCGTAGGCCTTGAGACTCCAGGACTCGCGCTGGCAGCCCCTCTCCCTGCGTCTTAGGCCTTCAGCCTTATTCTGAGTGACACCAACAGCTCCCCTGGTTCTCCAGCTCACAGGGGACAAATGCTGGGGCTTCTCGCCTCCGTCACTGCGTGAGCCAATTCCCACCATAAAGCCCCTCTTGTTTGCTTATATATGTCCCACTGGTTCTGCTTCTCTGGAGAAGCCTGGCTGCCACAGGAGCGAGGTGCGGTAATGCAAGCGAGGTGTGATCGAGGCTCAGATCAGGTGGCACGGTGGGGGGACAAGGAGAAGGGAGAGCCTTTGAGGGAGGGGCCAGCCTCATCTCCTAGTGGGTTTGACGTAGGATGAGAACCAAAGAGAAGAGTCTGTGATGACCCCAAGGGCTTTGCCATCAACTGAGAGGCCTGGGAGGAAGGTCCGGATCTCATCGTGGGCACGGTGAGCTTGAGACGTGTGTTAGACGTCCCAGTGGAGATGCCAAGGTGGCCGAGGCAGCTGAGCCGGAGCCCTCGGGGAAGGTCTGGTTGCCACCTTCACACACTGAGAAGGCGGTCAAGTGGAGGAGGAGTTAGAACTCGTCACCGTGGCTCCCCCAGGACCGAGAAGGGCCAGTGAAGGAGGGGCAGTCAGAGTGAGAAAGACCCTGATTGAATCCAAAACCCGTCTGAAAATTGAATGAGCGGCTTCACAAAGGACAGGCTGTCTTGCATGTATACATAACAACTTCCTGCAATCACCACTAAGAGTCAGAAAGTGTGCCAACTAGTTATGACAGCGATGCTGTCCCGGCAAACAAAACATCCCCATGAACATTCCCCGGACCAGGCCGTCTTCCAGGGAGGGGCACCAGCCTCCTGGGGATGAGGGAGCTCAACTCTGTCATTCCCCTTGGACCAGCAGCTCCCCGGGGCCCAGCGACCAGGACTCAGGCTGAAGAACAGACAGACCCTAATCTCCAAAACTCTCCACTGAGCCATAGCCAGTGCCTGGAGCAGAGTAGTTGGAAAGCAGTATTTTTATCTCTCCCCATGCCATGAAGGCTTCGGAAGGACCACAGCACGCATGCACATACATGTATCACGCATCCACCTTCAGAGCTGGGTAGGAGTAAGTGTGCAATGACCACAACACAGCTCCCATTTGCACCCGGCACCACCTACGCCTGCACATACCGCTCATCCGTCCTCACTGGAGGTGGGTCCCATTGTTCTCAAATGGGTCATGTTCTGAATCACAAGTCAGAGCTGGGACTTTTGCCTCAGATGTTGGGTGTCACGTTGCTGGAGAGTACCTGGAATGCAGGTTCTTTTCTGATCTTTGAAATGAGACTGCAGCTGACTGAATCCTTGTTACAAGTCCTGATGAGAAAATAGAAAGAAAAGACCCGTCACCCTGAGCGATAGCATGCTGTTGATAAATGCCCCTGGGCTGTCCAGGGGACCAGCTGGTTTTGATCTCTTAAGTGGCTAAAAAAAATCTGAGAGGTAGGGAGCCCTCAAGGGCAAGCCTTTGATGGAGTGGTCGGTGCCTATGTGTGCTCCTCGCCACTTCCAGGGTAGGGCTGGATAGACCCACTGTCTAAGAAAAGCAGAGCTGAACAGCCATTACAGTGGTGACAACAGATTTTCTTCAGGACTATTGCGACAGGAGAAAAGAGATCACAGGATAGATGCGGGCTCGATTCTGAATACAGCAAGGGCAAGTGGGAATTTATAGCCAAGGAGCAGAGCCCGGGTCAATATATAGAATTTTTTTTTTTTTTTTTGAGACAGAGTCTCACTCTGTTGCCCAGGCTAGAGTGCCATGGCGTCAGCCTAGCTCACGGCAACCTCAAACTCCTGGGCTCAAGCGATCCTCCTGCCTCAGCCTCCTGAATAGCTGGGACTATAGGTGTGTGCCACCATGCCCAGGTAATTCTTTTCTATTTTCAGTTGTCCGGCTAATTTCTTTCTATTTTTACTAGACATGAGGTCTTGCTCTTGTTGAGGCTGGTCTCAACCTCTTGACCTCAAGCAATCCTTCCTCCTTGGCCTCCAATGTATAGAAAATTAACTAAGAGGAAACAAACATCAAGATGTCATCAGAGTAGATGGGAAATTAACTAAGAAGAAACCTCAGGGTTAAACAGGGATTCTGCCTGCCTAAACCAATCTAACAGAATTCTGGCTGAAGACAGGCCAGGGGGATCAGATAGCACCCAGGGGTGGAGGAGGGTGAGGACTCTGATCAGATATCAAGGGTGATCAGTCAGATAAGGAGGATGGGGATTGGTTCATGCTAAACCGACTTAGTGAAGTTCTTGCAAAAACTGGATTTTACAAGAAAGTTCCTGGAAGAAGTTGCAAGAGCCTGACTAAAGTTTGGTAAAGCAAAGAATCTCTGTCACTGCTCTCTCATTGCTCTTGCCATCTGGCTCTGGCTTGGGGACAGGAGCAGGTGGGAGTTAGAAGTGGACAGCAGTGATAGGCATTTGAGGTTTGAAGTCAAAATAAAGCTGGAAGGACTTCCTTTAAAATGGAATAGGCTGCTGTAGACACAGATATAGGTCCCTGTCAGCAGAAAAGAAGCCAAACTCTGTAAAATAATTTAAAGAGGTTTTATTCTGAGCCAAATTTGAGGACCATGGGCATGCCCAAGAAGCTTTGAGCAAGTGGTCTGCCTGTGGTTGGGTTACAGTTTGGTTTTATAGATTTCAGGGTGACAGGAATTACATGTAAAGTCATAAATTGATACATAGAAGGTGTACATTGGTTTGGCCCAAAGGGGTGGGACATCTTAAAATGAGGGCTTATAGGTTATAGGTGGGTTTAAAGATTTTTTGATTCATAATTGGTTAAAGAGATGAAGCTTTGTCTAAAGGCTTGGAATGTTTTAAGTTAAGATAAAGAAATCTGTTAATCAGAGACAAGCCACGGGAGAAACACCCAGACTCAAGTGACTTGTTGTGTATATTGAGGACCCGCAGGTTTGTCTTGCACAGCGTTAGGCCTGTTAATGAGTTACAGAGGATGTCTACAAGGAGGGAGGGGGGCGTAAGGAGGCATGTCTGACCTCCCTTCTCACGGCCAGCAACTCAGTCTTAGGGTATCCCCTTGGCCATTCAGTCAGCTGGCGGGGGGAACCTTACTATTTAATTTTAGTTCACATCCCAAAGCTATCCCGTAGCTCACCCTTTTCCCAAAAGGCAGCTTCCTCCACCATCATCTCGTGTATTATTTATATCTCGCCTTCTCCAAAAAGCGTTGGAGCAGCCTGCAGGAAAAGACACTCACATACCGCGGAGCCACAGTGACAGATGAAAGGACAAGTCAGCTGCAGGCAAAGCTCCAGTCTCTGCTATTTCCTACCTGGCAAACGGCCACGAGAATCCTCTTGCCCCAGAGTTGCTTTAATCATAACACTTTCCCCACCACCACTGTTAAACAAAAATTATGGGAGGCCATTGCTTTGGATCAGACTCCTACACTAGGCCCCAACGGACCAGACCAAATCGCAATAGAGCCGCTCAGGCTAAATCCCACGTAATCAAACTGAAATGTTAAGGAAACAAATAGATCCCAAAACAGGCCAATTTTTCCTGAAAACAGGAGCTTGCAGTCTACCTGAAATGCATTACCTGAGTCAGGTAATAAGGAAGTGCCCTCAGCTTTAATCCTTAGCAAAAAAGGTAACCTGATGTTAACCAATCAGCATTTTTCTATTGTTCTGTTTCCTTGTTCCCACCTTACAAAAGCTGCTGTTCTGCCATTGCTCGGTGGGAGCTCTCATTGTTTTGTAGAATGGAGGCAGTCCCCGTTCATGAATCACCAACAAAAGCCAATAAAAGCCAATTAGATCATAACTAGATTTGTTGTACTTTTGTCTTTTGACACCACCCAACCCCAGATGCTTCACTGCTACAGTCCTTGTGTCTCTCCACATAGCCAGCTGGGGAAAGCAATGGAAATCCTGATCTGATTAATATTTTTATAAGAACACTCTTCATAGAGAATGCACTAGCAGTGCAGCAGCAACAGTCTCAGGAAATCCAGCAATCCAAACCAGAGATGCTGTGTTCATAGTGGGGTGGGGGGGGTCACAGTGGAAGTGGGTGAAAGGATGGCTTTTCTAATAAACTAGTTAACAGAGAAAGATAAACTATCAAACAGAAATAAAAAAGAATAAATTCATAATACCTAATTGCCTCTTTGAAGGGAAAGATCACTGCACAACTGCCCTTCACTTTGTTTGATCAACCACCTGGGACTCAAGTCGTCTTTAAGATTAAAATTGTTTTATTTGAGAGTTTCATTTTCACGGCCTTGAAGAGCCCTAAGCAGGGTGTGAGCTTGCTCCCAGCTCTCGCCAGAACCAGATTCCAAGGACTCTGATAAGCCAGCTTCACAAAGAAAAGACAAAAAAAGGAAAAGCAAAGACAGCCACTTCTGTTATCAGCTGGCAGCCGTAACTATTTTTTTCCTCTCTTCTCTTTGTTCCCATAAAAATCCTGAGCTGCTTCTGCTCAGGCCCACACTCCTTTCTTCCTTCCTTATGTTGAGCCCTTTCTCTTTAGAAGAAAGTAAAATAAACTTTGTACTTCTTCCTATCTTACTCTTTGTGTAAGAAATCGTTCTCCACCTGCATTTGAATTTACACCCTAACAGCAGGTGGAGTAGAAGGATTGGAATATATTTTTTAAAAAGAATCACCCCCACCCCTACCTTTAAGAAGTTTACACTGTTGGAAGGACAAACATGTAAACAAATTATTTAATAAACTAGTTACTTTAATAAAAATATAGAAGGCACAGATGGAGCATAGCATGGAGCCTGGAAGGCTTCCTAGAGGAGTTAAGATGCTCACAATGTTAAAGTATAAGTAGCATTTGTCCAGTGAACTATCAGTGCATGGTGCTTCTAGCTGAGGTGACAGTGTGTGTGGCGGCTGTGAGAATGTGCCTCACAGACCTTCAACCAAAGGCCCATCCGCTGTGTCTATACCACCCTGCGTGTATCTCTTCCATTGTGCTTGTCACTGTGTCTAGAAATCTGTATGACTCTATTTCTCCCCCCAGTTTCAAGCTCCTGGAAGACAATCTCTGTCTTGTTTATTGTGGCAATAAATATTTCTTAATGAATAAATAAAAATCTTCTCCAATGATTGCACCACTAAACACTGATCACTCTCCAGCCCGCCTCATTTACTTCATATTGTGCAATAATTTTAAAGGTTTTACCTTCAGGTGTAATCTCTCCCCCTAGCTCATTGAGCATAAAGCCTCTGTTCCCTCTTTTTGTGTCTTTTCACTGGCCACCATGTACTGATCTGCATACTTAAAGAGACCTCCAAAGACTATTGCATGAAATGAGTGAACAAAAATGAGTTTAAATCAACAAGTAGTTGCTATTACTGACTAATAGGAGTTTACTACTTTCTTGGTTACCAGGACAATGAGGTGACTTTGCCTGCTGCTGAAGGAATCCATCTACCCACTGCTTCCCCAACATGTCTGCTGAAAATAATCAGTCATCAGAAACATCATCTCCTCACTCTTCCACAACTTCCCAGTATTCCACACAGACCTTATCTTTAGAGGAAGAGAATACTAAAGTAAAACTAGATAAGGAAAATTTGCAGGATGAATCTCTATTTCCTGAAGAGAGAGAGTATGCGGAGAAGGAAGAGCATCTGGGGAAGGAAGAGTATCCAGAGGAGAAAGTGTATCTGGAGGAGGTAGAGCACCTGGGGAAGGAAGAGTATCCAGAGGAGGAAGAGTATCTGGAGGAGGAAAAGTATCTAGAAGGAAAACTGTATCCATATGAAGAGAGTATGTATGAAGTCTACCTGAAAGAGGGTGAGTATCTGGAGGAGGGAGAGTATCTAGAGGAGGAAAAGTATCTGGAAGGGAAGGAATGTCTGTATGAGGAAGAGTGTCTGGAAAGGGGTCAGCATCTAGAGGAGGACCTCCCAAAGGATGGTAGCTGTAGTTCATCACAATGCCCAGGAAAAGAGAATAAACCTGAGATATAGCCAAAGCTCAAATTTTCAGCCCTATTCACAGTGCTGACAGGTAGGAAGACTCATTACTGACCAAGTTCTGCTCACAACTACAATAGCTGTGCCCCAAAGCACTATATTAACAAAGCCAACAGGGAGATATTGTGAACATAAAATACCTGTTTATAATAATAATAATAATTTGTAGCTTTGCTTTTTCTTATTGGACAAGTAATACATGTTCATTGTGGATGTTTTAGAAACTATACATGAGCAAAAAGAAGAAAGCAAAAATTATCACCACCCAGAGATGATAATCACTTTCCACACTTTTAGTTATATACTTCCCAGACTTATTTATACACA